>NC_083897.1:74018417-74330084 GCF_032452875.1 Bos javanicus | reverse complement strand
ATAGAGTGCCTGAGGAACTATGTGTAGAGGTTCATAACACTGTACAGGAGGCAGTGACCAAAACCATCCCAAAGAAAAAGTAAAACAAGAAGGCAAATGGATTGTCTGAGGCAGTTTTACAAATATCTGAGGAAAAAGAGATGCAAAAGGCAAGGGAGAAAAGGAAAGATATAGCCAACTGAATGGAGAGTTCCAGAGACAACAAGGAGAGATAAGAAGCCTTTCCAAAATGGACAACCCAAAGAAATAGAGGAAGAAAACACAATGGGAAAGACCAGAGATTTCTTAAAGAAAATTGGAGATATCAAGGGAATATTTCATGCAAGGATGGTCACAATAAAGCACAAAAATAGTAAGGAACTAACAAAAGCAGAAGAGATTAAGAATAGATAACAGGAATACACAGAAGAAGACTTTAAAAAAAATCTTAATGACCCAGATAATCACAAGGGTGTGGTCACTAACCTAGAGCAAGACATCCTAGAGAGTCAAGTTAAGCATTACTATAAAAAAGCTAGTGGAAGTGATGAAATTCCAGCTGAGCCATTTAAGACCCTAAATGATGGTACTATTAAAGTGCTCCACTCAATATGCCAGCAAATTTGGTAAACTCAGCAGTGGTCATTGGACCTGAAAAAGATCAGTTTTCATTTCAATCCCAAAGAAGGGCAATGCCAAAGAATGTTTAAACAACCGTGCATATGCACTCATTTCACATGCTAGCAAGATTATGTTCAAAACCCTACATGGTAGACTTCAGCAGTACATGAACTGATAACTTTGACATGTACAACTTGGGTATCAAAGAGGCAGAGGAGTCAGGGTTCAAATTGGCAACATTTGTTGGATCATGAAGAAAGTAATGGACATCCAGAAAAATATCTATACCTGCTTCATTGACTATCCTAAAGCCTTTGACAGCAAACTGTGAAAATTCTTAAAGAAGTGGGACTAATAGTACACTCTACCTGTGTCTTGAGAAACTTGTATGCAGGTCAAGAGCAACAGGTAGAACCATACATGGAACAACAGACTGGTTCAAAATTGGGATAAGAGTA
The DNA here is from genome assembly GCF_032452875.1 of Bos javanicus. NCBI lineage: Eukaryota > Metazoa > Chordata > Mammalia > Artiodactyla > Bovidae > Bos > Bos javanicus. The sequence goes on along the minus strand of NC_083897.1, from coordinate 74,329,026 downwards.
AGTTGAGGCTATATAAAGTCACCCTGCTTATTTAATTTACATGCAGTATACATCATGTGAAATGCCAGGCTGGATGAAGCACAAGCTGAAATCAAGATCACCAGGAAAAACACCAGCAAACTCAAATATGCAGATGGTATAACTCAAATGGCAGTAAGTGAAGAGGAACTAAAGAGCCTCTTGAGGAAAATGAAAGAGGAGAGTGAAATAGCTGGCCTGAAACTCAACATGAATAAAACTTAGATTGTAACACCACTTCCACTCAATTCATGGCAAATAGAAGGAGAAAAAGTAGAAGCAGTCACAGATTTTATTTTCTTGGGCTCCAAAATCACTGCAGATGGTGACTACAGTCAGAAAAATAAGACACTTACTCTTTGGAAGGAAAGCTATAACTAGCCTTGATGGCATATTAAAAAGCAGAGACATCGAGATAATGCCAAGATGGCAGTGTAGAAGGATATGCCTTCATCTCCTCCTGCAAGAGCACCAAAATCACAAAGAACTATTGAACAACCATTGACACAACAATGCTGCAGGCCACCAAGAAAAGATATCCAACATCCAAAGACAAAGAATAAGCTGCATTGAGAAAGTAGGAGGGGTGCAATCACTATAAAATCAAATCCCATACTCACTGGTGGGAGACCCACAAACTGGAGAACAATAATTCCAAAGTTTTCCCATTGTTGTCATGGTTCTGAGCCACACGTCAGGCTTCACAACCTTGGGATATAACAAAAAGAATGGGAATGCTCAGGGAATCTGACATTGAAGGCCAGCAGGATTTGATTATGGGACTTCCACAGGATTGGGGGAAACAGAGACTCCAGTCTTGGAAAGCACAAATGAAATCTGGCTTGCATCAAGACCCAAGAGCAATGACCCCATAGGAGACTAAACCACAACTACCTGCTAGTGTTGGAGGGTCTCATGTGGATGCATGGGTCAGAAGGAGCTCACCACAGGATTGGTGGCACCAGCAGCAGCAGTCCAGGAAGATCCTCCTTGGCATAAGCCCCTCTTGGAGGTTGCCATTAACCCTGCCATAGAACCCATAGACCCCAGGGCTGGGTTGCCTGAGGCCAAACAACTAACAGGGAGGGAGAACTCATCAGCAGATAATTGGATTATAGCTTTACTGAGCAGGGCCTGCCCACTAGAGAAACACCCATATTTCCCCACCTATGTTCCTCCTATCAGGAAGCTGACAGAAGCCTCTTATCCTCATCCACCAGAGGGCAGACAGAAGCAGCAAGAACTGCATCCCACAGCGGGAACAAAAACCACACTAGAGAAAGTCAATCAGTATAAAAAAACAAAGAGTTATATCCCAGGGGAAGGGACAAGATTAAACTACAGGAAAAATAAATAAATAAATGAATGAATGAAGTGGATAGAGGCAATATTCCAGAAATAGAATTGAGAATAATGATAATGAAGATGATCCAGGATCTCAGAAACAGAATGGAGAAGATGCAAGAAATGTCTACCAAAAACCTAGAAAAACTAAAGAACAAACAGAGATGAATAATACACCAGCAGGAATCAATAGCAGAATAAGTGAGGCAGAAGAACAGATAAGTAACTTGGAAGAAAGAATGATGGAAATCAGTGCCACAGAGCAGCATATAAAAAAAGTATGAAAAAAAAATGGAGACATCTTAAGAGATTGCTGGGACAACATTAAATGCAATAACATTTGCATTATAGGAGTCCCCAGAGAAGAAGAGAGAAAGGACCCAAGAAAATATTTCAAGAGATAATAACTGAAAACTTCCCTAATATGGGAAATCAAATAATCAACAAAATACAGAAAGCATAGAGAGCCCAAGGCAGGATAAACTAAGGAGGAATACACTGAGACACATAGTAATCAAACTGGAAAAAATTAAAGACACAGATAAAATATCAAAGGCAACAAGGGAAAAATGACAAATAACATACAAGGAATCTATCAGGTTATCAACTGATTTCTCAACAGAAACTATACAATCAAGGAAACGCATATTTGAAGTGATAAAAAGGGAAGAACCTACAATCAAAAATACTCTACATAGCAAGACTCTCCTTCAGATTTGATGGAGAAATGAAAAGGTTTCCCAACAAACAAAAGTTAAGTGAACTCAGCATCACCAAACCAGCTTTAGAACAAATGCTAAAGGAACTTCTCTAGGTAGGAAACAAGAGAAGTAAAAGACCTACACAAAATAAATCTAAAACAATTAATAAACTGGTAATAGGATCATGTGCATGCATGCTGTTGCTTCAGTCACGTCTGACTCTTTGCAACCCCATGGACTGTAGCCTGTCAGGCTCCTCTGTCAGGACAAGAATGCTGGAGTGGGTTTCCATGTCCTTCTCCAGGTGATAATCAGTTCAATTGAGTTCAGTCGCTCAGTCATGTCCAACTCTTTGCAACCCCATGAATCGCAGCACTCCAGGCCTCCCTGTACCTCACCAACTCCCGGAGTTCACTCAGACTCACGTCCATTGAGTCAGTGATGCCATCCAGCCATCTCATCCTCTGTCGTCCCCTTCTCCTCCTGTCCCCAGTCTCTCGCAGCATCAAAGCCTTTTCCAATGAGTCAATTCTTAACATGAGGTGGACAAAGTACTGGAGTTTCAGCTTTAGCATCATTCCTTCCAAAGAAATCCCAGGGCTCATCTCCTTCAGAATGGACTGGTTGGATCTCCTTGCAGTCCAAGGGACTCTCAAGAGTCTTCTCCAACACCACAGTTCAAAAGCATCAATTCTTCAGCACTTAGCCTTCTTCACAGTCCAACTCTCACATCCATACATGACCACAGGAAAAACCATAGCCTTGACTAGATGGACCTTTGTTGGCAAAGTAATGTCTCTGGTTTTGAATATGCTATCTAGGTTGATCATAACTTTCCTTCCAAGGAGTAAGCATCTTTTAATTTCATGGCTTCAGTCACCATCTGCAGTGATTTTGAAGCCCAAAACAATAAAGTCTGACACTGTTTCCACTGTTTCCCCATCTATTTGCCATGAAGTGATGGGACCGGATGCCATGATCTTCATTTTCTGAATATTGAGCTTTAAGCCAACTTTTTCACTCTCCACTTTCACTTTCATCAAGAGGCTTTTTAGTTCCTCTTCACTTTCTGCCATAAGGGTGGTGTCATCTGCATATCTGAGGTTATACATATTGATAATTACCTTAAATGTAAATGGATTAAATGCACAAACCAAAAGACATAGGCTGGCTGGGCAGATGAAAACATGTGCATATATGCACTTCCACTTACTGTGTCACTCTGCTTAACCCTTCAAACTGTATGCAATTATTTTATAGTGTTAGGTTAATCATGTTCTCATCATATCTTTTATTGTCTGGCTATTGATGTCAAAAACTGATTAACATATCTTACTATTGTGATTATGTAACTATTATTCACTTAATACCATTGTATCATGATTGGTCAACAGAAAAATAATAGCTTTATAAACGACTAAAACTACCATTTAATAGAAAAACCTGTAATCACTTTAAAATCTAGATGTGTATCAGAATTATTTTGGAATTTTTTGCCCAGGTATTTCTTTTTTTTTTTTCCTTCAAACCACCAGATATATTTCTAATGAGCAGTCATGTTTAAAAACAACTGGGCTATATGATGACCTTTTACTTTTATCTAGTTTTCTTCACATTTTCTATTTCATATTCAGTGCTCTGATTTCATTAGTTTATATTTTCTAATTTATCTTTCTTTTTTGAGGGAATATTCTTTCTCAAGTCTTTATCAAGAACAATAGAAAAGTTTATACACATACACACACACACATAAGGAACCATAGATCAAATTGCCAACATCCGCTGGATCATCAAAAAAAGCAAGAGTTTCAGAAGAACATCTACTTCTGCTTTATTGACTATGCCAAAATCTTTGACTGTGTGGATCACAACAAACTTATTTCTTGGAAATTCTTAAAGAAATGGGAATACCAGAACACCTGACCTGCCTCCTGAAAAATCTGTATGCAGGTCAAGAAGCAACAGTTAGAACTGGACATGGAACAACAGACAAGTTCCAAATAGGGAAAGGAGAACGTCAAGGTTGTATATTGTCACCCTGCTTATTTAACTTATATGCAGAGTACATCATGAGAAATGCCAGGCTGGATGAAGCACAACCTGGAATCAAGATTGTCAGGAGAAATATCAATAACCTCAGATATGAAGATGACACCACCCTTATGGCAGAAAGCAAAGACATAAAGAGCCTCTTGATGAAAGTGAAGGAGGAGAGTAAAAAGTTGGCTTAAAGCTCAACATCCAGAATACTAAGATCATGGCATCCAGTCACATCACTTCATGACAAATAGATGGGAAAACAATGGAAACAGTGTCAGACTTTATTTTGGGGGCTCCAAAATCACTGCAGATGGTGACTGCAGCCGTGAAATTAAAAGATCCTTGCTCCTTGGAAGAAAAGCTATGACCAAATTAGACAGTGTATTAAAAAGCAGACACATTGCTTTGTCAGTGAAGGTCCGTCTAGTCAAAGCTATGATTTTTCCAGTAGTCATGTATGGATGTGAGAGTTGGACTATAAAGAAAGCTGAGGACCAAAGAATTGATGCTTTTGAACTTTGGTGTGCTGCTGGAGAGCCTCCTGAGAGTCCCTTGGACTGCAAGGAGATCCAACCAGTCCCTCCTAAAGGAAATCAGTCCTGAATATTCATTGGAAGGACTGATGCTGAAGCTGAAACTCTAATGCTTTGGCCACCTGATGAGAAGAACTGACACAATAGAAAAGACTCTGATGCTGGGAAAGTTTGAAGGTTGGAGGAGAAGGGGATGACAGAGGATGAGATGGTTAGATGGCATCAACTGACTCAATGGACCTGAGTTTGCATAAGCTCTGGGAGTTGGAGATGGACAGGGAAGTCTGGCTTGCTTCAATCCATGGGGTCACAAAAAGTCAGACGCGACTGAGTGACTGAACTTAACTGAACTGAATGTACATCAAGGAAAAAGTAAATTCTCAATTAAACAATCTAAACTTACACAAAGAGCAACTAGAGAAAGAAAAATAATACAGGAAGTTAGTAGAAAGGGAAATAATTTAAAAAGTCAGGGAAGAAATAAATGAAATAGGGATAAAAAGACATCAATAAAACAAGAAACTGCTTCACTGCAAAGACAAAGCCATGATAAAACTTTAGCCAGACCCATAAAAAAGAGGACCCAAATCAATAAATTTAGAAATGAAAATGGAGAAGTTACAATGGACACCAAAGAAATTCAAATGAGCATAGGAGAATTTACAAGTAATTATATGCTAATAATTTGGGCAACCTAGAAAGATATGGCCTTCCAATACTGAAGCAGGAAGAATTAGGAAATGTGAATATACCAATCACAAGTGCTGAAAATGAAAACTGTGATTTTAAAACTTCCAACAATGTCCAGGACCAGATGGCTTCACAGGCAAAGTCTGTTAATCATATATAGAAAAGTTAACACCAACCCCTCTCCAACTCTTCCAAATTTGCCTAATTAGGAACACTCCCCACCTCATTCTTTGAGGCCATCATCATCCTGACACCCACATCAGACAAAGATATTCCAAAAAAAAAAGAAGAAGAAATCTACAAGCCAATATCACTGATGAGCATAAACGTAAAAATCTTCAACAAAATACTAGCAAATAGAATCCAACAACACATTAAAATAATAATATACCATGATGAAGTGGAATTTATCTCAAGGAAGCAAGGATTATTCAATATGTCAATCAATGTGATACACCACATTAACAAATTGAAGAACAAAAACCATATGACCATCTCAATAGATGCAGAAAAAGCTTTTGACAGACTTCAACACTAATTTACAATAGAAAGTCTCCAGAAAATGGGCATAGCATGAACCTAACTTAATATAATAGAGGCTATATATGATAAATCAAGAGTAAATATCATTCTCAATGGTGAAAATTTGAAAGCTTTTCCTCTAAGATCAGGAACAAGATAAGGGTGTCCAATCTCACCACTTTTATTCAACATAATCTTGGAAGTTCTTGCCATGGCAATCAGAAAAGGAAAAGAGATGAAATAATCAAATTTGAAAGAGAGTAATACTGTCATTATTTTCAGATGACATGATAATATATATAGAAAGCCCTAAATGAATAAATATTATATGTGAAAAAATGAGGTTAGACTTTGTTCACAGGGTTACACAATAGAACAGGTAGAAAGAAGAACAGAACTCACAAGCCTGGAACAGCTTATTCATTTATCTGGCCAAACAACATTCCTTTTCCCACCTACTTACAATTTTCCAAGTTTACTTTCAGAGAACCCAAAAACTTTCAGGAAAAAGTCTATCAAGAATAGAAAGAAAAAACCCTAAAGAAGTTACTGGAAAACTACTAAAGCTGCTCAATTAATATGGCAAAATTACAGGATAAAAAATTAATAGACAGAAATCTCTTGCATGCCTATACAGTAACAATGAAATATCAGAAAGAGAAATGAAGGAAATGATTCAATTTACCATCACATCAAAAAGAATAAAATACCTAGAAATAAACCTACTGAAGGAGGCAAATGATCTATACTTAGAAAGTTGTAAGATACTGATTTTTCAGAAGATGGCAGAGGAATAGGATGGGGAGACCACTTTCTCCCTCACAAAAGAACATTTGAACACTGAGTAAATTCCACAAAACAACTTCTGAATGCCAGCAGAGGTCATCAGGCACCCAGAAAAGCAGCCCATTTTCTTTGAAAGGAGGTAGGAAAAAATATAAAAGATAAAAAGAGAGACAAAAGAGGTAGGGACAGAGCTCCGTCTGGGGAAGGGAGTCTTAAAAAACAGAGAAGTTTCCAAATACCGGGAAGCACTCTCACTGCCGAGTCTGTGGCGAGCCTTGGAACCACAGAGGGCAACATAACAGGGAGGAAAAATAAATAAATAATTAAAACCCACAGATTACATGCTCAATGGTAACTCCCCCAGTGGAGAAGCAGTGCAGGTGCCTGCATCCACCACTAGCAAGTGGGACCTGGGCAGGGAGGCACGGGCTGCATTGCTTAGAGTAAGGACCGGCCTGAATGACCCGAGGGCAATCTGAGGGAGCTAACTTGGGATAGCAAGCCAGACTGTGGGATAGGTGCCAGGAGAAAAGCCCTAACCTAAGACACCATCAGGCCTGCTCACAAAACAAAGGACTGAGCAGAACTAGCCAGCTGCAGACCGACCCTTCCCCGCCTACCAACACCCCCACCCCCCGCCACCTCGCAACAGGCAGGTGAAGGCAGCCAGAGCCAGAAGGGGGCAATTGCGGCCCCAGAGAAGCATCATCTACCAAACTGCAAGCAGGCTTTGTTGCTAACCAAGACTTCTTGGAATTCTGGACGGTCAACATCCGCCTGAGAAAGTGTGCCAGTTGTACACCCAGAAAACCGAGCTGCAAGGATGGGGGAGGTGATAAATCGCAGCGACCAGGCTCACCAGACACCTGGTCACCTGGGATGCTGGGACCTGGGAAACACACAAAACGCAGGTCCAACCAAGTCTGCGCCTCTGATGAGTACTCGAGTACCTGAACCTGAGCAGCTTAGACCTGTGAAGAGCATACAACCCAAGGACAGCCTCAGACAGTTCCCAGCAGAGCAAATAGAGCCTAAGCAGTGTAGACAGGGAAAGCACACACGCCATGAGCGGGGGCAAACCCAGGGTGGCCGAGACACTGCGAGCGTGAGCCAGTGTTACTCCTTTGCAGCGTCCCTCCCTCCCCAAAGCAGGACTGAACAAGTGAGCCTAAAAAAGTGTCCACCACCGCCCCCTAGTGTCAGGACGGAAATTAGACACTGAAGAGACCAGCAAACAGAAGAAGCTAAACCAGAGGGAACCTCCTCGGAAGTGACAGGAACAAAAGATTAAAACCTTGTAGTTAGTATGGACTACACAGGAAGGGGCCTATAGATCTTGAGAAATATAAGTCGGATCAAGGAATTATCTGAAAATGAACTGACCTCACACTGCCCACAACACCAGAGAAAGTCCTAGATATATTTTTACTATTTTTACTATCATTCTTTAATTTTTTGAATTTTTTTTCTATTTTAAAGTCCTCTATTACTCCTTTAATTTTCATTTTTATAGCCTACTACTACTTTGCAAAAAAAAAAAGAGACCCTATTTTTTATAGCAAACTTTATATATATATATATATATATATATATATATATATATTATAATTTTGGTGACTTTTTTTCTTTAATAGAGTATTTTTGAAAATCCAACCTCTATTCTAGATTTTTAATCTTTGCTTTGGGGTATTTGTTATCAATTTTGTACCTTTAAGAATCCAATCTTCAGTACCTATTTTTACTTGGGAGTGAGATCACTGGCTTGACTGTTCTCTCCCCCTTTGGACTCTCCTTTTTCTCCACCGGGTCACCTCTATCTCCTTCCTCTCCCTTCTCTTCTCTACTCAACTCTGTGAATCTCTTTGTTTTCTGGACGGTGGAGAACACTTAGGAAACTGATTACTGGCTGGATCTGTCTCTCTCCTTTTGATTCCCCCCTTTATCCTCCTGGCCACCTCTATCTCCTTCCTCCCTTTTCTCTTCTCTGTGTAACTCCATGAACATCTCTAAGTGGTCCAGACTGTAGAGGGAACATAAGAAAGTGATTAGTGGCTAGCTTACTCTCTCCACTTTTGATTCCACCTCATTTCATCCTAGTCACCTCTATCACCCTCCTCCCTCTTCTCTTCTCCATGTAACTTTGTGAACCTCTCTGGGTGTCCCTCACTGTGGAGAAACTTTTCACCTTTAACCTAGATGTTTTATCAGTGGTACTGTATAGATGGAGAAGTCTTGAGGCTACTGTAAAAAACAAGACTGAAACCATAAGCACGAGGCTTAAGTCCAAGTCCTGAGAACACCAGAGAACTCCTGACTCCAGGGAACATTAATCGACAGGAGCTCATCAAACGCCTCCATACCTACACTGAAACCAAGCACCACCCAAGGGCCAACAAGTTCCAAAGCAATTCAGACCATGCAAATTATCCAGCAACACAGGAACACAGCCCTGAGCTTCAATATACAGGCTGCCAAAGTCATTCAAAACCCACTGACATCTCATAACTCATTACTGGACAATTCAATGCAGTCCAGAGAAAAGAAATCCAGCTCCACCCACCAGAACACCAACACAAGCTTCCATAACCAGGAAACCTTGAGAAGCCACCTGTACAACCCCACACAGTGAGGAAACTCCACAAACTGCCAGAATACAGAAATGCTTCCCCAAATACAGCAACATAAACAAGATGAAGAGACAGAGAAATACCCATCAGGTAAAGGAACAGGATAAATGCCCACCAAACCAAACAAAAGAGGAAGAGATAGGGAATCTACCTGATAAAGAATTCTGAATAATGATAGTGACAACGATCCAAAATCTTGAAAACAAAATGGAATCACAGATAAATAGCCAGGAGACAAGGACTGAGAAGATGCAAGAAAGGTTTAACAAGGACCTAGAAGAAATAAAAAGGAGTCAATATATAATGAATAATGCAATAAATGAGATGAAAAACACTCTGGAGGGAACAAATAGTAGAATAATGGAGGCAGAAGATAGGATTAGTGAGGGAGAAGATAGAATGGTAGAAATAAATGAATCAGAGAGGAAAAAAGAAAAACGAATTAAAAGAAATGAGGACAATATCAGAGACCTCTGGAACAATGTTAAATGCCCCAACATTCGAATCATAGGAGTCCCAGAAGAAGAAGACAAAAAGAAAGAGCATGAGAAAATACTTGAGGAGATAATAGTTGGAAACTTCCGTAAAATGGGGGAGGAAATAATCACCCAAGTCTAAGAAACCCAGAGAGTCCAAAACAGGATAAGCCCAAGGCAAGACACCCCAAGACACATATTAATCAAATTAACAAAGATCAAACACAAAGAACAAATATTAAAAGCAGCAAAGGAAAAACAACAAATAACACACAAAGGGATTCCCATAGTATAACAGCTGATCTTTCAATAGAAACTCTTCAGGCCAGGAGGGAAAGGAAGGACATACTTAAAGTGATGAAAGGAAATAACCTAGAGCCCAGATTATTGTTGGAGAAGGCAATGGCACCCCACTCCAGTATTCTTGCCTGGAAAACTGCATGGATGGAGAAACCTGGTAGGCTGCAGTCCATGGAGTCGCTAAGAGTCTGACACGACTGAGCGACTTCACTTTCACTTTTCACTTTCATGCATTGGAGAAGGAAATGGCAACCCACTCCAGTCTTCTTGCCTGGAGAATTCCAGAGATGAGGGAGCCTGATGGGCTGCTGTCTGTAGGGTCACACAGAGTCAAACATGACTGAAGTGACTTAGCAGCAGAAGCAGCAGCAGCAGATTACTGTACCCAGCAAGGATCTCATTCAAATATGAAGGAGAAATCAAAAGCTTTACAGACAAGCAAAAGCTGAGAGAATTCAGCACCACCAAGCCAGTTCTCCAACAAATGCTAAAGGATATTCTCTAGACAGGAAAGACAAAAACAGTGTATAAACTCAAATCCAAAACAATAAAGTAAAGCACAGGATCATACTTATCAATAATTACCTTAAACATAAATGAATTGAATGCCCCAACCAAAAGACAAAGACTGGCTGAATGGATATAAAAACAAGACCCCTTTATATGTTGTCTATAAGAGACCCACCTCAAAACAAGGGACACACAGACTGAAAGTGAAGGGCTGGAAAAAGGTATTCCACACAAATAGAGACCAAAATAAAGGAGGAGTAGCAATATTCATATCAGATAAAACAGACTTTAAAACAAAGGCTGTGAAAAGAGACAAAAAAGGACACTACATAATGATTAAAGGATCAATTCAAGAAGAAGAGATAACAATTATAAATATATATACACCCAACATAGAAGCACCACAATATGTAAGACAAATGCTAACATATCTGAAAGTGGAAATTAAGAATAACACAATAATAGTGGGAGACTTTAATACCCCACTCACACCTATGGGTAGATCAACTAAACAGAAAATTAACAAGGAAACACAAACTGGAATGGCATTGAAACATGTATAATTTCATATAAGAAATGATTCACCTGTCCAGGTTTGATGGAGAATACAGGAAGCTTGGGGCTGGTGCACTGGGATAACCCAGAGGGATGGTATGGTGAGGGAGTTGGGACTGGGGTTCAAGAGTGGGAACACGTGTACACACGTGGCAGATTCATGTTGATGTATGGCAAAACCAATACAATATTGTAAAGTAATTAGCCTCTAATTAAAATAAATAAATTTAAATTAAAAAATTAAATGATACAAGAGACCACTTAGACCTAATTGGAATCTATAGGACATTTTACCTCAAAATAATGAATTTCACCTTTTTCTCAAGCGCACATGGAACTTTCTCCAGGATAGAGCACATCCTGGGCCATAAATCTAGCCTTGGTAAATTCAAAAAAAAAAAAAAAAAAACTGAAATCATTCCAAGCATCATTTCTGACCAGAATGCAGTAAGATTAGATCTCAATTACAGGAGAAAAACTATTAAAAATTCCGACATATGGGAGGCTGAACAAGATGTTGCTGAATAACCAACAAATCACAGAAGAAATAAAAAAGAAATTAAAATATGCGTAGTAAGGAATGAAAATGAAAATACAACAATCCAAAACCTATGGGACACTGTAGAAGCAGTGCTAAGGAGAAGGTTCATAGCAATACAGGCATATCTCAAAAAACAAGAAAAAAGTCAAGTAAATAACCTAACGCTACACCTAAAGCAACTAGAAAAGGAAGAAATGAAGAACCCCAGGGTTAGTAGAAGGAAAGAAATCTTACAAATTAGGGCAGAAAGAAATGCAAAACCAACAAAAGAGACCGTAGCAAAAATCAACAAAGCTAAAAGCTGGTTCATTGAGAGGATAAATAAAATTGGCAAAGCATTAGCCAGACTCATCAAGAAACAAAGGGAGAAAAATCAAATCAATAAAATTAGAAATGAAAATGGAGAGATCACTACAGACAACACAGAAATACAAAACATCATAAAAGACTACTATCAGCAATTATATGCCAATAAAATGGACAACTTGGAAGAAATGGACAAATTCTTAAAGAAGTACAACTTGCCAAACTGAACCAGGAAGAAATAGAAAATCTTAACAGACCCATCACAAGCACGGAAATTGAAACTATAATCAGAAACCTTCCAGCAAACAAAAGCCCAGGTCCAGACGGCTTCACAGCTGAATTCTACCAAAAATTGAGAGAAGAGCTAATACCTATCCTACTCAAACTCTTCCAGAAAATTGCAGAGGAAGGTAAACTTCCAAACTCATTCTATGAGGCCACCATCACCCTATTACCAAAACCGGACAAAGATGCCACACAAAAAAAGAAAACCACAGGCCAATATCACTGATGAACATAGATGCAAAAAATCCTTAACAAAATTCTAGCAATCAAAATCCAACAACACATTAAAAAGATCATACACCATGATCAAGTGGGCTTTATTCCAGGGATGCAAGGATTCTTCACTATCTGCAAATCAATCAATGTAATACACCACATTAACAAATTGAAAAATAAAAACCACATGATTATCTCAATAGATGCAGAGAAAGCCTTTGACAAAATTCAACATCCATTTATGATAAAAAAAGAAAAAAGAAAAAAACTCTCCAGAAAGCAGGAGTAGAAGGAACATCCCTTAACATAATAAAAGCTATATATGACAAACTCACAGCAAACATTATCCTCAATGGTGAAAAATTGAAAGCATTTCCCCTAAAGTCAGGAACAAGACAAGGGTGCCCTCTCACCACTAGTGTTCAACATAGTTTTGGCCAGAGCAATCAGAGCAGAAAAAGAAAGAAAAGGAATCCAAATTGGAAAAGAAGAAGTAAAACTCTCACTGTTTGCAGATGACATGATCAACTACATAGAAAACCTTAAAGACTGCACCAGAAAATTACTAGAGCTAATCAATGAATATAGTAAAGTGGCAGAATATAAAATCAACACACAGAAATCACTTGCATTCCTTTACACTAATAATGAGAAAACAGAAAGAGAAATTAAGGAAACAATTCCATTCCCCATGGCAATGAAAAGAATAAAATGCTTAGGAATATATCTACATAAAGAAACAAAAGACCTGTATACAGAAAACCATAAAACACTGGTGAATTAAATCAAAGAGGACCCTAATAGATGGAGAAATATACCCTGTTCATGGATTGGAAAAATCAATATAGTGAAAATGGGTATACTACCCAAAGCAATCTATAGATTCAATGCAATCCCTATCAAGCTATTTTTTCCAGCACTAGAACAAATAATTTCATATTTTGTACAGAAATACAATAAACCTCGAATAGCCAAAGAAATCTTGAGAAAGCAGAATGGAACTGGAGGAATCAACCTGCCTGACTTCAGGCTATACTACAAAGCCACAGTTATCAAGACTGTATGGTACTGGCACAAAGACAGAAATATAGATCAATGGAACAAAGTAGAAAGCCCAGAGATAAATCCCTGCACCTATGGGCATCTTATCTTTAACAAAGGAAGCAAAAATATACAATGGAGAAAATACAAGCTGTTTAAGAAGTGGTGCTGGGAAAACTGGTCAACCAAATGTAAAAGAATGAAACGAGAACACTTTCTAACACCATACACAAAAATAAACTCAAAATGGATTAAAAATCTAAATGTAAGACCAGAAATTATAAAACTCCTAGAGGAGAACATAGGCAAAACTCTCTCTGACATAAATCACAGCAAGATCCTCTATGACCTACCTCCCAGAATATTGGAAATAAAAGCAAAGACAAACAAATGCAACCTAATTAAAATTAAAAGCTTCTGCACAACAAAGGAAGCTATAAGCAAGGTGAAAAGATAGGCTTCAGAACGGGAGAAAATAATAGAAAATGAAGCAACTGACAAAGAATTAATCTCATAAATATACAAGCAACTCCTGCAGCTCAATTCCAGAAAAATAAGCTACCCAATCAAAAAATGGGCCAAAGAACTAAACAGACATTTCTCCAAAGAAGACATACAGATGGCTAACAAACACATGAAAAGATGCTCAACATCACTCATTATCAGAGAAATGCAAATCAAAACCACAATGAGATACCATCTCATGCCAGTCAGAATGGCTGCTATCCAAAAGTCTACAAGCAATAAATTCTTGAGGTGGTGTGGAGAAAAGGGATCCTTCTTACATTGTTGGTGGGAATGCAAACTAGGACAGCCACAATGGAGAACAGTGTGGAGATTCCTTAAAAAATTGGAAATAGAACTGCCATACGACCCAGCAATCCCACTGCTGGGCACACACACTTAGGGAACCAGAAATGAAAGAGACACGTGTACCCCAGTGTTCATCGCAGCACTGTTTATAATAGCCAGAACATGGAAGAAACCTAGATGTCCATCAGCAGATTAATGGATAAGAAAGCGGTGGTACATATACACAATGGAGTTTTACTCGTCCATTAAAAAGAATACATTTGAATCAGTTCTAATGAGGTGGATGAAACTGGAGCCTACTATACAGAGTGAACTAAGCCAGAAAGAAAAACACCAATACAGTATACTAACGCATATATATGGAATATAGAAAGATGGTAACAATAACCCTGTATGAAAGTGAAGTGAAAGTGAAACTGAAGTCGCTCAGTCGTGTCCAACTCTTTGCGACCCCATCGACTGTAGCCTACCAGGCTCCTCCCTCCATGGGATTCTCCAGGCAAGAGTACTGGAGTGGGTTGCCATTTTCCTTCTCCAGGGGATTTTCCTGACCCAGGGATCGAACCCAGGTCTCCTGCATTCCAGGGGGATTCTTTAACCTCTAAGCCACCAGGGAAACCCAACCTGTATAACCTGTGTGTGAGAGAGCAAAAGAGACACAGATGTATAGAACAGTCTTTTGGACTCTGTGGGAGAGGGCGAGGGTGGGATGATTTGGGAGAGTGGCCTTGAAACATGTACAATATCATATATGTAATGAATCGCCAGTCCAGGTTTGATGCAGGATACAGGATGCTCAGGGCTGGTGCACTGGGATGACCCAGAGGGTTGGTATGGGGAGAGAGGTGGGAGGGGGTTCAGGATGGGGAACACGTGTACACCCATGGTGGATTCATGTTGATGTATGGCAAAACCAATACAATATTGTACAGTAATTAGCCTCCAATTAAAATAAATAAATATATATTTTAAAAAGATATATTAAAAAATCACAAGCACTTCCTTCCTTTACATTAGTTGTTGAAGTAAATACAGTGATGAAGGGCTGAAACCATGGTGTTAAAATGAGTCAGATAAGAGAAGGCAAATGAATTGTTTTACCTGTATGTTAAAGAGATGGGTAGGGAGAGGTTATCAGGCTTAATCACCAAATGGGAACATGTTACAGTAAAGAGTTCACTTCTAGTACAATGCCATGCATTCTTGGTTGTGCCATTTTATAAAGTATGGCTTGGTCTCAAGATGATCTGGAATTGTCTTTAGTTCTTCTAGAAAAGTCTATCACAGAGATGGTGGTTGAAGCTATAAGTACCTAGGAATATTGAAAGTGAAGAAGTGGGTCAAACTAATAACTGAAGAACAGCTGAAAACCTTTGCTTGATGTTCTAAATAAATGCTCATATTTGAATGATCATTTGAATTTCCTGAGCGAAAACTGTGCCTCAGGATATTATTTCCTTCCCCTAGCTATGCTGCTGCTGCTGCTGCTGCTAAGTCACTTCAGTCGTGTCTGACTCTGTGCGACCCCATAGACAGCAGCCCACCAGGCTCTCCTGTCCCTGGGATTCTCCAGGCAAGAACACTGGAGTGGGTTGCCATTTCCCCTAGCTATACTTTTCTGTTAAAGCAGGGTTAAAACCACAAAACATGGTCCACTGGAGAAGGAAACAGCAACCCACTCCAGTATTTTTGCCTTGAGAATTGACAATATGAAAAGGCAAAAAGATATGACAGCAGAAGATGAGCCTCCCAAGTCCATACTCCCCCAAGAATTGACAACACTTTTGCCTTTCCCGTTTGCAGTATGGGAGACCTGGGTTTGATCCCTGGGTTGGGAAAATCCCCTGGAGAAGGGAAAGGCAACCCACTCCAGTATTCTTGCCTGGAGAATCCCATGGAGCCTGGCGGGTTACAGTCCATGGGGTCACAAAGAGTTGGACACAACTGAAGCGACTTCACTTTCTTTTTCACTTCACTATGTCCTATAATTTAAAAGAAGACTTCAGTACAACCAAGAAATTCTTACTTTATCCAACCGAATACACGTGGTTTTAACCCTGCTTTAACAGAAAAGTTACAATTTGTATGGAAACACAAAAGACCCTGAATATCCAAACCAATCTTGTGAAGGCAAAAGAGAATTGGAGGAATCAACCTTCCTGTCTTCAGACTATACTACAAAGCTACAGTAATCAAGACTGTATGGTATTGGCACAAAAAAAGAAACATAGATCTATGAAACAGAATATAAAGCCCGGAGATGAATGCACACTCCAATGGTCACCTAATCTATGACAAAGGAGGCAAGCATATATAATGGAGAAAACAGGTTCTTCAATTAGTTGCTGGAAAACTTGACAGCTACCTGTAAAAGAATGAAATTAGAACACTCTCTAACACCATACAAAAAATGAAACTTGAAATGTATTAATATCCTAAATGTAAGGTCAGACACTCTAAAACTTGTAGAAGAAAATGTAGAAGACACTTTGACCTAAATTGCAGCAAGATCTTTTTTGACTCACTTCCTAGAGTAATGAAAATAAAAACGAATTTTTTTTAAAGGGATCTACATAAACTCAAAAACCTTTGCACAACAAAGGAAACCATAAACAAAAGAAAAAGACAACCCTCAGTATGGGAGAAAATATTTGGAAATAAACCAAATGTAAAGGAATTAATCTACAAAACATGCAAACCGGTCATGTAGCTCAACATCAAAAAAAAAAAAAAAAATCAAACAACCCAATCAAAAAATGGGCAGAAGTTGTAAACAGACATTTCTCCAAAGAAGACATACAGATGGCCAACAAACATATGAAAAGATTCTCAACATTTCCAATTGTTAGAGAAATGCAAATAAAACTGCAAGAAATATGTCGTACAAGTCAGAACGGCCATCATTAAAATATCGACAAACAATAAATGCTGGAGAAAGTGAGGAGAAACAGGTAATTTCTTACATTGTTGGTGGGAATGTAAGTTGATAAGCCACTATGGAAAATAGTGTGGAAGTTTCTTAAAATCTAAAAATGCCTACCATATGCTCCAGCAATCCAACTCCTGAGCATATATCAAGAGAAAAATTGTAATTTGAAAAGTTCTAATGAGGTGGATGAAACTCGAGCCTATCATAGTGAAGTAAGTCAGAAATTAAAACACCAATACAGTATCAGATCAGATCAGATCAGTCGCTCAGTCATGTCCGACTCTGCGACCCCATGAATCGCAGCACGCCAGGCCTCCCTGTCCATCACCAACTCCCGGAGTTCACTCAGACTCATGTCCATCGAGTCAGTGATGCCATCCAGCCATCTCATCCTCTGTCATCCCCTTCTCCTCCTGCCCCTAAACCCTCCCACCATCAGAGTTTTTTCCAATGAGTTAACTCTTCGCATGAGGTGGTCAAAGTACTGGAGTTTCAGCTTTAGCATCATTCCTTCCAAAGAAATCCCGGGGCCGATCTCCTTTAGAATGGACTGGTTGGATCTCCTTGCAGTCCAAGGGACTCTCAAGAGTCTTCTCCAACACCACAGTTCAAAAGCATCAATTCTTCGGCACTCAGCCTTCTTCACAGTCCAACTCTCACATCCATACATGACCACAGGAAAAACAACAGCCTTGACTAGACGAACCTTTGTTGGCAAAGTAATGTCTCTGCTTTTGAATATGCTATCTAGGTTGGTCATAACTTTCCTTCCAAGGAGTAAGCATCTTTTAATTTCATGGCTGCAGTAACCATCTGTAGTGATTTTGGAGCCCAGAAAAATAAAGTCTGACACTGTTTCCACTGTTTCCCCATCTATTTCTCATGAAGTGGTGGGACCGGATTCCATGATCTTCGTTTTCTGAATGTTGAGCTTTAAGCCAACTTTTTCACTCTCCTCTTTCACTTTCATCAAGAGGCTTTTTAGTTCCTCTTCACTTTCTGCCATAAGGGTGGTGTCGTCTGCATATCTGAGGTTACTGATATTTCTCCCGGCAATCTTGATTCCAGCTTGTGTTTCTTCCAGCCCAGGGTTTCTCATGATGTACTCTGCATATAAGTTAAATAAGCAGGGTGACAATATACAGCCTTGACGAACTCCTTTTCCTATTTGGAACCAGTCTGTTGTTCCATGTCCAGTTCTAACTGTTGCTTCCTGACCAGCATGCAAATTTCTCAAGAGGCAGATCAGGTGGTCTGGTATTCCCATCTCTTGAAGAATTTTCCAGTTTATTGTTATCCACACAGTCAAAGGCTTTGGCATAGTCAATAAAGCAGAAATAGATGGTTTTCTGGAACTCTCTTGCTTTTTCCATGATCCAGTAGATGTTGGCAATTTGTTCTCTGGTTCCTCTGCCTTTTCTAAAACCAGCTTCAACATCAGGAAGTTCATGGTTCACATATTGCTGAAGCCTGGCTTGGAGAATTTTAAGCATTACTTTACTAGTGTGTGAGATGACTGCAATTGTGCAGTAGTTTGAGAATTCTTTGGCATTGCCTTTCTTTGGGATTGGAATGAAAACTGACCTTTTCCAGTCCTGTGGCCACTGCTGAGTTTTCCAAATTTGCTGGCATATTGAGTGCAGCACTTTCACAGCATCATCTTTCAGGATTTGGAATAGCTCAACTGGAATTCCATCACCTCCACTAGCTTTGTTCGTAGTGATGCTTTCTAAGGCCCACTTGACTTCACATTCCAGGATGTCTGGCTCTAGGTTAGTGATCACACCATCGTGATTATCTGGGTTGTGAAGATCTTTTTTGTACAGTTCTTCTGTGTATTCTTGCCATCTCTTCTTAATATCTTCCACTTCTGTTAGGTCCATACCATTTTTGTCCTTTATCGAGCCCATCTTTGCATGAAATGTTCCTTTGGTATCTCTGATTTTCTTGAAGAGATTCCTAGTCTTTCCCATTCTGTTGTTTTCCTCTATTTCTTTGCATTGATTGCTGAAGAAGGCTTTCTTATCTCTTCTTGCTATTCTTTGGAACTCTGCATTCAGATGTTTATATCTTTCCTTTTCTCCTTTGCTTTTCGCTTCTCTTCTTTTCACAGCTATTTGTAAGGCCTCCCCAGACAGCCATTTTCCTTTTTTGCATTTCTTTTCCATGGGGATGGTCTGGATAAAATGTCATGAAACTCATTCCATAGTTCATGAGGCACTCTATCTATCAGATCTAGGCCCTTAAATTTATTTCTCACTTCCACTGTATAATCATAAGGGATTTGATTTAGGTCATACCTGAATGGTCTAGTGCTTTTCCCTACTTTCTTCAATTTAATTCTGAATTTAGCAATAAGGAGTTCATGGTCTGAGCCACAGTCAGCTCTGGTCTTGTTTTTGTTGACTATATAGAGCTTCTCCATCGTTGGCTGCAAAGAATATAATCAATCTGATTTTGGTGTTGACCATCTGGTGATGTCCATGTATAGAGTCTTCTCTTGTGTTGTTGGAAGAGGGTGTTCGTTATGACCATTGCATTTTCTTGGCAAAACTCTATTAGTTTTTGCCCTGCTTTGTTCCATATTCCAAGGACAAATTTGCCTGTTACTCCAGGTGTTTCTTGACTTCCTACTTTTGCATTCCAGTCCCCTATAATGAAAAGGACATCTTTTTTGGGTGTTAGTTCTAAAAGGTCTTGTAGTTCTTCATAGAACCATTTAACTTCAGCTTCTTCAGCGTTATATAGTATTAACGGATATATCTGGAATTTAGAAAGATGGTAACGATAACCCTGTATGCGAGAGAGCAAAAGAGACACAGATGTATAGAATAGTATTTTGGACTCTGTGGGAGAGGGAGAGGGTGGAATGATTTAGGAGAATGGAATTAAAACATGTATAATATCATATAAGAAAGGAATCGCCAGTCTAGGTTCAATGCAGGATACAGGATGCTTGGAGCTGGTGCACTGGGATGAACCAGAGGGATGGTACCAGGAGGGGGGTGGGAGAGGGGTTCCGGATGGGGAACACGTGTACATCTGTAGCAGATTCATGTTGATGTATGGCAAAACCAATTTAATATTGTAAAGTAATAATAATAATCATAAATAAATGATAAATGGTTAAAAAATAAAAAATAAAAAAATAAAAGGAAAAAAAAAAAAGAAAAGATATATATACCCCAATGTTCACTGCAGCACCATTTACAGTAGCCAGGGCATGGAAGCAAGCTAAATGTCCATCAACAAAGAAATTCATAAAGAAAGTATGGTACATATATACAATGGAATATTACTCAGCTATAAAAAGGAACAAAATTGTGCCATTTGCAGAGACATGGATGGACCAAGGGACTGTCATACAGAGTGAAATAAGTCAGAATGAGAAAAATAAATATCAAATGATATCCCTTATGGTTGTAATATAGAAAGATGATACAGATGAACTTATTTGCAAAACAGAAATAGAGACACAGACACAGAGAACAGGCATGGATACTGGGGATAAGAGGGGTGAAATGAGACTGACATATATACACTACTGTATATAATAGAGAACTAATGAAAACCTACTATATAGCACAGGGAACTCTATTCAGTGCTATGTGACACCTTAGTGGGAAGGAAATCCAAAAGAGAGGGGATATATGTGTACATACAGCTGATTTACTTTGCTATACAGCAGAAACTAACAAAACATTGTAAAAGGATTATACTTCAATAAAAGTTAATTCAGAATAAAATAAAATACACAGGAAAACATTAAAATATACAGCAACTTCAAACTATAATGACCATCATAGGCTCAATGTTCTCTGAAAATTAAACAGGCAATTGATCACGTCCTATTTGGCAGCCAGTTATCAAGGACATTACTAGAAATTACTAAGAAATATAGTACTTGACTAGGTATTCAAGCATTCAAAATGAGTACAATTTTGAGAAATGGATGTGAATAGGAGAAGCATGTACAGTGTAGCTGGACTTTGATCAACTCAAGTGATGTTAACAGTTTAAGATTAAATTGAAATGAGAAATCTAAATGCAATGCCATTTACAATAATGCATTATTATGTTTTCAAAAAATATAGTCATTTACATCAGACATTTCTATGATTTTTTTACAATAGTTCTTTTTTAAGACACATGATTTACTTTTTTTTAATGTAAATTTATTTATTTTAATTGGAGGCTAATTACTTTATCATGCCACCCCAAAAGTTAAGAAAAACTTTTGTTCATGTTGCATATATAGAATTATAAATAGCTAGTAAAGCTTTCCAAATTTTAATGTACACTTCACACTGATAAATTGTGGTACACTATTCTACCATTTCTCTCTTAAAATATCAAGGTCTCATACAATGAAGAACAACAGTCAAATAGCTAATGGAAGCTATCTGCTCCACTTGTCATCCTCAGAAATTCTTCTCACCTTCCAGCTGTCAAAGCTTTTGTCTGTTGTTATAGAGATAGAGTGCTGTCTCATGCAATTGAGACACTGTTCATTTCAGTTTCCCGAGTTGTAAGACTTGGTGGCCAGAGGCCACCATTATTTCCCTATCCCATCTGTCATCCAGCAAGCAAGAGTAAGATGAGACTTGAGATGCCAGACTTGTCTTTTCTTTGCTCATGGTAAAGAGTCCTTATTATTTTTGGTCCTGGGCTGATCTGTTGAACTGCTGAGGTGAGGCTTCATATGATAGGGTCCCCATTCAACTTAGACCATCTAGCTTATTTGTTGACTTGGGGCAAGTACGGCTCAGGGGGTACAAAGTGTGCTCCACATGCCATTGCAGTACCTGCCAGAACTCAATGGTATTGTTTTTAATCTGTAACAAGCACATAATATATTACATAGTTGGTGTTCAATCAATCATCATTGAATATATTAGTGAATGAGAATAAAGGAAAAAACATATAGTATGATTTGCATTGAACCCAGTCTCTGATGTGAACAGAATAAGATATACAACTATTGAACTGAGCAATGTTCAGAGACTTTTGCATATAGGAATGCAACAAAAATGCATGCTTCATCTCGGTTTACAGGTTCATATCATAGGTCTTCCTTGTTCTGTATTGAACAGTACAGATTGAAACACTTAATATTACAAAAGCAACAGAGTTCTCCAACTGATGTGTTGTGGATAGGTTACAGGTGTGCTGAGCTTTGTGCTCTCTTATCCCTCAGAGTAGTTGGCCAGCATCTGAAGTGGCCAGAGTTCTACGGATGAAGTTACCAAAGTCCCAGTGCAAGTTACCCATAGTTTAGGAATCCCTTTCTGCTTATTTCAGTATACTATATAAACATTTTCAAAGTCCACGTGTGCCATGATGTGAAGTGGTTTATAAATTCCAGACACACCATAATCTTGAGTACCCCTGTAAATATTTTAATGTATAATATTCACCCGAGACTTGTTTTGTTGCTCCCTAGCTGCTATTGAGAATTTACATATAATTTTTAAATATTTTAGGGACTTTTCCTAAAAAAATCATCTTTGCTGTTTTATCTATATTTTTGTATTTAATCAAATGTGCCACTCTGTCTTATAATCTTAGTGAATCCATGACAATTTAATAGTTAATCTCCTATTAGGAAACACTTTATCCGTCTAAAATGAAACAAGTGAAAGTGAAAGTGAAGTCACTCAGTTGTGTCCGACTCTTTGAGACCCCATGGACTGTGGCCTACCAGGCTCCTCTGTCCATGGGATTCTCCAGGGAAGAATACTGGAGTGGGTTGCTGTGGGGAGCGAGCTCCGCCCCTGGCAAAGGTCATGAGGAAGGAGGCTTGGCATATGCAAAGGCAGGATCAAGCCTCAGGAGTCTTCCTGGAAATTCTTGAGCAATCTACCCCCAAAACCAGAGTCTGCCTACTTTCTGCTTTGTGCTTTCACCTACACCTCTGACTTTACGGGGGGCTGTCCCCCACTACCTCTCTCTGAAAAAAGAGTTAGCTTACAGCTCCAGTTAATAATTCCTGGGTGTGACAGTCTTTCAACCTACAAACTCCCTTGGAAGTCCTCTAGCCTGCCTGAATAGGTTTTTCCGGCCACATGTGATTGCTCAGAGCCTCCAAACTGTGAGAGGCATGAGATGTTCTAAACTGTCTAAATACAGATTATTGATTAGAAATTGTATTGGTGAAGGGATTTAAGTCTCCATATCCCTTACCTGCTGTGTCCCTGTCAGTGTATCGATTAATATAATTGGTGTAAATAGTAGCTTTAATGTTTGTAACCTGGGACCCTTGAGTTAATTCTTTTTCTTGTTATAGCCCAACACACCTTTGCCCTGTAGGAATGCAACTTTATCTAATGCTTTTGGAGGGTGGCGCTTGACTTATCACCTTTAGAGAAAAATAAGTTTTCTGAAGAAAGGGTCTTAAAATGTTAACAGGCCTCCGGGCCAGAAGATGATGCAAATCACCTAAGCTTTTGCATATGATAAGTTTGCAGGAAGAAAGCCTGGCTTGCTGCATGACTCTACCCCTTCTCCCATTATCCTCTATGCATAACTTAAGGTATAAAAACTACTTTGGAAAATAAAGTGCGGGCCTTGTTCACCGAAACTTGGTCTCACCATGTCGTTCTTTCTCTTACCTCTGGCTGAATTATTCAGCCTCTTTTCTCTACTGAATTTCCTCACTGAGCTATCCTTATTTCAGCCTCTTTTCTCCACTAAATTTCCTCACTGAGCTATCCTCATTCTATTACTCTTTATATCCTTAATTAACGTTTAATTAAGCAATTGTTTCCTGATCTTCACCTACGCCGTCCCCGCTTCGAATTCCTGGATCCACCGGGGCTGGACCCCGGCAGGTTGCCATTTCCTTCTCCAAAAAATGGAATAAATCTGTACTAAAACAGGCCAAGGATCTGTAATTCAGTATATGCTCACCCTATTTTTTAGAGAAAAAAGCATAACCACCCAGCATATACTTCAAAGAAGAAAAAATATTTCTTTATTGTGGTGAAAATGTTTGTCTCTACATTGAAACCTGTGAGATTTGCCACCTGTGATAACCTGTTATTGATTCACTCATTTGGCAAATATTTCTTAAGCATCTTTTGTGAAATGATAAATTGAGAAGGAGAAAAAGAGAAGGGTAAGGCATGGTTCTTACTCCCAAGGAGTTCATATTCTGTTAGGAGAGGCAAGACATGAACACATTAAAAACAGTTTAAAATAATGTTACAAAAATGCAAACTATTTCCCATGGTGACATAAAATGAAATGTCAAAGGACTCATAATGATTATAGGTAATATAGGGGTTCAAAGGAGCACAAGGGTGTTATGTGACTTCCTGGAGATGATGGGAGCTAAACTGGGATTTGAAGAAAGGAGGAGGAAAATTAGTAATAACAAACACTCACATAGCAACTACTCTGTGCCAGGCAATTTTTTCAGTCATATACTGCTTAATTTAATGGCACCCCACTCCAGTACTCTTGCCTGGAAAATCCCATGGATGGAGGAGCCTGGTGGGCTGCAGTCCATGGAGTCGCTAAGAGTTGGACACGAATGAGTGACTTCACTTTCACTTTTCACTTTCATGCATTGGAGAAGGAAATGGCAACCCACTCCAGTGTTCTTGCCTGGAGAATCCCAGGGATGGGGGAGCCTGGTGGTCTGCCATCTATGGGGTCGCACAGAGTCGGACACAACTGAAGCTACTTAACAGCAGCAGCAATACAGAGAGTTACAGGGCTTCCCTGATGGCTCACTGGTAAGGAATCTGTGTGCAATGAAGGAGACACAGGTTTGATCCCTGGGTCAGGAAGATGCCCTGAAGAAGGAAATGGCAACCTACTCTGGTATTCTTACCTGGAGAATTCCATGGACAGAGGAGCCTGGTGGGCTATAGTCCAAAGGGTTGCAGAGTCGGACATGACTGAGCATGAGTCACCACTCAATACAAAAAGTTAAAGAACAGAGAGCTTTGATGACTTGCCTAAGGTAATACAGCTAGTCGGTGTGAGAATAAACCATGGGCATTCTATGTTTTTACCACTATACTGTATTATCTCTTGTAGATATACTAGAACTTGAAAAGTAATTGAATAAAGACACAGTAGGGGGTACTAAGATCAATTAGTAAAGAAGGGGTTGAGACTAATAAGAAAGGTGATATGTTTCTTTTGACTCTCTCCCTGTTTCTTTTGACCTTAGGGCTCTTCAACCCATCTAATTATGATTAATGCTTATGGCCCAGTATTGCCAATCCTTCACAAGAACCCAAAAGACCAAAGTTTATCAACCCTACTTGTCAGTTACTTGTTTTTACTAACTCTGTGATTTCTTAGGTTTAAAAATAAGTTGTTTAGACATGTAGTATTTGACTTTCCGTATCAGTAACTTTGGCTTTACAAATTAAATGCTTATGACTTCTAGTTCAAGATAGAGTAGAATGGCCTGGGCTCATATCCTCCTGTGAGCACCCAAATAGCTACTAGTTGTTGAACAACCATTGACAGAAGAATGCTGAAACCCACCAGAAAAAGATACCCCACATCCAAAGACAGAAGAAGCTGAGATGGTAGAAGGGGGCAATCACGATAAAATCAAATTCCATACCCACTGGGGAGGTGATCCACAAATTGGAGAACAATAATAACAAAAACATTCTCCCACTGTTGTGAAGGTTCTGAACCCCATGTCAGGCTTCTCAGCCTGGGGATCTAACAAAAGGGACTGGGAATCCCCAGGAATCTGGCCATGAAGGCCAGTAGGATTTGATCATAGGACTTCTGCAGGACTAGGGGAAACAGAGACCCCAGTTTTGGAGGGCACAAACAAAATCTTGCATGCACCAAGACCCAGAGGAAACAGAAGTGACCCCACAGAAGACTGAAGCAAAACTACTTGCTAATGTTGGAGGGTCTCCTGCAAAGGCGTGGCTCAGTAGAGGCTCATGACACGGATGGGGGCACTGTCAGCAGCAGTCTAGGAAGTTCCCCCTTGGTGTAAGGTCTCTTAGAGGTTGTCATTAACCCTACCACAGAGCCAATAGACCCCAGGACTGGGTAACCTCAGGCAACAAAACTAACAGGAAGGGAGCACAACCCCAACCATGAGCAGATAATTGGTTTAAAGCCTTACTGAGCAAGGCCCTGCCCATCAGAGCAAGACCCAATTTTTCCCACCACCAGTCTCTTCCATCAGGAAGCTTCCTCAAGCCTTTTAGCATCTTCCATCAGAGGACAGACAGAAGCAACAGGAATAACCACAATCCCACAGTGGCTAAAACAAAAACCACATAACAGAAAGTTAATCAGGATGAAAAAGCTGAAAGTTATGTCCCAGAGGAAGGGACAAGATAAAACTCCAGAAAAGCAACTAAATGAAGTGGAGATAGGCAACCTTCCAGAAAAATAATTCAGAATAATGATAATGAAAATGATCCAGTATCTCAGGAGAAAAAAAAATTGGAGAAGATGCAAGAAATGTTTACCAAAGACCTAGGAGAACTAAAGAACAAACAAACAGAGATGAGTACTACACTAGAAGAAATCAATAGTGGAATAACTGAGGCAGGAGAACCAATAAATGACCTGGCAAAAAGAATGATGGAAATCACTGACACAGAACAGAAAATAGGGGGAAAAAAAGAATAAAAAAAAAAAATTAAGACATCCTAAAAGACCTCTGGGACAACATGAAATGCACCAGCATTCACATTATAGGGGTCCCAGAAGGAGAAGAGAGCAAGAAAGGACCTGAGAAAATATTTGAAGATATAATAGACAAAAATTTCCTTAACATGGGAAAGGAAATACTCAACCAAATCCAGGAAGCATAGAGAGTCCCAGGCAGGATAAGCCCAAAGAGGAATACATTCAGACACATAGAAATCAAACTGATAAAAATTAAAGACACATTAAATGTGTAAACTATGGTGTCAGACAAATTCCTTAATTTTCATTAGGTGAGTTAAGATAGGTTATTTGAGAGTCTTGCCTTTGTGATCAAGCCTTAGAGCTTTAATCTGTCTAATAATGGGGAGCAATTGGAAGTGATTGATAAGAGAATACTGAAGTAATACTGGTATTTTATCTGGCAGTCATGTGCAGGGTGAGTTGACCAGTTTCCAGAAATGAGAAACTGTACAGAGTTCATTTTTCTAGGACTTTTTTCTCCCTCCATTTAGGCAGTAAAACGGTATGATAAAAAAAAAATACTAAGCTAATTAATCTTTTTTTTTTGTTTGTTTCTTTTTACTTTTCAGTTTACCTATCCACATGGTTTACAGACTTAACATTAAACTGAGAATATTTGCTCAACTATCTGACATATGTAGAAATCTCTTTGTTTTTGACATTTTGGAGGCTTCAATATAAAAAGAATATGTACAAAGCATGCAAGATTTCAACTTTCTTGTTTTTAAATTTTGAATTTATTTATTTTATCATTGAAGGATAATTGCTTTACAGAATTGTGTTGGTTTCTGCCCAATATCAAAATGAATCAGCCATAGGTATACATAAGTCTCCTCCCTCTTGAAACTCCCTCCCATCTACCTCTGTATCCCACCCCTCTAGATTGTCACAGAGCCCCAGTTTGAGTTCCCTGAGTCATGCAACAAATTCCCACTGGTTATCTATTTTACATACAGTAATGGAAGTTTTCATGTTACTCTCTCCATGCATCTCACTCCTCCCTTCTCCCTGTGTCCATATGTCTCTTCTCTACGTCTGTGTCTCTATTGCTACCCTGCAAATAAATTCTTCAGTACCATCTTACTAGATTCCACATATATGTGTTAGTATACAATATTTATGTTTCTCTTTCTGACTTATTTCACTGTATAATAGGCTCTAGGTTCATCCATCTCATTAGAACTGACTCAGCTGTGTTCCTTTTTATGGCTGAGTAATGTTCCAGTGTAAATATGCACCACAGCTTCTTTATCCATTCATCTGTCAATGAACATCAAGGTTGCTTCCATATTCTAGCTACTTTAAATAGCACTGCAATGAACTTTGGGATACATGTGTCTTTTTCAATTTTGATTTCCTCATGGTATATGCCTAGTAGTGGGATTGCTGGGTCATATGGTCCTTTAATTCCTAGTTTGTTTAAAGGAATTTCTGTAATGTATTCCATAGTGGCTGTATCAATTTACATTCCCACCAACAGTGCAAGAGGATTCCCTTTTTTCCACACCCTCTCCAGCATTTATTCTTTGTAGACTTTTTGATGATGGCTATCTTGACTGTTGTGAGGTGATATTTCATAGTTTTGATTTGCATTTCTCTAATAATGACCAATGTTGAACATCTTTTCATGTGTTTGTTAGCCATGTATATGCCTTCTTTGGAGAATTGTCCGTTTATGTCTTTTGCCCACTTTTTGATTGTTGTTGTTGTTGTTTTGCTTTTCTAGTGTTGACTTGTATTAGCTCCTTGTATATTTTGGAAATTAATTATTTGTCAGTTGTTTCATTTGACCTTATTTTCTCCATTTCTGAGGGTTGTCTTTACACCTTATTTGTAGTTTCCTTTGCTGTGCAAAATTTTTGTAAGGTAAATTAGGTCCCACTTATTTATTTGTGTCTTTATTTCCATTAATCCAGGAGGTGGGTCATGGAGGGTCTTACTGTCATTTATGTCATACAATGTTCTGCCTATGTTTTCCTTTAACAGTTTTATAGTTTATGGTCTTAAATTTATGTCTTTAATCCATTTTGAGTTTATCTTTGTGTTTGTTGTTAGGAAGTGTTCTAAATTCATGTTTTACATGTTAGCAGTTCAGTTTTCCCAGCACCACTTATTGAAGAGGTGATCTTTGCCTTACTGTATATTCTTGCCTCCTTTGTCAAATATAAGGTACCCATAAGTGTGTGGGTTTATCTCTGATGTTTCTAACTTGTTCCATTTGTCTATATTTATGGTTTTGTGCCAGTACCATACTGTCTTGATGACTGTAGCTTTATAGTATAGTCTGAAGTCAGGAAAGTGTATTCCTCCCCCCATTCTTCTTTCTCAAGATTGCTTTGGCTCTTCAGGGTCTTTTGTGTTTCCTTATGAATTGTAACATTTTTTGTCAGTTCTGTGAAAAAATGCCATTTGTAATTTGATAGGGATCACATCGAATCTGTGGATTGCAAATTGGTAGTATAGTCATTTTCACAATATTTATTCTTCCAACACAGAAATATGGAATATTTCTCAAACTGTTTATGTCATCTTTGATTTCTTTCATCGGTGTCTTATAATTTTCTGCATACAGCTCTTTTTTCTCTTTAGGTAGGCTTTTTCCTAGATATTTTATTCTTTTTTGATGTATGGGATTGATTCCTTAAATTCTCTTTCTGATTTTTCATTTTTAATATACAGGAATGCAAGTGATTTCTCTATATTGAAGTGGGTCTCTGGTATACAGCAATATATGAGTCTTATTTTTGTATCCACTCAGCCAGTCTATGTCTTTTTGTTGGAGCATTTGATCCATTTACATTTAAAGTAATTATATATATATATATGTTTCTATTAGCTGTTTCTCAATTGTTTGGGTTTTGTTTTTGGAAGTCTTTTTCTTCTCTTGTGTTTCCTGTTCATATAAGTCCCTTTAACATTGTTGTAAAGCTGGGTTGGTGGTACAAAATTCTCTTAAATTTTGCTTGTCTGTAAAGCTTTTGATTTCTCCATCAATTTTGAATGAGACACTTGCCACGTAGAGTAATTTTGGTTTTAGATTTTCCACTTTCTGTAATTTAAATATATTCCACCATTCCCTTCCAATGGTAGAGTTTCTGCTGAAAGATCAGCTGTTAATTGGAAAGGGTTTCCCTGGTATGTTACTTGTGGCTTTTCCCTTGCTGCTTTTAATATTCTTTCTTTGTGTTTAATCTTTGTTAGTTTCATTAATATGTGTCTTGGGATGTTTCTTCTTTGGTTTATCCTGTATGGGACTCTGTGCTTCTTAGACTTAATTGACTATTTCCTTTTCTATGTTGGGAAAACTTTCGACTATAATCTCCTCAAAATGTTTCTCATACCCTTTCTTTTGCTCTTTTTCTTCTAGGACTAATGTACGTGGAATGCTGGTGAATTTAGCATAGTCCCAGTGGTCTCTGAGACTATCCTCAGTTCTTTTCATTCTTTTTACTTTATTCTGTTCTTCAGTAGCTATTACCATCATTCAATCCTCCAGCTTACATATATGTTCTTCCACTTCAGATATTTTGCTATTGATTATTATAAAGTATTTTTCTTGAAGAGATATCTAGTCTTTCCTATTCTATTGTTTTAGTCTATTTTTTGCATTGATCACTTAGGAAGGCTCTTATCTCTTCCTGCTATTCTCTGGAACTCAGCATTCAATAGGATGTATCTTTCCTTTTCTTCTTTGCCTTTTGCTTCTTTTCTTTACTCAAATATTTGTAAGGCATCCTCAGATAACCATTTTGCATTTTTGCATTTCTTTTTCTTGGGGATGGTTTTCATCACTGTCTCTTGTATAGTGTTATGAAACTCCAACCTTGGTTCTTCAGGCACTCTATCATATCTAATCCCTGGAATCTATTAGCCACTTCCAATGTATAATCATAAAGGATTTTATTCAGGTCATACCTGAATGCTCCAGTGGTTATCCCTACTTTCCTCAAGTTAAGTCTGAATTTGGCAATAAGGAGTTCATTATCTGAACCACAGTCAGCTCCTGGTCTTCTTTTTGCTGACTGTATAGAGCTTCTCCTTCTTTGGCTGCAAAGAATATAATCAATCTGATTTCAGTGTTGACCATCTGGTGATGTCCAAGTGTAGAGTTGTGTCTCATGTAGTTGGAAGAGGTTCTGTGCTATGACCAGTACATTCTCTTGACAAAACTCTGTTATCCTTTGCCCTGTTTCATTTTGTACCTCAAGGCCAAACTTGCCTGTTACTTCAGGTATCTCTTGACTTCCTACTTTTTCATTCTAGTTCCCTATGATGAAAAGGACATTTTTTTTTCTGTTAGTTCTAGAAGGTCTTGTAGGTTACCATAGAACCACTCAACTTCATCTTCTTTGGCATTAGTGATTGGGGCATAGACTTGGATTACTGTGATATTAAAAGGATTGCCTTGGAAATGAACAGAGAATATTCAGTCATTTTTGAGATTGGACCCAATACTGCACTTTGAAGTCTTTTGTTGACAAAGAGGGAACATTTGTTGACCAAAGGAACCTTTAATGCAAAGATGGGCACATTAAAGGATAAGAATGGTATGGAGTTAACAGAAGCACAAGATATTAAGAAGAGGTGGCAAGAATAAACAGAACTATGCAAAAAGATCTCCATGATACAGATAACCAAAATGGTGTAATCACTCACTTAGAGGGAGACATTCTGGAGTGTGAAGTCGAGTGGGCCTTGGAAAGCATCATTATGAACAAACCTAGTACAGGTGATGGAATTCCAGCTGAGCTGTCAAATCCTAAAAAGGTGATGCTTTTAAAGAGCTGCACTCAATATGTCAGCAAATTTGAAAACTCAGCAGTGGCCACAGGAGCAAAAAAGATCAGTTTTCATTCAAGTCACACAGAAGAGAAATGCCAAAGGATTTTCAAACTACTGCAAAATTGCATTCATTTCACACACTTGCAAAGCAATGCTTAAAGTTCTCCAAGCTAGGTTTCAACAGTACTTCCAGATATTCCAACTGGATATTGGAAATGGATTTTGAAAAGGATATTCAAACTGGATTTTGAAAAGGCAGACGGACAAGAGATCAAATTGTTAAAATGCATTGTATCATAGAAAAAGCAAGAGAATTCCAGAAAAACAACTCCTGTTTCATTGATTAGTCTAAAGTCTTTGACTGTGTGGATGAAAAGTATTTGACTGTGTGGATGACAGCAAACTTTGGAAAGTTCTTAAAGAAATGGGAATACCAGAACCCCTGACTTGCCTCCTGGAAATCTGTATGAAGGTCAAAAGCAACGGTTAGAACCAGACATGGAACAATGGACTGGTTCCAAATTAGGAAAGGAATACCTCAAGGTTGTATATTTTCACCCTGCTTATTTAACTTATATGCAGGTTTCATCATGTGAAATGCAAGGCTGGATGAAGTACAAGCTGGAATCAAGATTGCCAGGAGAAATATCAATAACCTCAGATATGCAGATGACACCACCCTTATGACAGAAAATGAAGAGGAACTACAGAGCCCTTTGATGAAAGTGAAAAAGGATAGTGAAAAAGTTGCCATAAAATTCAGTATTCAAAAAATCAAGATCATGGCTTTAGGTCCCATCACTTCATGACAAATAGTTGGAGAAGCAATGGAAACAGTGACATAATTTATTTTCTTGGGCTCCAAAATCACTGAAGATGGTGACTGCAGCCATGAAATTTAAAGATGTTTACTCCTTGGAATAAAAGCTATGACCAATCTAGACAGCATATTATAAAGCAGAGACATTGCTTTGCCCTAAAGGTCCGTCTAGTCAAAGCTGTGATTTTTCCAATAGCCATGTGTGGATATGAGAGTTGGACTGTAAAGAAAGCTCAAGACCAAAGAACTGATGCTTTTTGAACTGTGGTTTGGATAAGACTCTTGATAGTCCTTTGGACAGCAAGGAGATCCAACTAGTCAATCCTAAAGGAAATCAACCCTGAATATTCATTGGAAGAACTGATGCTGAAGCTGAATCTTCAGCCACCGGATGTGAAGAACTGATGCATTAGAAAAGACCTTGATGCTGGGAAATATTGAAGGCAGGAGGAGAAAGGGATGAAAGAGAATGAAATGGTTTGATGGCATCACTGACTCAATGCACATGAGTTTGAGCAAGCCTCAGGATTTGTTGATGGACAGGGAAGCCTGGCATGCTACAGTCCATGGGATCGCAAAGTGTTAGACAGGACTGAATGACTGAATTGACAAAGATTATTTTTAATTTCAGTATTTTTGTCATCTGTTTATTCTTTATTTTTTTTCTAGGTCTTTGTTACATGTTTTAATTTGTTTTTCTATTTTCTCGATTCTGTTTTCGAGAATTGGATCATATTTACTATCATTACTCTGAATTCTTTTTTAGGTTGTTTTCCTAGATCCTATTTATTTATTTGGAATTGTGTGTTTCTAGGTTGTTCCTTCATTCACGCAGTATTTCTCTGCCTTTTCATTATTTATTTTAGCTTATGTGTTTGAGGTCCCCTTTTCCCAGTCTTCAAGGTTGAATTCTTTCTCCCTTTTGGTTTCTGCCCCTGGTGGGTAAAGATTATCCAGTGGTTTGTGTAATCTTCATGTAGGATGTGACTTTATGGTGTGAACAGGAGATTTTTTTTCCCTTTGATTGGCAGGGCTAGGGTTGTAATCCTGTCTGGTGGTGATTGGGTTTGTATTTTTGTCTTGTTTGTTGTTTGGATAAGGTGTCCTGCACAGGATGCTGCTGGCAATTGTTGATGACAGGTCTTATATACAGGTGGTTGCCTTTGTGGGAGTCATCACTAATTAACACTCCTTAGGGTTAGGAGTTCTCTTGTAGTCTACTGTCTTAGAGTCTTGGAGTCCCATTCCAAAAGGCTCAGGGATTGATCTTTGGCTGGGGAACTGAGAATCCACAAGTGGTTTGTTATGGCATTAAATAGGATTAAAACAAACACAAAACAGAAAGAAACAAAATTACAAAATCAGGCAATTAATGGAATATACACAAATAAATATACACCTATCAACTCAGTTCAGATCAGTCACTCAGTCATGTCTGACTCTTTGTGACCCCATGGACTGCAGCATGTCAGGCCTCCCTGTCCACCACCAACTCCAGGAGTTTACTCAAACTCATGTCCACTGAGTTGGTGATGCCATCCAACCATCTCATCCTCTGTTGTCCCCTTCTACTCCTGCCCCCAATCTCTCCCAGCATCAGGGTCTTTTCAAATGAGTCAGCTCTTTGCATCAGGTGGCCAAAGTATTGGAGTTTCAGTTTCAACATCAGTCCTTCCAATGAACACTCAAGACTGATCTCCTTTAGGATGGACTGGTTTGATCTCCTTGCAGTCCAAGGGACTCTCAAGAGTCTTCTCCAACATGACAGTTCAAAAGCATCAATTCTTTGGTGCTCAGCTTTATAGTCCATCTCTTACATCCATACATGACTGCTGGAAACACAATAGCCTTGACTAGATGGACCATTGTTGGCAAAGGTTTATGTATGTGTATGTGTACACACACAGACACACACACATATGCCCACATATTTGCTGCTGCTAAGTTGCTTCGGTCATGTCCAACTCTGTGAAACCCCATAGACAGCAGCCCACCAGGCTTCTCTGTCCACAGGATTCTCTAGTCAAGAATACTGGAGTGGGTTGCCATTTCCTTCTCACACACACACACACACACACACACACACCTATAAACAAAACCAAAACAGTAAAAAAAAAAAAAAAATAGATTGACCCAGCAAACGAAGGAAATGAAAAATAATATCAACCAGTTAAAAACAAAACTAACTAAATCACAAACTGGAAAACAAAACTAAAGCAAGGTGCTACCTGGGGAATAAAGCAAGAAAAATAAAACAAACTAACAAACATGGTGAAAAAAATAAAGAAAAAGAAGAAAAGAATGAAATAATAGAATTACAAAGTTAAACAGAGATTGATAATGAAGATTTATGCATATATTAAATAATAACTATAATGGGAAAAGAACGGTTGGAAAAGCAAACAGAGTAATAAATACAGAAAAAAAATGTATAAATTTAAAAAGAGAGAGAGAGAAAAACAAAAAAAAACAGGAAAACCCCACAGAACTGCAAAAGGCCAACCTAGAGGCAGAAGTACATAAAAGAAACAAAAAGTGTGATATTAAAAGTTTCAAATGCTTAAATAGATTTAACAAAATCAACAACTACCACAAGAGGAGGTGGGAATGGGAAAAAAAGCAAAGGAAAAAAATCCAGAAGCAACTACAGAACAAGTCAAAATATAAGAATAATGAGTGTTTTTATTGAGTCTCTGTTGTCAGTGTCCTTTGCCTCATTGGCAATCACAGTTCACCTCCCCTCTCTAGGATGCCCTCCAATACTGGGATAGTTTCTGGACCTGTTATGGGGGCAGCTCAGACTCTATTCTGGTTCTACTCCTGTTTGTTCTTGCCTCCAATGTCCAGAGCTATCAGAATTAGTGTGTTTTCTTTTATGGGCTCTCATTGTCCTTTTACATATTCCATAGGCACAGAGACTGCCTAGTTGATCACTTGGTTTTAATCCACAGCTTGTACAGCTGTTGGGAAGGTTTTGGGTCCTCTTCCTTAGCCTCACTCTCACTGGGTTTCAATTGTAGTTTTATCTCCATCTCTACAAGTGGGTTGTCCACAGGGGCTTGCTCCTGAGGCTGCCCTGGAGGACTTGGTTCTGCCCCAGGAAGGACCAGATGTGGAAGTAGTGAAGCAGGTTGGATCACAGGGACCCTGGTAGCACCAGATACTCAGGGGAGCCAGCATCTAGGCCCACAGGAAACATAATATAAAAGAGATACCCTGCTTCCAAGGTAAGGAGAAGCAGCTGTTGAAGATCACTGGGAAGATCACTTGAGAAATAACTCCAGAAAGAATGAAGGGATGGAGCCAAAGCAAAAACAATACCCAGTTGTGGATGTAACTGGTGATAGGAGCAAGGTCCGATGCTGTAAAGAGCAATATTGCATAGGAACCTGGAATGTTAGGTCCATGAATCAAGGCAAATTGGAAGTGGTCAAACAAGAGATGGCAAGAGTGAACATCGACATTCTAGGAATCAGTGAACTAAAATGAACTGGAATGGGTGAATTTAACTCAGATGACCATTATATCTACTACTGTGGGCAGGAATCCTTTAGAAGAAATGGAGTAGCCATCATGGTAAATAAGATAGTCCAAAATGCAGTACTTGGATGCAATCTCAAAAACGACAGAATGATCTCTGTTCATTTCCAAGGGAAACCGTTCCATATCAGAGTAACCCCAAGTCTATGAACCAACCAGTAATGCTGAAGAAGCTGAAGCTGAATGGTTCTATGAAGACCTACAAGACCTTTTAGAACTAAAACCCAAAAAAGATGTCCTTTTCATTATAGGGGACTGGAATGCAAAAGTAGGAAGTCAAGAAACACCTGGGGTAACAGGCAAATTTGGCCTTGGAATACATAATGAGGCAGGGAAAAGGCTAATAGAGTTTTGCCCAAGAGAATGCACTGGTCATAACAAACACCCTCTTTGAACAACACAAGACTCTAAACATGGATGGACATCACGAGATGGTCAACACTGAAATCAGACTGATTATATTCTTTGCAGCCAAAGATGGAGGAGCTCTATACAGTCAACAAAAACAAGAACAGGAGCTGACTGTGGCTCAGATCATGAACTCCTTATTGCCAAATTCAGACTTAAATAGAAGAAAGTAGGGACAACCACCAGACCATTCAGGCATGACCTAAATTAAATTCCTTATGATTATACAGTGGAAGTGAGAAATAGATTTAAGAGCCTAGATCTGATAGATAGAGTGCCTGATGAACTATGGAAGGAGGTTTGTGACATTGTACAGGAGAGAGGGATCAAGATCATCCCCATGGAAAAGAAATGCAAGAAAGCAAAATGTCTGTCTGGGGGGGGAACTTACAAATAGCTGTGAAAAGAAGAGAAGTGAAAAGCAAAGGAGAAAAGGAAACATATAAGCATCTGAATGCAGAGTTCCAAAGAATAGCAAGAAGAGATAAGAAAGCCTTCTTCAGTGATCAATGCAAAGAAATAGAGGAAAACAACAGAATGGGAAAGACTATAGATCTCTTCAAGAAAATTAGCGATACCAAGGGAACATTTCATGTAAAGATGGGCTTGATAAAGGAGAGAAATGGTATGGACCTAACAGAAGCAGAAGATATTAAGAGGAGGTGGCAAGAATACACAAAAGAAGTGTACAAAAAAAGATCTTCAAGACCAAGATAATCACAATGGTGTGATCACACACCTAGAGCCAGACATCCTGGAATGTGAAGTCAAGTGGGCCTTAGAAAGCATCACTACGAACAAAGCTAGTGGAGGTGATGGAATTCCAGTTATTCCAAATCCTGAAAGATGATGCTGTGAAAGTGCTGCACTCAATATGTCAGCAAATTTGGAGAACTCAGCAATGGCCACAGGACTGGAAAAGGTCAATTTGCATTCCAATCCTAAAGAAAGGCAATGCCAAAGAATGCTCAAGCTACCACGCAATTGCACTCATCTCACACTCTAGTAAAGTAATGCTCAAAATTCTCCAAGCCAGGCTTCAGCAAGATGTGAACTTCCAAATGTTCAAGCTGGTTTTAGAAAAGGCAGAGGAACCAGAGAGCAAATTGCCAACATCCGCTGGATCATCAAAAAAGAAAGAGAGTTCCAAAAAAACATCTTTGCTTTATTGACTATGCCAAAGCCTTTGACTGTGTGGATCACAATAAACTGTGGAACATTCTGAAAGAGATGGGAATACCAGACCTCTTGAGAAACCTATATGCAGGTCAGGAAGCAACAGTTAGAACTGGACATGGAACAACAGACTGGTTCCAAATAGGAAAAGGAGTCCGTCAAGGCTGTATATTGTCACCCTGTTTATTTAACTTATATGCAGAGTACATCATGAGAAACGCTGGGCTGGAAGAAGCACAAGCTGGAATCAAGATTGCCAGGAGAAATATCAGTAACCTCAGATATGCAGATGACACCACCCTTATGGCAGAAAGTGAAGAGGAACTCAAAAGCCTCTTGATGCAAGTGAAAGTGGAGAGTGAAAAAGTTGGCTTAAAGCTCAACATTCAGAAAACTAAGATCATGGCATCTGGTCCCATCACTTCATGGGAAATAGATGTGGAAACAGTGGAAACAGTGTCAGACTTTATTTTTAAGGGCTCCAAAATCACTGCAGATGGTGACTGCGGCCATGGAATTAAAAGATGCTTACTCCTTGGAAGGAAAGTTATGACCGACCTAGATACCATATTCAAAAGCAGAGACATTACTTTGTCAAAAAGGTCCGTCTAATCAAGGCTATGATTTTTCCATTAGTCATGTATGGATGTGAGAGTTCGACTGTGAAGAAAGCTGAGTGCCGAAGATTTGATACTTTGGAATTGTGGTGTTTGAGAAGACTCTTGAAAGTCCCTTGGACTGCAAGGAGATCCAACCAGTCCATTCTAAAGAGCTCAGTCCTGGGTGTTCTTTGGAAGGACTGATGCTAAAGCTGAAACTCCAAAACTTTGGCCACCTCATGTGAACAGTTGACTCATTTGAAAAGGCCCTGATGCTGGGAGGCTTTGGGGGCAGGAGGAGAAGGGGACAACAGAGGATTAGATGGCTGGATGGCATCACCGACTCGATGGATGTGAGTCTGAGTGAACTCTGGGAGTTGGTGATGGATAGGGAGGTCTGGCATGCTGCAGTTCATGGGTTTGCAAAGAGTCGGACACGACTGAGCGACTAAACTGAACTGAATTAGCCTCTGGCAGCTCTGCCCCAGTGAGGATTGAGCATGAAGGTGGTCAGAATTCCTGGGTCACAGGTACCCTGGTAGCGCCAAGTGTGCAGGGACACTGACTGCCTCAGCCACAGGATCTATGGCTCTATCAGCGTCTTTTTCTAGCCTCTGGCAGCTGGCAATCAGAGGGCGCATTTGGCTGGTCCTTCTCTGTTGTGCCGCCCATTCAGGCACTTAAATCACCCCCTGGCTAGGGTCCTTCTCTGTTTCTGAGCACTTGAGTCGCTTAAATGCCCACCCTGAATGGGGTCCTTTAATGTTTCTAGGCTCTTCAGGCACTTAAAGCCCTCCCTTCCCCCTACCCCAGGCTGGGCTCCTACTCTGTTGTTTGGTGCACCAGGCACTTGAAGGGCCAGCCTCTCTATTGTTTAGCTGATGGTGCTGGTATATGGGGAGAGAGAGGCTACAGTGATGACTCAACCCCCTATGCATGAATCAGCAGTATCACCTTGCCTCCATGGTTGCCTGGCTTTCCTCCACAGGTATTTCCTACCACAATCTCCTTTCATGTTCCTTAGGGCTGTCTCCCAGCAGTCAACAGCAGCCCTTGCCCTGGGATTTCCCCACAATCCCTATGCTCCAACTCCCAGCTGCTGTGCTTTCTAGAGGACTTCTGTCCCTCTTCAGGCTGTGGCAGGGGTTGTCTGTGTGATTCTTATTCCATTTAGACTGTCATAGATCAGTTGCTTCACTCACAGGCTCAAATGTTTCTCCTCTGTCCCAAACAATTGCCCCAATGTGGGGATCGGACCCCTGCTTCAGTTTACCCACCCATCAAGGCTGACTCTCCTTCCCCCCACCCCACCCACTTCTTCCATCCTACCAAGTTTTGTATGATTCTATGTATTCTTTTCCATTGGTAAGGTACTCCTTCCTGCTCTCAGCTGGTGTTCTGCAAGATCCTCTGTACCTGGAAATATATTCTTGATGTATCTGTGGAGATAGACGTACTCCACATCCACCTACTTTTATGCCATCTTGTTTTCCCTAAGTTTTCAATTATTTATTTTAGGCTATCACCAAAATTTAAAGGGAAAATTTTAGGAATTTCACAGAGAAACTTTACATTTCATTAACTCTGCATTAAAATGTTGAATTACTTCTCACTATAAACCTGCTTTTAAACTGTTCAAAATCTGCTGTATATGTTAAGAAGTTTTTGCTGCTTTTGCTTTTCATTTTTCCTTTATTTTACTTTGTAAATCCAAGAAATCCAATTCTCAAAACAGTTCTATTTTTCTTTATGATGCATGCTCCAAATCTTCTTTGGTAAGGGGAAGCCCTGATTATCTACAATTTCCTCAGTCTAACCTAACAGCTGTAAACCCTTAACAGCTAATCAGTTGAATTCAGCTCACCTGTGTGAGTGATCCTTGGCAGCTCCATCTGCTTTGAGTCAAGTTTTTTTTTTTTATTTGTTTGTTTGTTTGTTTTTAAAGGCTTAAAGGGAAAAGAACTAATAAACTTGCAAGATTGCTTTCAGCTATTTTGAGTGTTATTTAAGGTACAAAAGGTATAAAACAATACATTTATTTTTATTGACTTACAATGTGTCAGTTTTTAGGTGTACAGCAAAATAATTAATATATATGCAAATTATTGTTCAGATTCTTTTCTAAGTTGCTACAAGATATTGAATATAGTTCCCTATGTTATTCAGTAGGATACATTTGTTTAATGCTTATTTCTAATCAACAAATGACTAACATTATTGATAATAAATACTATTGACAATAAATGGAATTAGGGTTAGGGTTAGGGTTAGGGTTAACCTATGGTGTTTGAGGCTCTGACACACATAAACATGAAAGGGAAAAGAGAAAAAGACTAAGTGGATATTGTGTATTCTGACTGTTCTGGGTGTTGCTTTCTGAAACTACATAGACAGTGTAAACTTTGAAATTAGGTCTATGAGCATATTTGCTAGACCTCTAACTTGTTTTGACTTGACGTAGTATGGCATGTTTTACTTATTATTATTATTTTTTTAATCTTCCTTTTCTGGGCACCAGGGTCATGCTGAAAAAG
This sequence comes from Bos javanicus, assembly GCF_032452875.1. Taxonomy (NCBI): domain Eukaryota; kingdom Metazoa; phylum Chordata; class Mammalia; order Artiodactyla; family Bovidae; genus Bos; species Bos javanicus. The sequence goes on along the minus strand of NC_083897.1, from coordinate 74,288,265 downwards.
TGTGTGTAAGTTCTATTCTTTCTCTTTTAAAAACTTAAAGTGAGGCAGTCCTGTCATATCTGATGTTTGGTCTTTGCGATGAAAGGAATAGAAGTGTGCTTGTTTCACACATTCAAAACAGAGCTAGAAGACCAGTGTTGGCATTTTCTCAATCACATTCCTGCATCTCTGGGATCTTGAATTTCCTGAATTGTATCAAACTCCAGGACAACACCAGCCCTTCTCAAAGGAACATCTGCTAGCAGTTTCCAGCTGCAAGCTTATAGTCTCAAAGACTTCTCTGGGAATATACAAGACAAGGATTTCAAACCCCAACTAATATGTTTTCAGCAACCTTACTTCTTGCAGCTCCAGTGATATTTCATTTGAAAGAACTCATGGAACTAAGTGTAACACTTCAGATTTTGCCTTTATAAGGCTACCTCATCCCCACTTTGTAGTCCAGTGGAAGACAATTCAAGTGCTTCTGAAATCTGTGTGTCCCAGCCTTTAGCTTTCACTTTTGCTCAAATAAAACTCTCTTCTTCTATTCTTATTATGAACTGCATGCTGATTATTTCCATGGACAAAAGAAAGTAAATAATTCAAATGGAAAAGAAAACAAAATAGAGCAAATAAACAACAACAAAACAGAACAAGACAAACCAATTCAAAATCTTAAGCTTTGTCAACTGGAAAATATTATTAATTAGATTAAATTGGAAATGTTTGCAAATGAATGTACCATAATGTGAAACTACATGTTAGGACTTTTGGTAGAGAAACTATCCTTGGGCAATATGACTGACAACGGGGCCAGCAACTTCTATTTCAATTTCAAGAAGAAAAACAAAATAAAATGTCCAAGCCACTCTCACTCTTCTTGTCCAATTGATTCCTGAAATTTTTTCCTCAGCAAAATCTGTCCCTGCAATCTTTGTGGTCATTTATATATTTGTGAACAACCCTGGAAGAGAATCAATGCATCTAGATGATCCAACAACAAAGCCTTGATATGCCCAACAAATCCATTGTGGGAAAACCAACTGGATTGCATAGAAACTGCTGGCAAACTGTTTATTTTTTAAAACTGAGATAAGCATTTAAGATCTAGCCCTTAGCTAGTCAATGAATAATATAGTATCATTAACTATAATCATAATGCTATATATTAGATCTCCAGAGATTATTCATATCCAAACTGCAAGTTTGTATACTTTTATCAACATCTCCCCATTTTACCCATCCCTCAACCCCTGATAGCCACCAATCTACTCTCTGATTCTAAGAGTTAAGCTTTTTTTGCCTTTACATAGAAATGATATTGTCTTTCTCTGTCTTTATTCACTTAGCATAGTTCCCTCACGATCCATACATGGTGTTGCAAATGGCAGGACTTTTTCTTTCTCTCTCAATTGACTAGTAGGTAGGTATGTAGATAGATAGATATCACTGCTCAGTCACTAATTCCTGTCAAACTCTGTAACCCTATGGATGCATGCATGCCAGGCTTCCCTGTCCATCACCATTTCCTGGAGTTTGTTCAAACTCATGTCCATTGAGTTGGTGATGCCATCCAACCATCTCATCCTCTGTCATCTCCTTTTTCTCCTGCCTTCAATCTGGAATTCCCTTGCTTTTTATATGATCCAACAGATGTTGGCAATTTGATGTCTGGTTCCTCTACCTTTTCTAAACCCAGCTTGTACATCTGGAAATAAGTTAATATCTGAAATATATAAAGAACTAATAAAGTCAATAAAAAGAAAGCCTCAACAATCCAATTAATAATAGACATTGCCTCAAAGAAGACATATAAATGGTAAACAAGTAAATTAAAAGATATGTGATAGCATTAATCATCATGGAAATGCAAATTAAAACTACAAGGAGGTATCAGTTAATACTCGTTAGAATGACTATTGTCAAAAAGACAAGAGATAACAAATATTGATGAGAATGTGAACAAAAGAAACTGTTGTGCACACTGGTGAGAATGTAAATTAATTGACTCAACCACTATGGAAATTTCTTTAAAAAATAACAATAGAACTACCATATGATCCACCAATCACACTTCTCTGTGTATATCCAAAGTAAATGAAAACAGGTTATCAAAAAAAAAAAAAAAAAAAACTACATTCCCACGTTTATCACACCATTAGTCACAATAGTTAAGATATGGTAACAACTGTATCATATACACTGATTATGGTAACGAACATATCCATCAGTCAATGGACAAATGGATAAAGAAGATGCAAGACAATTCCAGAAAAAAACATCTACTTCTACTTCATTGACTACACTAAAGCCTTTGACTGTGTGGATCACAGCAAACTGTGGAAAACTCTTAAAGCCATTGAATATCAGACCAACTTAACTGCCTCCTGAGAAACCTGATCAAGAAGCAACAGTTAGAACCAGACATGGAACAATGGACTGGTTCAAAATCGGGAAAGGAGTACGCCAAGGCTATATATATTGTCACCCTGCTTATTTAACTTGCATGCCAAGAATATAATCTGAAATTCTAGGCTGGACGAATCACAAACTGGAATCAAGATTGCCTGGAGAAATATCAACAACCTCAGTAAATGCACGTAATACCACACTAATGGAAGAAAGAAAAGAGGAACTAAAGAGTCTATTTAAGAGGTGAAGGAGGAGAGTGAAAAAGCTGGCTTAAAATTAAATATTAGAAAAAACTAAGATCGTGGCATCTGGTCCCATCACTTCATGGGAAATAGATGGGGAAAGAATGGAAACAGTGTCAGACTTTATTTTGGGGGGCTCCAAAAACACTGCAGATAGTGATTCCAGCCATGAAATTAAAAGACGCTTACTCCTTGGAATGAAAGTTATGACCAACCTAGATAGCATATTCAAAAGCAGAGATGTTACTTTGCCAACAAAGGTCCATCTAGTCAAGGCTATTGTTTTTCCAGTGGTCACTTATGGATGTGAGAGTTGGACTGTGAAGAAGGCTGAGCACCGAAGAATTGATGCTTTTGAACTGTGGTGTTGGAGAAGACTCTTGAGAGTCCCTTGCACTGCAAGAAGATCCAACCAGTCCATTCTAAAGGAGATCAGTCCTGGGTGTTCTTTGGAAGGACTGTTGCTAAAAATGAAACTCCTACTTTGGCCACCTCATGTGAACAGTTGACTCAATGGAAAAGACCCTGATGCTGGGAGGGATTGGGGGCAGGAGGAGAAGGGGACGACAGAGGATGAGATGGCTGGATGGCATCACTGACTCGATGGACGTGAGTTTGAGTGAACTCTAGGAGTTGGTGATGGACAGGGAGGCCTGGCGTGCCATGATTCATGGGGTCACAAAGAGTCAGACATGACTGAGCGACTGAACTGAACTGAATTTCTGGCACATAACTCTATATTTCAAATATTGTCATTCCTTATCGTTTTACACTTTATTTATCAGTTCAGTTCAGTCCCTCAGTCGTGTCCAACTCTTTGCGACCCCATGAATCGCAGCATGCCAGGCCTCCCTGTCCATCACCAGCTCATAGAGTTCACTCAGACTCAATCCATCGAGTCAGTGATGCCATCCAGCCATCTCATCCTCTGTCGTCCCCTTCTCCTCCTGCCCCCAACCCCTCCCAGCATCGGGGTCTTTTCCAATGAGTCAACTCTTCGCATGAGGTGGCCAAAGTACTAGAGTTTCAGCTTTAGCATCATTCCTTCCAAAGAAATCCCAGGGCTGATCTCCTTCAGAATGGACTTTATTTATAGTACCCTTTTAATTGACAACAACCCAGTACTGACTTCATCTTATTCCATCCTCCAAGCATAGTTAAAATACAATTTGTAATGGACTTAGTAGTAATTTACAATATCATTATGACTGTGCAAGTGCTGTTCATGACTGAGCCAAAGAGCATACAATAATTATATTTCTTTTTATGTAATTTTTTGCTTTTCCCAGTGTTTAAAATGGTGTTTGTATTTACCACAGTAATATTCTGGGATTGATAATTGCCCCGTTTAAAGATTTTCATTTTTTATTTTCCTTTGTATCTATTGTTACTCTTTCCTCCGTCTTCCAATAGCATCTCAATACACTTTTCCACATAGTCAATAGTATCTGATTATTAATTACTGTTTTTTAAATTTTGTTTCCATTTTTGTTTTGATAATACTTGCATCTAGATACCTCCATTTTCCTGTAGTCTGGACTATTTGCTCTTCAAGCCTACTGCACAATTGTAATCCTGGCAATTTCTTTACCTTTCTCCTAATTCCCTCCATACTATATTTTCTGCTGTCTTGCTTTACTCCTCCTTTTTGCTGAAGCACATTCTGTATGATCTTCATAAGGAATTGTGCAATGATGATAAATGTTGAGCCCTTGTGCATTTGAATATACATTTATCATACTTTTGCTTAATTTAGTTTGCCTGGATATTAACTTTTAGATTGAAAAATAATTTTACCTCAGAGTTTTTAAAAAATTGCTACATATCATTATAACTTCCAATTATGCTTCTCAGAAATATGATGTTATTTTAATTCCTTTATAAGTGACATGATTATTTTTGAAACTCTTAAAAGTTTTTACAACTGTTTCTTTATCCCTGATGCTCTCAAATGACTTTCAGGTTATTCTTTATGTCATTTATCATGTTGTACACTAAGTCAGTTAAGTTATAGTTATGCTATTTATTTGTATTTAATTTTTATTTAAAATATATGCACATATAAACACATTTAATTTTATATAAATTCACAAATGTGACTTAAATCGTATTTTGCTCTGAGGGCAGAGAACCTGGATTCATATCCTATCTGCATTATTTTCCATTTATGAGACCTTGGTAAAGTCATAAAATTTCTCTATTTCTCAGTTTCACCCTCTGTATAATGATGTATATCATATTGTCAATAAGAAATGGGTTTATACATATAAAGAAATTAGTGCATGGCATGTGTGAATTATTTAATATATGACTTTAAGTGTATCTCTTATTAAAATGTATACTTTTTCTTGCCTCCTCCCACCCAATTTTTTCTCTACTTTTTCATAACTATAGTCACGACCTAGTATATATTCTCTTATTTTTCTCTATGCTCATAAAATCACATATAGACAGCAGTCATTGTATTGACATTCTGCTGGTGTTGAATTTTCTTATTTGTCCTTTAATTTCAGAATAATTTTTCCTTCTCTCTTATAAGATATTATTGTTTGATATAGAATACTTGGGTGGTAGGTTTTCTTACAATATTTTGGCTACTATAAAAATGTTGAGTCCTCTTGCTTTATATTTTCTGATTGGAAGACAGATGGATGTAAATCAATTAAATCCTGAATGTAATGACTTATTTTTCTCTGCCTAATATTGAGAGAGTCAATTCCTAGGCAGGTTGATAAGAAGTCCAGGGGTCCCCAAGGAGAGAGGGGTCTGGAATTCTCAAGGAGGAGGACAGGACAAATTTTTTTTCCTCTACATTCCTTAGGATTATATAACAATAATGTATCCTGCTTGAGGACAGTTTCTAGAAAAAAACCTCTGACTAATCCTGTTATCTTAACATGTAAATTATGGGACTGGGTCTAGTAAGGTTTTTACAACCTCCAAACATTCTTTGATTCACTGTAATAACTAATTAAAAGATGTATAACTCCAATGCTAACACTAGCAAGGGGGTCCTCTTTCTGCCCCCTTCTGATGTTTATGTCAGAAGCTTTATCTATCCCTTTTATACTTTAATAAAACTTTATTACACAAAATCTCTGAGCAATCAAGCCTCATCTCTGGCCCTGGATTGAATTCTTCTCCTCTGGAAGCCAAGAATCCCAGCGTCTTTCGTGGTTCAGCAACAACCTTTCATCTTAGGGGCTTGTCTGGGATTCTTCAGGACAAGGTAAAGATGCTTGGAGCTCTAGTTCTTTGTTCTCCTAGCAAACACGTTTTCTGCTGTATTTTATTAACCCTGCAGTTTGCTTGTGTGAATGAATGGCATGCCCTGTGCAAAGCAAGTGAGGAGCCCTGCTCTGTGGCTCTGCAGTGACCTCATACAGTTTATAGCAGAAACCTGTTGGGGGATTATACCGACCTGCCAATGCCAAGAGGCACCAAATGTCTCCTTCAGGGACTGACCAGAGATGGGCAAAGCGTGTGGACCAAACTCTCCTTTCTCAGTCAAACTTTCCAGTCTCTTTGACCATTTCATAACTTCTTGGGAACTAGGCCTACTAACCTATCTGTCGGATCATAGACTTTCAAGGGACTTGTGATCTATTCTGTTACTGTGTACTGTTACTTAGGTCCCAAACTTGGACTAGTAGTCAGGAAGCACCTAGCCTCATTAGGAATTGAAAATTCAGAAGCTAGATTGAGCTCTAGCTTCAAGAGCATCTCTGAGGTTAAAGATTACTCAGATTGGAAGTACAGTGAGTTTCTTCCTTTGGTAAAGCTAGCTCTTAGTAGACCAGAGGAGGCTTTCCAGTGGCTTTTGTCCCAACTCCTTAGATATTCTTTCTGTGGGATCTGTGGGAATGAAATGGAAGGACAGGCCCTAATAACTCGAGGACAAAAACCACTTTTTCCTCACTGTCCAACCCTTCACCATCTCTTTTGCTATCGCTTATACTGGTGTGGTGACACTTGGAAGAAACATCTGTTTTATTTTTGTACCAGTCTTATTGTGGTCAGAAATATACTCACGGCTGTGCACAGGCACTTAGGCGACAAGTGTTTCCCCAAGCAGTCTTAGATTGGGAGGCATTCAAGAAGGTTACTTTGATTGCACCCCGGGTGGCATCAGAGGCAAGCAAGGTTTTAATGGTGAGGAACTGGACATCAGTCTGGGATGCCATCAGGTCTACCCCTGGTGCATCTCCACCCTATCTCAATGGGAGGGACAAGTACGGCAAGTAATGGACAGACTAAGTCCAACCAGGGAAGGAAAGTTTCAGTGTAAATTCTGTCTATACCCCCATCTATAGCAGGGAGGGATGCCTCTGGTAGAAAGATGGCACTTGTCCCTTTCTTTCTTTCTTACAGATGGGAGCTAACAATTCCAGCCTCACTTCTTTGAACTGTATCCTGAAAAACTGGGATAGATTTGATCCTCAGAGCTTAAAGAAGGCACTCCTGATCTTCTTCTGTGATACTGAATGGCCACAGTATTCTTTAGAAGACGGGGAACACTGACCTGTTGAAGGATCTCATTTATTACTGTTCTACAATTAGACTGGTTCTGTAGAAAACAAAGGAAATGGTTAGAAGTAGCATACATGTTGCCCTTTTTCTCTCTGCAAGGTATGCCATATTTATGTTCTAAGGCTATATAGATTTGGGTGTGAAACCTTCAGCTCCCTCCTGTTCTCCTACTTTGCCCCCAGACCTGGGGCTCAAAACTGAGCAAACTGAAAGTCAGAGAACCACCACCCCCCCTCCCCCCGCCCAAGAAGGGTTGCCTTCATCTCAGTAGAAACCCAAGCTAAGATTCAAACGGCCCAAGTAGAAGTCCAAACAACTCCTGTCTCAGTATGACCGCAGACTACTCTGGTTTCAATAGAAACTCAGACAATCGAAGTAAGAGAAGCTCAGACAGCAAAAATTAAGGGTGAAATATAGGACAAGATGGAGGACACGGAACAGAGAGATCAAGAAAAGCAGGTTTCTCCAACCTATCCCTGGGATTGTATGCGCAGAGCAGCCAGAGAGACTTAGGAACAGTCACACAAGCTGTTGCATCTTCATGAAGCACCCACCAGGAGAAATAATCAGTCTATGAGAGTTAACAAGCCCTTTTCTTAACAAGAGATACAAAGAATCAAGGATGATCTGAGAGATTATTTAGAGGACCCAGAAAAATATATTAGAGCTTTTAAAGTTGTTACTCTGCTTTATGACCTTACTTGAAAGGATGTGATGTATATCTTGGGACAAACACTGACTCCTTACTCAAAAACTCGAGATTTGGGAAAAGTGGTTGCTTATGGAGATGAATAGCTTGGTGATGAATCAGTAGGGAAGAGGGAGGACGAAGATAGCCACCCTACCCATTGGGAATCAGGCAGTCCTGACCATAGAACCAGACTGGGACTATAACACTGCTAAAGGAAGATGGAGTCAGAGTCATTTTGTCAGATGTATTGAAGGACTCAGGCAAGTGCTTGCTAAGACTTTAAACTATGCCAAATTGGCAAACATAGAACAGGAGGAGAAGGAAGCTCCTGTAAATTCCTAGATAGACTGAGAGAAGCCCTTCACAGATGCACTGAGATTGATCCCGAAAGTGAAGAGGGGAGAGTGATCTTAAAAGATAGATTTCTCACTCAGTCAGCTCCAGATATACACCATAAGCTATTAAAACAGGTGTATGGACCAAATCAGTTTTTAGATAATCTGTTACAACTGGCTCAAACAGTCTATTGTGGTAGGGAATATGAAGAAAAGAAAGAAAGGCAGAAAAAGACAAAGGAAGAGGTGGAAGCCATTGTAATGGCTGTCAGAACCATTCTTAAACAGCCTGAAAAAAATGCCCAGAGGGAACAAGGTGAAAAGGGGTGAGTTTGCTATTACTGTGGAAAGGAGGGGCACCTCAAGCAGGATTGCCCTCAGGCATCTAAGCTACCCCCAGCTCCATGTCCGGTCTGCAAGGGACCACACTGGAGGAGAGACTTCCCTCAGAGGTGTAGGTTTCAGGGGTTGGACTCTCAAGACAATCAGGACTGAAGGTGCCCAGGGATCCCTACACAAGCTCCCATCCTAATTACACCTGAGGGACCCTGGGTATTAATAACTATGGGAGGCCAATCCATAGATTTCCTTTTAGACACTGGGGTGACTTTCTCTGTGCTTACTGAAGCCCCTGGCCCACATTCTTCCTGATCCGCTTCCATAGTAAGACTGTCTGGACTAGCCAAAAGGTATTATTTCAGTTGTTCTTTAAGTTGTAACTGGGACACTGATATTCTCACATGAGTTTCTGATCGTGTCAGAGTCTCCCTCACCCCTTTTAGGGAGGGATATACTGAGAAAAGTCCATGCTTCTGTTTTCATGAATATGGAGCCCTCCTTTTTTCTCCCTTTAATTGAACAAAATGTAAATCCTAGAGTGTGGGCTGATGGAAAATCTGTGGGTTGAGCACAAAATGCTATTCCTGTAGTTGTCAAGATCAAAGACCTGCACTTATTTCCACATAAGAAGCAGTATCCACTGAAACCTGAGGTTAAGGACGGGTTAAAACCCATAATTGAGAATTTAAAGGAGCAGGGGCTATTAATTCCCTGTAACAGTAGATACAACACTCCGATTTTGGGTATAAAGAAATCAAATGGTAAATGGAGACTTTTAACTGCCATATATTGTACTAAAGAAGTAGCTGTTGCACATTGTAAAGGGCACAGCAGGGATGGGAGTAAATAGCCGAAGGTAATCAGCTGGCTGACTGTAAAGCCAGAAAAGCTGCATTTTATGAAACCCCTTCACTGCAGACACCTTTGATCTGGACAGGTCCTGTGGAACAGGAAAAACCACAATATACTGAGGAAAGATATGAGAAAAGAGCAGCAAAGATTACTGATAAAGGATGGTTACAGTCCGTGGATGGATGATTAATAATTCCTGAAAATGCCGAACGGAAAAGTTTTCCTACAGCCTTAGAACTAACTAATTATGTAATTCAGCTCTCAGCTTTTCAACAGGCTTTAATGGAACTCCAGCAGGTGACTCCTGACCCAGCCTCTGAGTCAAGCAAGCCTCTATTTGAGCCAGGAACTGAAGTCCTGGTAAAAACATTGGGATCCGGGGGCCAATCCCTCAAACCCCTCTGGGAGGGCCCTTGCCAGGTTATTTTTTCTTCTCCCATATCTGTCAAAATGCCAGGAATTGATTCGTGTGTGCATCACACTCGAATTAAGAGGTGGCACCATGACCAGAACTAAGTGATATCATTTTATATATTTACTTTATATGCTCTGACTTTGTACTTTCCAGATGGGCCTGATAATCTATATGAGCCTAATTCTCCTGACTTCAAAAGTCCTGAGTCTGCCATTTGACCGTCAAGACAATGCCTTCCTGTCCTGCACTCATGCCTATGCCACATTCCACAATCGGTTTAATTGCTGGGTCTGCAGAGCACTCCCCTCCTCATCAACTGAAGACTTCCCATGGTGTGTTTCTCCACATCAAAGAAAGGACTCTCTTCAATTCTGTGATGACATCTAACAATCCTCAGATAGACTGATGTAAATATGGACATAATGTGACTTTTAATTTCGATTTTAACTTGGTTTAATGACTATTTTGCCTTAAATCTATAACTGTATAATGGGGTTTGTTTCTAGCCACCTGAAAGCTTTTAAGTCACAAATGGTTGTCCAAGCTCCTACGAGTGCCACAACCTCATCTAACTATTACTTACCGGGGCCCCTGGATCAGAGACCCTCAATATGAGGGTTAGGAGAATATGTTGCCTCACCAATTTAGGGACAATGCCCCTTATCAGCTCGGAAGCAGTTATGGAACAAAAATGACTCCCATTTTCCTTGAAAATATAATTCTCCTAAAAGAAAAGGGGGGGATGAGAGAGTCAATTCCTAGGCAGGTTGATAAGAAGTCTGGGGGTCCCCAAGGAAAGAAGGGTCTGGAATTCTCAAGGAGGAGGAAAGGACAATTTTTTTTTCCTCTACATTCCTTAGGATTATATAACAATAGTGTATCCTGCTTGAGGACAGTTTCTAGAAAAAGCCTTCTGGCTAACCCTGTTATTTTAAAATGCGAATTATGGGAGTGGGTCTAGTAAGTTCTTTACAACCTCCAGACATTCTTTTGATTCACTGTAATAACTAATTAAAAGGTATATAACTCCATTGCTAACACTAGCAAGGGGGTCCTTTTCTGCCCTCTTCTGATGTCTATGTCAGAAGCTTTCTCTATCCTTTTTATACTTTTATAAAACTTTATTACACAAAAGCTCTCAGTGATGAAGCCTCATCTCTGGCCCCAGATTGAATTATCCTCTGCTGCTGCTATTGCTGCTACTAAGTTGCTTCAGTAGTGTCAGCTCTGTGTGACCCCATAGATGGCAGCTTACCAGGCTCCCCTGTTCCTGGGATTCTCCAGGCAAGAATACTGGAGTGGTTTGCCATTTCCTTCATCTCTGGCCCCAGATTGAATTCTTCTCCTCTAGAGGCCAAGAATCCCAGCGTCTTTCATGGTTCAGCAACAACCTTTCAACATTTTCTATTTATATTTGTTTTTTAGTATTTTGAATTTCACTTATTTATGCAAGGTTTTCTTTTCTTGAAAAGCAGGATTATTGAGGTATATTTGATATATTTTTAAAAACTGTACACGTTTAATATATGCAACTTGATGAGTTTGGATATATGCATACACCTGTTAAACCATCTTCACAATCAATGCAATAACATATATTTATTACATTCAAAAGTTTACTTGTGTCTATTGTGTGTGTGTGTGTTTGTAGTGAGAATACTTAATATGAGATCAACACTCTTAATGAAATGTTATGTGCATACGCAATACTATTGACTGTATCACTAAATTATACAGCAGATCCCTAGAACAAATTCATCTTTCAAAATTGAAGCTTAATCAGGTACCTCATGTTGCTTCCCTAGTGACTTAGATGGTAAAGAGTCTGCCTGCAATGCAAGATACTCGGGTTCAATCCCTGGGTTGGGATGATCCCTTGGAGAAAGGAATGGCAACCCACTCCGGTATTCTTGCCTGGAGAATTTCATGGAGAGAGGAACCTGACCATCTACAGTTCATGGGTTCACAAAGAATCAGACATGACTGAGAAACACACACACACACACACACACACACACACCTCATGTTAGTGGAGTCATGCTGTATTTATTCTTCTATGACTAACATTTCTTTTTGCATAATACCATCCAGATTCATCCATGCTATTGCAAATAGCAGAATTTCATTTTTTCGGGTTTACTAAAGTGTTATTGAACATTTTTATAATTATACTCCATTTACAGTTATTATAAAATATCAGCTATTTTCCTTGTGCTGTACAATATTTTTTATCTTATATATTTTGTATTTAGTAGACTATGCCTCTTAATCCCTTTCACCTGTCTTGCCCATCCCCTCACTGTTCTCCCTATGGGTAACCACTAGTTTCTTCTCTGCATCTGTGAGTCTGTTTCTGTTTGTTATATTCATTTTTTTTAATTCCTCATACAAGTAACAATAAATACTATTTGTCTTTCTTTCTTTGACTAATTCACTAAGCATAATACACTCCTTATCCATCCATTTTGTCACAAATGACAAAATTTCATCTGTCTTATGGCTATTAAATATTAAATAATGTGTATACACACACACACACACACACACACACACCACAGCTTCTATATACATTCATCTGTTGATGGACATTTAGGTTGAATTCATCTCTTGGTTATAATGGCAAAAAGTGAAAAGGAATTAAAGAGCCTCTCAATGAAGGTAAAAGAGGAGAGCAAAAAAGCTGGCATAAAACTCAACATTCAAAAAAACTAAGATCATGGTATCCAGTTCCAACACTTCATGGCAAATAGATGGGGAAAATAAGGAAACAGTGACAGGATTTATTTTCTTGGGCTGCAAAATCACTGTGGATGGTGACTGCAGCCATGAAATTAAAAGATGTTTTCTCCTTGGAAGAAAAGCTCTGACAAGTCTGGACATTGTTTTAAAAATTAGAGATGTCACTTTGCCGACAAAGGTCCATCTTAGTCAAAGCCATGGGTTTTCCAGTAGCCATGTATGGATGTGAGAGCTGGACCATAAAGAAGCCTGAATGCCTAAAAATTGATGCCTTTTAGCTATGGTGCTAGAGAAGACTCTTGAGAGTCCCTTGGACAGCAAGAAGATAACCAGTCAATCCTAAAGAAAATTAGCACTAAGCAGTCATTGAAAGGACTAAGGCTGAAGGGGAAGCTCCAACTTTTTGGCCACCTGATGCAAAGAGCCGACTCATTAGAAAAGACTCTGAAGCTGGGAAACATTAAGGGCGGGAGGATAAGGGGATGACAGAGGATGAGATGATTAGATGGCGTCATTGACTCAATGGATATGAGTTTGAGCAAATTCCAAGAGATAGTGAAGGACAGGGACGCCTGGCATACTGCAGTCCTTTGGGGTCCCCTCCCCACCATGGGGACATGACTAAGTGACTGAACAACTAAAGATATATGTATATATGCATGTGTGCTCACTCGTGTCCAACTCTTTATGACCCTATGGACTGTAGCCCACTAGGCTCCTCTATCCATTGGATTTTCCAGGTAGGAATATTGGAGTGGGTTGCCATTTCCTCCCCCAAAGCAATTTCCCAACCCAGAGATCTAACCTATGTCTCTTGTGCTTCCTGCATTAGAAGGTGTATTTTTTATTACTTAGCCACCCAGGAAACAGTGGTATGAAGCTAAAAATCAATTGTTTTTCAGTCACTCAGTCATGTCCAACTCTTTGCAAACCCATGGACTGCAGCATGCTAGGTTTCCCTGTTCTTCACCTTCTCCTGGAGTTTGCTGAAACTCATGTTCATTAGGTCGATGATGCCATCCATCCGTTTTATCCTGTGGCACCCCCTTCTCCTCCTGCCCTCAATTTTTCCCAGCATCAGTATCTTTTCCAATGAGTCAGCTCTTCCCTTTAAGTGGCCAAAATAATGGAGCTTCAGCTTCATCATTAGTCCTTCCAATGAATATTCAGGATTGATTTCCTTTAGGATTGACGTGTTTGATCTCCTTGCTGTTCAAGGGAATCTCAACAGTCTTCTCCAGCACAACAGTTCGAAGGCACTTTTTGTGGTTCAATTCTCACATCCATACATGACTACTGGAAAACCCATAGTTTTGATTAGAAAGACCTTTGTAGGCAAACGATGTCTCTGCTTTTCAATATGTCATCTAGGTTTGTCATAGATTTTCTTCCAAGGAGCAAGCATCTTTTCATTTCAAGGCTACAGTCGACATCCACAGTGATTTTGGAGCCCCCCCTCCCCCCCCCCAAAAAAAATATCTGTCACTGGTTCCATTTTTCCCTATCTATTTGCCATGATGGAATGGGACCAGATGGCATGATCTTCATTGTTTTGAATATTGAGTTTTAAGCCAGCTTTTTCACTCTCCTCTTTCACTTTCATCAAGAGGCTCTTTAGTTCTTCTTTGCTTTCTGCCATTAGGGTGGTGTCACCTGTATATCTGAGGTTATTGATATTTCTCCGGGGAATCTTGATTCTAGCTTGTGCCTCGTGATTCTTGATTCCAGCCTAGCAGTTCATGTGATGTCATCTGCATATAGGTTAAATAAGCAGAGTGACAATATACAGCCTTGACATACTCCTTTCATAATTTGGAACCAATTAATTGTTCCATATCCAGTTCTAACTGTTGCTTCTTGGCCTGCATACAGGTTTCTCAGGAGGCAGGTAAGGTGGTCTGATATTCCCATCTCTTTAAGAATTTTTCCCAGTTTGTGTGTTCCAGAGAGTCAAAGGCTTTAGCATAGTCAATGAAGCAGAGATATATTTTTTTCTGGAACTCCCTTGCATTTTCTATGATCTCACAGATGTTGGCAATTGGATCTCTAGTTCCTCTGTCCTTTCTAAATACACCTTTTACAATTGGAAGTTCTTGGTTCACGTACTGTTGAAGCTCAGCTTGAACAATTTTGAGCATTACCTTGCTAGCATTTGTGGTTAGAAAATATGTAATTTCTATTGTTTTAAATTTGTTGAGACCGCCCTTTATTCTGGTAATATCATGTGATCTATTATGGAGAATGTACCATGTACACTTGAAAAAAAATGTGTATTCTGACTGGTATTGGATGGAATCTCCTGTAGATATCTGTTAAGTCTAACTGGTCCAATGTGTCATTTAAGGCCATTGTTTACATATTGATGTTCAGTCTAGATGACACATCTATTAATTTAAGTGGGATATTAAAGTTCCCTACTATTAGTACATTTTTGTCAATTTCTCTTTTTATGTCTGTTAATATCTGCTTTATTTACTTAATATTTTCTTATTTTTCTATACACAAGGATACCTCCATAGGACTATAAGAAGCTTTTTCAGTAGACTCTTTGCAGTCCGGAAGAGAGTGGCATGATTTATTCAAATTATGAAAGGAAAAAAAAAATTCAACCAAGAATACTCTGTCTACCAAAGTTATTGTTAAAAAATTGATTGAAAGATAAAGAGTTTTCTAGACAAACAAAAGCTAAAGAAGTTTACCACCACTAATTGGCCTTACGAAAATGTTAAAGGGACTTCTTTAAGTTGAAAATTAAAGGTGTGACTAGTAACAAGAAAACATTTGAAAGAATATATCTCACTGAAAAAGTAAATAATATAGTAGAGGTATTGGATTAATCATACATAAAGGATATGTAAAGGATCTGGAGAAGATGGTGGAGGAATAAGATGGGGAGATCACTTTTCTTTCCACAAATACATCAAAAATAAATCTGCATGTGGAATAACTCCTGCAGAACACTTGCTGAATGCAGACAGAAAACTCCAGTTTTCCAAAAAGAGAAGTCAATCTCCTCGGAATGAGGTAGGCCAAAAGAAAAAGATAAAAAAGAGGCAAAGGATTTCAGGATGGGGGCCTGTGCCCTGGGGAGGGAGTCCTGAAGGAGGAAAAGTTTCCACATCTTGGCAATCCCTTCACAGTCAGGGATGGGGTTAGGGGAGTAGGGAGCTGCAGAACCTCAGAAGGGAACTCAGCAACAGGTGCCAGGAAGGGAAAACAAAGAGAATTCATCACAGAGATCTTTAAGGAAAAGCACTTCCCAGCCAAAAAGCGGTTTACATTGCCCACAACAGCCTGGGTGCTGAGGTTCACCCTGTGGGGGTCAGACTCCAGGGAGAGGTCAAGTGTTGGCTGCCATGAAAATACTCTGAGAGAGCTAGAACACAGCTGAGGGAATCCAGGGAAAAGCCTGGGCTTGTCATAGAGGCAAGAGATTGTTGGCACAGGTACCCTCTAATTCCTCACAGATCTCAGGAATTCCTCTAATTTCTTGCAGATCTCAGGAACCTGCCTTCATAAATGCCATAGGTGGTAGGAACAACAGCTATGAATTTCCCATAGAGAACATAGAGATGTTCAGAAAAGCTGGCAGGTGTCCATATGTGCGTGGATTTATCTCTGGGCTTTCTATTTTGTTCCATTGATCTATATTTCTGTCTTTGTGCCAGTACCATACTGTCTTGATAACTGTGGCTTTGTAGTAGAGCCTGAAGTCAGGTAGGTTGATTCCTCCAGTTCCATTTTTCTTTCTCAAGATCGCTTTGGCTATTCGAGGTTTTTTGTATTTCCATACAAATTGTGAAATTATTTGTTCTAACTCTGTGAAGAATACTGTTGGTAGCTTGATAGGGATTGCATTGAATCTATAAATTGCTTTGGGTACTATACTCATTTTCACTATATTGATTCTTCCAATCCATGAACATGATATATTTCTCCATCTTTTCACTATATTGATTCTTCCAATCCATGAACATGATATATTTCTCCATCTATTAGTGTCCTCTTTGATTTCTTTCACCAGTGTTTTATAGTTTTCTATATATAGGTCTTTAGTTTCTTTAGGTAGATATATTCCAGAGTATTTTATTCTTTTCGTTGCAATGGTGAATGGAATTGTTTCCTTAATTTCTCTTTCTGTTTTCTCATTATTAGTGTATAGGAATGCAAGGGATTTCTGTGTGTTGATTTTATATCCTGCAACTGTACTATAATCATTGATTAGTTCTAGTAATTTTCTGGTGGAGTCTTTAGGGTTTTCTATGTAGAGGATCATGTCATCTGCAAATAGTGAGAGTTTTACTTCTTCTTTTCCAATTTGGATTCCTTTTATTTCTTTTTCTGCTCTGATTGCTGTGGCCAAAACTTCCAAAACTATGTTGAATAGTAATGGTGAAAGTGGGCACCCTTGTCTTTTCCTGACTTTAGAGGAAAGGGAACCCTCTTACACTGTTGGTGGGAATGCAAACTAGTACAGTCACTATGGAGAACAGTGTGGAGATTCCTTAGAAAACTGGAAATAGAACTGCCTTATGATCCAGCAATCCCACTGCTGGGCATACACACTGAGGAAACCAGAAGGGAAAGAGACACGTGTACCCCAATGTTCATCGCAGCACTGTTTATAATAGCCAGGACATGGAAACAACCTAGATGTCCATCAGCAGATGAATGGATAAGAAAGCTGTGGTACATAAACACAATGGAGTATTACTCAGCCATTAAAAAGAATACATTTGAATCAGTTCTAATGAGGTGGATGAAACTGGAGCCTATTATACAGAGTGAAGTAAGCCAGAAGGACAAACACCAATACAGTATACTAATGCATATATATGGAATTTAGAAAGATGGTAACGATAACCCTGTATACAAGACAGCAAAAGAGACACTGATGTATAGAACAGGCTTATGGACTCTGTGGGAGAGGAAGAGGGTGGGAAGATTTGGGAGAATGGCATTGAAACATGTGAAATGTCATGTATGAAACGAGATGCCAGTCCAGGTTCAATGCACGATGCTGGATGCTTGGGGCTGGTGCACTGGGACGACCCAGAGGGATGGTATGGGGAGGGAGGAGGGAGGAGGGTTCAGGATGGGGAACACATATATAATTTTTTTTTTAATTAAAAAAAAAAAAAAAAGAAAAGAAAAGCTGGCAGGAGAGGCAGAGGTGGAACTAGATGCAACTGAAGTTTACAGTCCCAGAGTGAGGATCTCAAACTGAGTGACTACTACCAAAGCCAAGGAGAATGCCTGAGACAGTGGACAAAATACTACTGCTGTGGTTCCAGCTCTGGAAGTAGCAGTGACCACCAAGCCGTGGGCAGGCACAAGCTATAGCCCACACATTCCTGGGAGCCAAAGCAGCTAGGCTGTTTCTATGGACCCATGATCTGGGACCAATTCCTCTGGGAGATCTCATGGCCGGCCTCAGACTATAACAACATCAATCAGGTCTCTGCCACGGCAGGCATTCCCTGGTACATTCCAATTGTGGCTGCCATACCCAGTCCTCTCCCCAGCCCGACTGAGCTAGTGAGCTTTAATAAACTTCAGCCTTCATCCCCTTTTGTCTGGGCAGGGAACAGACACCCGAGGGTGGCCTACAAGCAGAGGCAGTCCCAGAACTAAAGTGGAGCACCATGGGCTGCATGACAAAACAAGAGGTAGGGAATTAGCACTTGAAGCCACAAGTTCAGCAGATTAAACCCCCACAATTAGCTCGAGAGTGTGGACTTTGGGGGTAATTGTGGACTTTGAGAGCAAGTAAAAGCTGGCTAAGGGCAGATCTGAGGCTTAGCAGACCCCATAGCGCCCTCAGCATGTCCAGACACCTTCCTAAAATTATTGGAGAACTTCATGAGCATGCAGATTGGCTGGTGCTCACTGCATGAAGAGATCAATGGAGGAGTAAGGAGGACATTCTTCTTCAGATCAGTTCAGTCTCCCAGTCGTGTCCAACTCTCTGTGACTCCAGGCCTCCCTGTCTATCACCAATTCCCGGAGTTCATGCAAACCCATGTTCATCGAGTTGGTGATGCCATCCAACCATCTCATACTCTGTTGTCCCCATCTCTTCCTGCCATCAATCTTTCCCAGCATTAGAGTCTTTTCCAATGAGTCAACTGTTCACATGAGGTGACCAAAGTACTGGAGTTTCAGCTTTAGCATCATTCCTTCCAAAGAAATCCCAGGGCTGATCTCCTTCAGAATGGACTGGTTAGATCTCCTTGCAGTCCAAGGGACTCTCAAGAGTCTGCTCCAACACCACAGTCAAAAGCATTAGTTCTTCGGTGCTCAGCTTTCTTCACAGTCCAACTCTCACATGCATACATGACGACTAGAAAAACCATAGCTTTGACTACACGGACGTTTGTTGGCAAAGTAATGTCTTTGCTTTTGAATATGCTATCTAGGTTGGTCATAACTTTCCTTCCAAGGAGTAAGCGTCTTTTTAATTTCATGGCTGCAGTCACCATCTGCAGTGATTTTGGAGCCCAAAAATAAAATCTGACACTGTTTCCACTGTTTCCCATTTGTTTGCCATGAAGTGATGGGACAAGATGCCATGATCTTAGTTTTCTGAATGTTGAACCTTAAGCCAAACTTTTCACTCTCCTCTTTTACTTTCAGGAAGAGGCTTTTTAGTTCCTCTTCACTTTCTGCCATAAGGGTGGTGTCATCTGCATATCTGAGGTTACTGATATTTCTTCCTGCAATCTTGATTCCAGCTTGTGCTTCTTCCAGCACAGCATTTCTCATGATGTCCTCTGCATAGAAGTTAAATAAGCAGGGTGCCAATACACAGCCTTGACGTACCCCTTTTCCTATTTGGAACCAGTCTGTTGTTCCATGTCCAGTTCTAACTGTTGCTTCATGACCTGCATATAGGTTTCTCAAGAGGCAGGTCAGGTGGTCTGGTATTCCCATCTCTTTCAGTTTATTGTGGTCCACAGTCAAAGGCTTTGTCATAGTCAATAAAGGAGCAGAAATAGATGTTTTTCTGGAACTCTCTTCCTTTTTCCATGATCCAGCAGATGTTGGCAATTTGATCTCTGATTCCTCTGCCTTTTCTAAAACCAGCTTGAATATATGGAATTTCATGGTTCATGTACTGCTGAAGCCTGGCCTGGAGAATTTTGAGCATTACTTTACTAGCGTGTGAGATGAGTGCAATTGTGCAGTAGTTTGAGCATTCTTTGGCATTGCCTTTCTTTGGGATTGGAATTAAAACTGACCTTTTCCAGTCCTGTGGCCACTGCTGAGTTTTCCAATTTTGCTGGCATATTGAGTGAAGCACTTTCACAGCTTCATATTTCAGGGTTTGAAATAGCTCAACTGGAATTTCATCATCTCCACTAGCTTTGTTCATAGTGATGCTTCCTAAGGCCCACTTGGCTTCACATTCCAGGATGTCTGGCTCTAGGTGAGTGATCACACCATCGGTACAACCACTCCAATATAACTTTTTTCTTTTATTTCTTATTTTTCATACTATTCTAATTTTTTTATTATTCCTTTAATTTTTACCTTACATTTTTCTTTTTTAAAAAATCTACACCCGTGGCAGATTCCTGTTGATGTATGGCAAAACCAATGCAATATTGTAAAGTAATTAGCCCTCAATTCAAACAAATACATTTTTAAAAATCTAATTTTTAAATAAACTTGTTTTAGTTTATGTTTTTCCTATTTTTACCATACTATTCAGTTATATTGTATTTTCTCCATATTTATGATTTTGTATTTTTGCTAATCTAGTTTTTACTGTTCTTATTTATGAGTTTATTGCCTTGATTGCTCTCCTCTTTTTTGATTCTTATTAATATGCCTTTTTCTTTCTGTAAGTTTGTGAATTGCTTTGGATGTTCTTGGTCGATGAATGTTACTTTCACTATTAATCTTGGTGTTTTGTCTTATCACCTCCCTCTTGAGTCTTTCTCCCCATTCAATTCCAACAATTATTGGATGAAATGTCCTACAGGTATCAATTAGGGCCAACTGGTCCAATGTATCATTTAAGGCTTATGTTTCTTTATTAATTTTATGTCTGGATGATACTGACTATGGGGGTACTTTGTAGGCTGTAACTAAATATACATTAACTCTTTACTAAATAAATAGTAACTAAATACAGTAGTTCTTTTTATGATATGCCATGGATCATACAATATTCCTCTCACTTTTTAAAACTACTTATTCTTTTTCCTCTGTGTAACTTAAAAGTATCTTCTGTCTCACATATTCTTTCATCTGTCTGTCTATTCTATTCTTGATGCTCTTTCTTGCATTTTTTTTAATTTCAATCATTGGATTCTTTAACTCGAAAATTTTACATTTTTTGTTTCTTTCTTTATTTAAATATAAATTTATTTATTGTATTGGAAGCTAATTATTTTACAATATTGTATTGGTTTTGCAAAACATCAACATGAATCTGCCACGGGTGTACACGTGTTTCCCATCCTGAACCCCCCTCCCACCTTCCTCCCTATACCATCCCTCTGGGTCATCCCAGTGCACCAGCCCCAAGCATCCTGTATCTTGCATTGAAACTGGACTGGTGATTCGTTTCATATATGATATTATACATGTTTCAATGCCATTCTCACAAATCATCCCACCCTCGCCCTCTCCCACAGAGTCCATAAGACTGTTCTATACATCTGTGTCTCTTTTGCTCTCTCACATACAGGGTTATTGTTACCGTTTTTCTAAATTCCATATATATGCGTTAGTATACTGTATTGGTGTTTTCTTTCTGGCTTACTTCACTCTGTATAATAGGCTCAGGTTTCATCCACCTCATTAGAACTGATTCAAATGTATTCTTTTTATTGGCTGAGTAATACTCCATTGTGTGTATGTACTACAGCTTTCTTATCCATTCATCTGCTGATGGACATCTAGGTTGCTTCCACGTCCTGGCTAATATAAACAGTGCTCCAATGAACATTGAGGTACACGTGTCTCTTTCAATTCTGGTTTCCTCAGTGTTTATGACCAGCAGTGGGATTGCTAGGTCATATGGCAGTTCTATTTCCAGCTTTTAAGGAATCTCCACACTGTTCTCCATAGTGGCTGTACTAGTTTGCATTCCCATCAAAGGTATAAGAGGGTTACCTTTTCTCCATGCCCTCTCCAGCATTTATTGCTTGCAGATTTTTGGATAGCAGCCACTCTGACTGGCGTGAAATGGC
Source organism: Bos javanicus (assembly GCF_032452875.1). Lineage (NCBI taxonomy): Eukaryota > Metazoa > Chordata > Mammalia > Artiodactyla > Bovidae > Bos > Bos javanicus. The sequence goes on along the minus strand of NC_083897.1, from coordinate 74,266,525 downwards.
ACCTCATTGTGGTTTTGATTTGCATTTCTCTTATAATGCGTGATGTTGAGCATCTTTTCATGTGTTTTTTAGCCATATGTATGTCTTCTTCGGAGAAACGTTTGTTTAGTTCTTTGGCCCATTTTTTGATTGGGTCATTTATTTTTCTGGAATTGAGCTGCAGGAGTTGCTTGTATATTAATGAGATTAGTTGTTTGTCAGTTGCTTTATTTTCTATTATTTTCTCCCATTCTAAAGGCTGTCTTTTCACCTTTCTTAGAGTTTCCTTTGTTGTGCAGAAGCTTTGAATTTAATTAGATTCCAATTGTTTATTTTTGCTTTTATTTCCAATATTCTGGAAGGTGGGTCATAGAGGATCTTGCTGTGATGTATGTCGAAGAGTGTTTTGCCTATGTTCTCCTCTAGAAGTTTTATAGTTTCTGGTCCTACATTTAGATCTTTAATCCATTTTGAGTTTATTTTTGTGTATGGTGTTAGAAAGTGTTCTAGTTTCATTCTTTTACAAGTGGTTCACCAGTTTTCCCAGCACCACTTGTTAAAGATATTGTCTTTCTCCATTGTATATTCTTGCTTCCTCTGTCAAAGTTAAGGGGTCCATAGGTGTGTGGATTTATCTCTGGACTTTCTATTTTGTTCCATTGATCTATATTTCTGTCTTTATGCCAGTACCATACTTTCTGGAAGACTGTGGCTTTGTAGCAGAGCCTGAAGTCAGGCAGGTTTGTTCCTCCAGTTCCATTCTTCTTTGTCAAGATTTCTTTGGCTATTTGAGGTTTTTTGGATTTCCATACAAATTCTGAAATTATTTGTTCTAGCTCTGTGAAAAATAACGTTGGTAGTTGATAGGGATTGCATTGAATCTTGGAAAAGGCAATGGCACCCCACTCCATTACTCTTGCCTGGAAAATCCCATCCTTTCACTTTTCACTTTCATGCATTGGAGAAGGAAATGGCAACCCGCTCCAGTGTTCTTGCCTGGAGAATCCAAGGGATGAGTGACTTAGCAGCAGCAGCAGCATTGAATTTATAGATTGCTTTGGGTAGTATACTCATTATCACTATATTGATTCTTCTGATCCATGAACAAGATATATTTCTCCATCTATTAGTGTCCTCTTTGATTTCATTCACCAGTGTTTTATAGTTTTCTGTATACAGGTCTTTTATTTCTTTAGGTAGATACACTCCTAAATATTTTACTCTTTTCGTTACAATGGTGAATGGACTTGTTTCTTTAATTTCTCTTTCTATTTTCTCATTATTACTGTATAGGAATGCAAGGTATTTCTGTGTGTTGATTTTATATCCTACAACTTTACTATATTCATTGATTAGCTCTAGTAATTTTCTGGTGGAATCTTTAGGGTTTTCTATGTAGAGGGTCATGTCATCTACAAACAGTGAACGTTTTACTTCTTCTTTTCCAATTTGGAGTCCTTTCACTTCTTTTTCTGCTCTGATTGCTGTGGCCAAAACTTCCAAAACTATGCTGAATACTGGTGGTGAAAGTCGACACTGTTGTCTTGTTCTTGATTTTAGGGGAAATGCTTTCAATTTTTTGCCGTTGAGGATATGTTTGCTGTGGGTTTGTCATATATAGCTTTTATTATGTTGAAGTATGTTCTTTCTATTCCTGCTTTCTGGAGAGTTTTTATCATAAATGGATGTTGAATTTTGTCAAAGGTATTCTCTGCATCTATTGAGATAATCATATGGCTTTTACTTTTTTTTAAATTTTATTTTATTTTTAAACTTTACATAACTGTATTAGTTTTGCCAAATATCAAAATGAATCCACCATGTGATGTATTACATTGATTGATTTGCAGATAGTGAAGAATCCTTGCATACCTGGGATAAAGCCCACTTGATCATGGTGTATGGTCTTTTAAATGTGTTTTTGGATTCTGATTGCTAGAATTTTGTTAAGGGTTTTTGCACCTATGTTCATCAGTGATATTGGCCTGTAGTTTTCTTTTTCTGTGTGGCATCTTTGTCAGGTTTCGGTATTATAGTTATGGTGGCCTCATAGAATGAGTTTGGAATTTTACCTAGCTCTGCAATTTTCTGGAAGAGTTTGAGTAGGATAGGTGTTAGCTTTTCCCTAAGTTTTTGGTGGAATTCAGCTGTGAAGCCATCTGGACCTGGGCTTTTGTTTGCTGGAAGATTTCTGATTACAGTTTCAATTTCTGTGCTTATGTTGGGTCTGTTAAGATTTTCTATTTCTTCCTGGTTCAGTTTTGGAAAGTTGTATTTTTCTAAGAATTTGTCCATTTCTTCCACGTTGTCCATTTTATTGGCATATAATTGCTGATAGTAGTCTCTTATGATCCTTTGAATTTCTGTGTTGTCTGTAGTGATCTCTCCATTTTCATTTCTAATTTTATTCATTTGATTATTCTCCCTTTGTTTCTTGATGAGTCTGGCTAATGGTTTGTCTATTTTATTTATCCTCTCATAGAACCAGCTTTTGGCTTTGTTGAATTTTGGTATGGTCTCTTTTCTTTCTTTTGCATTTATTTCTGCCCTAATATTTAAGATTTCTTTCCTTCTACTAACCCTGGGTTTCTTCATTTCTTCCTTTTCTAGTTGCTTTAGGTGTGGCATTAGGTTATCTATTTGACTTTTTTCTTGTTTCTTGAGGTATACCTATGTTGCTATGAACCTTCCCCTTAGCATTGCTTTTACAGTGTCCCACAGGTTTTGGGTTGTTGTGTTTTCATCTTCATTCGTTTCTATGCATATTTTGAATTATTTTTTATTTCTTCTGTGATTTGTTGGTTATTAAGCAGCGTGTTGTTCAGCCTCCATATGTTGCAATTTTTAATAGTTTTCCTCCTGTAATTGAGATCTAATCTTACTGCACTGTGATCAGAAAAGATGCTTGGAATGATTTCATTTTTTTCTTGAATTTACCAAGGCTAGATTTATGGCCCAGGATGTGATCTATCCTGGAGAAGGTTCCCTGTGTGCTTAAGAAAAAGGTGAAATTCATTGTTTTGGGGTGAAATGTCCTATAGATACCAATTAGGTCCAACTGGTCTATTGTATCATTTCAAGTTTGTGCTTCCTTGTTAATTTTTTGTTTAGTTGATCTATCCATATGTGTGAGTGGGGTATTAAAGTCTCCCACTATTACTGTGTTATTCTTAATTTCCCCTTTCAGACATGTTAGCATTTGTCTTACATATTGTGGTGCTCCTAAGTTGGGTGCAAATATGTTTATAATTGTTATCTCTTCTTCTTGCACTGATCCTTTGATCATTATGTAGTGTCCTTCTTTGTGTCTTTTCACAGCCTGTGTTTTAAAGTCTATTTTTTCTGATATGAGTATTGCTACTCCGGCTTTCTTTTGGTCTCTATTTGTATGGAATACCTTTTTCCAGACCTTCACTTTCAGTCTGTATGTGTCCCTTGTTTTGAGGTGGGTCTCTTGTAGACAACATATAATGGGGTCTTGTTTTTGTATCCATTCAGCCAGTATTTGTCTTTTGGATGGGGCATTCAAGCCATTTACATTTAAGGTAATTATTGATAAGTATGACCCTGTTGCCACTTACTTTGTTGTTTTGGGTTCAAGTTTATACACCCTTTTTTGCTTCCTGTCTAAAGAAATCTTTTAGCATTTGTTGGAGAGCTGGTTTGGTGGTACTGAATTCTCTCAGCTTTTGCTTGTCTGTAAAGCTTTTGATTTCTCCTTCATATTTGAATGAGATCCTTGTTGGGTACAGTAATCTGGGCTGTAGCTTATTTCCTTTCATCACTTTAAGTATGTCCTGCCATTCCCTCATGGCCTGAAGAGTTTCTATTGAAAGATCAGCTGTTATCCTTATGGGAATTCCTTTGTGTGATATTTGTTGTTTTTCTGTTGCTGCTTTTAATATTTGTTCTTTGTGCTTGATCTTTGTTAATTTGATTAATTTGTGTCTTGGGGTGTTTTGCCTTGGGCTTATCCTGTTTGGGACTCTCTGGGTTTCTTGGACTTGGGTGACTATTTCCTTCCCCATTTTAGGGAAGTTTTCAACTATTATCTCCTCAAGTATTTTCTCATGGTCTTTCTTTTTGTCTTCTTCTTCTGGGACTCCTATGATTCGAATGTTGGCATATTTAACACTGTCCTGAAGGTCTCTGAGATTGTCCTCATTTCTTTTAATTCGTTTTTCTTTTTTCCTCTATTCATTTATTTCTACAATTCTATCTTCTACCTCACTAATCCTATATTCTGCTTCCGTTATTCTACTATTTGTTCCCTCCAGAGTGTTTTTTATCTCATTTACTGCATTATTCATTATATATTGACTCTTTTTTATTTCTTCTAGGTCCTTGTTAAACCTTTCTTACATCTTCATATCCTTGTCTCCAGGCTATTTATCTGTGATTCCATTTTTTCCCCACGATTTTGGATCATTTTCACTATCATTATTCGGAGTTCTTTATCAGGTAGATTCCCTATCTCTTCCTCTTTTGTTTTGTTTTGTGGGCATTTATCCCGTCCCTTTACCTGCTGGATATTCCTCTGTCTCTTCATCTTGTTTATATTGCTCTGTTCAGGGTGACCTTTCTGTATTCTGGTAGTTTGTGGAGTTCTCTTTATTGTGGAGTTTCCTCGCTGTGGGTGGGGTTGTACATGTGGCTTGTCAAGGTTTCCTGGTTAGGGAAGCTTGTGTCGGTGTTCTGGTGGGTGGAGCTGGGTTTCGTTTCTCTGGACTGAAATGAATTGTCCAGTAATGAATTATGAGATGTCAATGGGTTTGGAGTGACTTTGGGCAGCCTGTATATTGAAGCTCAGGACTGTGTTCCTGTGTTGCTGGAGAACTTGCCTGGTATGTCTTGCTCTGGAACTTGTTGGCCCTTGGGTTGTGCTTGGTTTCAGTGTAAGTATGGAGGCGTTTGATGAGCTCCTATCGATTAATGTTCCCTGGAGTCAGGAGTTCTCTGGTGTTCTCAGGATTTGGACTTAAGCCTCCTGCTTCTGGTTTTCAGTCTTATTTTTATGGTAGCCTCACGACTTCTCCATCTATACAGTACCATTGATAAAACATCTAGGTTAAAGATGCATAGTTTCTCCACAGTGAGGGACACCCAGAGACTATCACAGAGTTACATGGAGAAGAGAAGAGGGAGGAGGTTATATAGGTGACCAGAATGAGATAAGGTGGAGTCAAAAGAAGAGAGAGCAAACTAGCCAGTAATCACTTCCTTATGTGCACTCCAGAGTCTGGACCAGTCAGAGATGTTCATGGAGTTACACACAGAAGAGAAGAGGGAGGAAGGAGACAGAGGTGGCCAGGAGGATAAAGAGGGGAATCAAAAGGAGAGAGATGGATCCAGCCAGTAACAAGTTCCCTAAGTGTTCTCCACCATCCGGAACACACAAAGAGATTTACAGAGCTGGGCAGAGAAGAGAAGAGGGAGGGAGGAGAGAGGCGACATGGTGGAGAAAAAGGAGAGTCCAAAGGGGGAGAAAGCAGTCAAGCCAGTAATCTCACTCCCAAGTAAAAATGGGTACTAAAGATTGGATTCTTTTTTTTTTTTTTTAACTTTTATAGCACTCATCTTTAATGTTTTTTTAATTTTATTTTATTTTTAAACTTTACATAATTGTATTAGTTTTGCCAAATATCAAAATGAATCCGCCACAGGTATACATGTGTTCCCCATCCTAAACCCTCCTCCCTCCTCCCTCCCCATACCATCCCTCTGGGTCGTCCCAGTGCACTAGCCCCAAGCATCCAATATCGTGCATCGAACCTGGACTGGCAACTCGTTTCTTACATGATATTTTACATGTTTCAATGTCATTCTCCCAAATCTTCCCACCCTCTCCCTCTCCTACAGAGTCCATAAGACTGTTCTATACATCAGTGTCTCTTTTGCTGTCTCGTACACCGGGTTATTGTTACCATCTTTCTAAATTCCATATATATGGGTTAGTATACTGTATTTATGTTTTTCCTTCTGGCTTACTTCACTCTGTATAATAGGCTCCAGTTTCATCCACCTCATTAGAACTGATTCAAATATATTCTTTTTAATGGCTGAGCAATACTCCATTGTGTATATGTACCACAGCTTTCTTATCCATTCATCTGCTGATGGACATCTAGGTTGCTTCCATGTCCTGGCTATTATAAACAGTGCTGCGATGAACATTGGGGTACACATGTCTCTTTCCCTTCTGGTTTCCTCAGTGTGTATGCCCAGCAGTGGGATTGCTGGATCATAAGGCAGTTCTATTTCCAGTTTTTTAAGGAATCTCCACACTGTTCTCCATAGTGGCTGTACTAGTTTGCATTCCCACCAACAGTGTAAGAGGGTTCCCTTTTCTCCACACCCTCTCCAGCATTTATTATTTGTAGACTTTTGGATCACAGCCATTCTGACTGGTGTGAAATGGTACCTCATAGTGGTTTTTATTTGCATTTCTCTGATAATGAGTGATGTTGAGAATCTTTTCATGTGTTTGTTAGCCATCTGTATGTCTTCTTTGGAGAAATGTCTATTTAGTTGTTTTGCCCATTTCTTGATTGGGTCGTTTATTTTTCTGAGGTTGAGCTGTAGGAGTTGCTTGTATATTTTTGAGATGGGTTTTCATTTGAAGGACTGACGTTGAAGCTGTAACTCCAATACTTGGCCACCTGATGTGAAGAGCTGACTCATTTGAAAAGACCCTGGTGCTGGGAAATATTGAGGGCAAGAAGAGAGGGGGACAACAGAGGATAAGATGGTTGGATGATATCATAGACTCACTGGACATGTGTTTGGGTGAAGTCTGGGATTTGGTGATGGACAAGGAAGCCTGGCGTGCTGCGGTTCATGGGGTTGCACAGAGTCGGACATGACTGAGTGACTGAACTGAACTGAAAAATATATCTAGGAATTTCTCTGGAGCTCTTGTGGGCAGTGTGGAGTCAGTTCAGTTTCAGATAGCTCCTTGTTCCAGCTTATACTTCTCAAGGTCTATAGGCCCCTTCCTATGTAGTTGGTGCTAACTACAGGATTTTAATCTGTTGCACCTGTTACTTCCAAAGAGGTTCCCTCTGTTTATTTTGGCGTCTTCTTTTTGCATGTCTCATCATTTTCTAATTTCTGCCCTGACACAAGGGGGTGAAGGTGGTCACTTATTTAGGCTGACTCGTTCAGTCATGCTGTGGGGAGGGAGAAACACTGCAAACAAATATCACTGGCGTGTGTGGGGAGCGCACGTAGTGTCTCAGCCACACTGGGTTTGCCCCCACTCATGGTGTGTGTGCATTCCCAGTCTACACTTCTCAGGCTCCAGGTTGCTCTGCAGGGGAACTGTGTAAAGCACGCCCTGGTTTGCACTCACTTCCCAGGTTTTAGCTGCTAAGGTTCAGGTTCTCGGGTACTCCACAAATGCGCAGACTTGGTTGAGCCTGTGTTTTATGTCCTTCCCAAGTCCGAGTAGCTCAGGCTACCAGGTGCTTGCTGAGCACACTCTCCCCAGGTATAGTGCATCTTATGGCCTCCCCAGCCCCAGCTATTCAGTTTCCTGGGTGAGCAGTGGGAGTGCCATCTCAGGTGCACTGTGTGTCTCTTCTGGGGAGCTGATCTCTGGCTGCAACCCTGCTGGTGGATGTGAACAGTCCAGGATCCCAGGAAGATTTGGTTAGCAACTGGGAGCCTGCTCACAGTTTGGTAGAGAGTGCCATCTCTGGGGCCTAGATTGCACCTTTCCAGCTCTGGCTGCTGCCTGCCTGCCTTCCTGCCTCTGGCTGGGGATGGGCTGCTTTGCTGCAGGCTAACTCCCCTCTGGTATTCACTCAGTCCTTTGTTCTGTGAGCAGGGCCAGCAGTGCTTTAGGTTAGGGCTTTTTGTGGGAAAGTTCTCTCTCTCTCTCTCTTTTTTTTTTCTCTCTCTTTCTGGCTATCCCACAGTTTAGCTTGCTATCTCACATTAACTCCCTCAGAATGCCCTCAGGGCATTCAGGCCTGGTCCTTACCCTAAGAAGTGCAGCCTGTGCCTCCCTGTTCAGCCCCCGGTTGCTGGTGGTGGATACTAGTGCTAGGAGTTGCCATTAGGCATGTAATCTGTGGGTTTTATTTATTCATTTATTTATTTTTCCTCCAAGTTATGTTGCCCTCTGAGATTCCAAAGCTCCCCACAGACCCGCCAGTGAAAGGGTTTCCTGGTGTTTGGAAACTTCTCTTCTTTTACAACTCCCTCCTGGGATGGGTCTCCATCCCTAACACTTTTGTTTCTCTTTTTATCTTTTATAGTTTGTCCTACCTCATTTCGAAGACAATGGGCTGCCTTTTTGGGTGCCTGGTGCCCTCTGCCAGAATTCAGAAGTTGTTTTGTGGAATTTTCTCAGTGTTCAAATGTTCTTTCAATGAATTTGTGGGGGAGAAAGTGGTCTCCCCGTCCTATTCCTCTGCCATCTTAGGACCGCCCCCAATGTGATATATTTGTCTGGTTTTGATACCAGGGTGATGGTGGCCTTGAGAGAGTCAATTCCTAGGCACGTTGATAAGAAGTCCGGGGTCCCTATGGATGAGGAGAAAGGGGTCTGGGGCTCTTGAAGAGGAAATAAATGTCTGGAATTCTCAAGGAGGAGGAAAGGACAAAGTTTTTTTTTTTTCTACATTCCTTAGTCTTAGTAAAGATTATATAACAACAATGTATCCTAGTGAGGACAAGTTTCTCCTTGAGAACCTTCTGATTAACCCTGTTATCTTAAAATGTATATTATGGCAGTGGGTCTAGTAAGATCTTTACAACTTTGAGACATTCTTTTGATTTATTGTAATAACCAGTTAAAAAAAGTATATCACTCCCTTGCTAAAACTAGCGAGGGTGGCACTCTCCGTCCCCCTTCTGATGTCTATGTCAGAAGCTTTCTCTGTCCCCTTTCACTTTAATAAAACTCTGGTACACAAAAGCTCTCGACCGATCAAGCCTGGTCCCTGGTTCCAAAGCTAAATCTTCTTCTTTGGAGATCACAAATCCAATATCGTTCACCATAAGCTATCATCTTGGAGGCTCATCGAGGATCTTCAGCACAAGGTAAGAACACTCAGAGCTCTAGCCTCTCTGCTTTCTCAGTATACACGTTTTCTGCTTTGCTTTACTAACTCTATAGTGTGTTTGTGTGAATGAATGACATGCCATGCTCAAAGCAAGAAATGAGCCCTGCTCTCTGGTTTCATGGTGCTTTGTGATGACTGAAGGCAGTCCCAGAAAGGGGATCCTTGTCAGGGGCTTTATACCGACCTGCCAACGCTAAGAGACACCCAATATCCCTGTGAAGGGAGAGGCCAGAAATGCGCAAAGCATGTGGACTGAACTTTCTTTTCTCAGTCTCCTTTTACTGGTCTCTTTGACCATTTCATAACTGTGGGGGGAATTAGAACTACTAACCTACTCTGTTGGTTCATAGACTCCCTAGGGACTGGTGATCCATGCCGTTAATGTGTACTTTTACTTAGACCCCCTGTATGGAGGCACCTAGCCTTGCTAGGAGCTGAAAGTTGCAAGAGCATGTTTGGGAGTGAAGCGGAGCTCTAGCTTCAGGAACGTCTCTTAAGCTAGAGGTCACTCTCTTGGCTGTCTGCCTTAAGGGCCCCCAAACTGAATGTGAATCTTTGTCATGGCTGTGCTTCTGATCTGTGTGGATACAAGCATTACTGTTGACCATTAGGTTTTTAAGGACACAGATCGGGCATTGCAGGATCTGCTCAGATTGGAAGTGTAGTGGGCTTCTTCCTTTGGTAGTGCTAGCTCTCGGCAGACCAGAGAAAGCTCTTGAATGGCTTCTGTCTCAACTCCTTAGATATTTCTTTTGTGGAAGCTGTGGAAATGAACTGGAAATATTGGCCCTAGTATCTTGAGGGCAAAAATCACTTTTTGCTCACTGGCCAATCTCTTTTACTATCACATATACTGGTGTGGTGACACTCAGAAGGGACGTCTTGGTTGTTGTTTATCCCTTTATGACTCACTGCTTCTACTGTGATCAGGACTGTACTCAGGAATGTGTGTAGGCATACAGAACATGGATGCTTCCCATAGTAGTCCTAGCTTGGGAAACATTCCAGAGAGCTACTCTGCTCCACCCCGGGTGGCATCAGAGGAAAAGGGCAAATCAAAGGTCTTGGTGGTAAGGAACTGAAAATCAATCTGGGATACCATTAGGTCTACCTCTGATGCATCTCCACCCCACCTCAGTGATAGAACTGGGAGGGACAAGTAAGGCACTTGTGTCAGTAAGGGACAGACTAAGTCCAACCAGGAAAGGAAAGCTTAGGTGGAAAGTCTGTATATGCCCCCATCTAGAGCAGGGAGGGATGCCTCCTGTAGAAAGAAAACCACAGCTGTAGATGTTGCTTTTTTTCCTCTTACAGATGGGAGCTAATAGTTCCAGAACCACTCCTTTAAAATGTATTCCAAAAAAATAAAATAAAATAAAACTAGGACAAGTTTGATCCCCAAATTTTAAAAAACGGCACACCTGATCTTCTTCTGTGATACTTAATGGCCACACTATCCTTTGGAAGACGAGGAACACTGGCAAGTTGAAGGGTCTCTTAATTATAATACTGTTTTACAATTATACCAATTCTGTAGAAAACAAAAAGTTATAAGTGCCATATATGTTGCTCTTTATCTCTCTGTGAGACATGCCAGACGTGTGTCTTAAGGGTGCAGATTTGGGTGTGAAACCTATAGCTGACTCCTGTCCTCTTACTTGGCCCCAGTACCCAGGGTTCCCAACTGAACAGGCTAAGAATCAGGGCACCCTTCCAGAAGAGGTTGCCTCAGTCTCAGTAGAAATTCAAGCAGTCCCAATTGTGGTCGAGACTATTTAGAGGATCCAAAAAGTACATAGAAGCCTCTACAAGACTGACTTTATGACCTGACCTTACTTGGAGATATGTAAAGCGTGTCTTGGGACAGGTGCTGCTGACTCCTGACTCGAGAGCTTGAGTTCTGGGGAAAGTTACTACTTTTGGAGATGAAAGGCTTGAATGTGAGACAAGGGGAAAGAGGGAACATGAAATACCCTCCTTCCTACTGGGAGTAAAGCAGTTTTCATAACAGAGCCACTTTGTCAGATGTATTCTTAAAGGACTCAAGTGAGTGCACACTAAGACTTTAAAATTATGCTAAGTTGGCTGACATAGAACAGGGATAAACTCCTAGTAAACTCCTAGATAGACTGGAGGCTCTCCACAAGTTTACTGTCATTGATTCGGAAAATTCAGAAGGAGAAATAATCTTCAAAGATAGATTTATCACTCAGTTGTCTCCAGCTATCCACTGTAAGCTACTAAAACAGGTGTTTGGACTGAATCAGTCTTTAGAAAAACTGTTGCAGCTGGCTCAGACAGTATATTATGATAGAGAATATGAGGAGGAAAATAAAAGGCAAAAAAGAACCAGGCAAAGACTGAAGCCCCAGCATGGCTTCAGTGATATACTCTGAAACAGCCTGAGGAAAAATGCCCAGAGGGACCCAGGTGATAAGGGATGGACTTGTTATTACTGTGGAAAGGAGGGACATCTAAGCCAACCCTGCTCCATGTCTGGTCTGTAAAGAACCATACCTGAGGAGAGACTGCCCTCCAAGACATAGGCCCAGCGGTTGGACTCTCAAGGCAATTGGGACTGAAGGTGCCCAGGGGTCCCCACACAAGCTCCCATCCTAATTACACCTGAGGAACCTCAAGTATTAATAACTGTGGGGGCCAATCAGTTGATTTTATTTTGGACACTGGTGCAACTTTCTCTGTGCTCACTGAAGCCCCTGGTCTGCTTTTCTCCTGATCGACTACCTTAATGGGGCTGTCTGGATGAGCCAAATGTTATTGTTTCAGTTGTCCTTTAAGCTGCAACAAGGACTCTTGTGCTGTTTTCTCATGAGTTTCTAATTGTGCCAGAGTCTCCCTCACCCCTTTCAGGGAGGGATATACTGAGCAAGGTCCAAGCTGGGTGTGGCCTCTGTTTTCATGAATATGGAGCCTACTCTTTCTCTCCCATTAATTGAAGAAAATGTAAATCCTAAAGTATGGGCTGATGGAAAAACTGTGGCTCGAGTACAAAATGCTGTTGCTGTCATTATCAAGCTCAAAGACTCCCACATAGTTCCACATCAAAAGCAGTACCCACTAAAGCCTGAGGCTAAGGGTTAAAACTCATCATTGAAAATTTAAAGGAACAGAGGCTATTAACTTCCTGTAATAGTCCATACACCACTCCTATTTTGGGTATGAAAAAATAAAATGATAAATAGAGACTAGTTCAAGATTTATGAATAATAAATGAGGCTGTGGTTCCTTTTATTCATATGCCAAAAACAAATGGATTTTCTTGCTTACAGGTCTGGGTGGACACTTTTACTGGATGGATTGAGGCCTATCCCTGCTGTAATAAACAGGCTAAGGAAGTTATAAAAATTTTAATCCATGAAATTATTCCCGGATTTGTGCTGCCACAGAGCCTCCAGAGCAACAATGGCTATGCCTTTAAAGCTGCTGTAACTCAAGGGGTGTCAACAGCTCTAGAAATAGAATATCACTTCCACTGTTCCTGGAGACCCCAATCTTCAGGAAAGGTAGAAAATGCTAATGACATTATTAAGAGACATGTGCATAGAGAGAAACACAAGAAAGTTGGTTTAAAGTTATACCCATATGTCTTGCCATTCCCTCCTAGCTTGAACAGTTTCTATTGAAAGATCAGCTGTTATCCTTATGGGAATTCCCTTGTGTGTTATTTGTTGTTTTTCCCTTGCTGCTTTTAATATTTGTTCTTTGTGTTTGATCTTTGTTAATTTGATTAATATGTGTCTTGGGGTGTTTCTCCTTGGGTTTATCCTGTTTGGGACTCTCTGGGTTTCTTGGACTTGGGTGATTATTTCCTTCCCCATTTTAGGGAAGTTTTCAACTATTATCTCCTCAAGTATTTTCTCATGGTCTTTCTTTTTGTCTTCTTCTTCTGGAACCCCTATGATTCGAATGTTGTAGCGTTTAATATTGTCCTGGAGGTCTCTGAGATTGTCCTCATTTCTTTTAATTCGTTTTTCTTTTATCCTCTCTGATTCATTTATTTCTACCATTCTATCTTCTAATTCACTAATCCTATCTTCTGCCTCTGTTATTCTACTATTTGTTGCCTCCAGAGTGTTTTTAATTTCATTTATTGCATTATTCATTATATATTGACTCTTTTTTATTTCTTCTAGGTCCTTGTTAAACCTTTCTTGCATCTTCTCAATCCTTGTCTCCAGGCTATTTATCTGTGATTCCATTTTAATTTCAAGATTTTGGATCAATTTCACTATCATTATTTGGAATTCTTTATCAGGTAGATTCCCTATCTCTTCCTCTTTTGTTTGGTTTGGTGGGCATTTATCCTGTTCCTTTATCTGCTGGGTATTCCTCTGTCTCTTCATCTTGTTTAAATTGCTGAGTTTGGGAGTCCTTTCTGTATTCTGGCAGTTTGTGGAGTTCTCTTTATTGTGGCGTTTCCTCGCTGTGTGTGGGTATGTAGAGGTGGCTTGTCAAGGTTTCCTGGTTAGGGAAGCTTGTGTCAGTGTTCTAGTGGGTGGAGCTGTATTTCTTCTCTTTGTTCAGTCGCGCTGTGGGGAGGGAGGGAGGGATGCTGCAAACAAATGACACTGGCGTGCGCTCGCAGTGCCTCAGCCACCCTGGGTCTGCCCCCGCTCACGGCGCGTGTAGCCTCCCTGCCCACACTGCTCAGGCTCTAGGTTGTTCCGCCTGGAACAATCCGAGGCTGGCCCTGGGTTGCATGCACCTCCCAGGTCCAAGCCGCTCAGGTTCAGGCACTCAGGTAGTCCTCAGAGGCGCAGACTCAGTTGGGCCTGCGTTTTGTGCTCTTCCCAGGTCCGAGCAGCTCAGGTGATGAGGTGTTTGGCGAGCGCCAGTGTTGCGACTTATCGCCTCCCCGCCACTCGGTTATCTGGGTGTAAAACCGGTGCACCTTCTCAGGCAGATGTTGACCGTCCAGACCCCCAATAAGTTTTAGTTAGCAAAGAAGCCAGTTTTATAGATAATGTCTCTCTGGGGCTGCGATTGCCCCCTTCCGGCTCTGGCTGCCTGTCACCGGAGGGGGAAGGTCTGCAGCCGGCTATCTCTGTTTAGTCCTTTGTTCCGTGCGCGGGCTGGCGGTGTCTTAGGTTAGGGCTGGCTTTTCGCATGGTAGATATCCCACAGTCTGGTTTGCTAGCCCAAATTATTTCGCTCAGATAGTGCTCAGGGTATTCAGGCCAGATTCTTACTCTCAGCGATGCAGCCCGCGCCGCGCCTCCCTGCCCAGCCCCCGCTTGCTAATGGCGGATGCAGGCATCTGCGCTGCTTCTCCGCTGGGGGAGTTACCGTAGGGCTCGCAATCTGCGAGTTTTAATTGTTTATTTATTTTTTCTCCCTGTTATGTTGCCCTCTGTGCTTCCAAAGCTCAGCACGGATTCGGCAGTGAGAAGGTTTCCTGGTGTTTGGAAACTTCTCTCTTTTTAAGACTCCCTTCCCGGGACGGAACTCCGTCCCTCCCTCTTTTGTCTCTTTTATTGTCTTTAATATTTTTTCCTACCTCCTTTCGAGGAGTTGGGTTGCTTTTCTGGGTGCCTGATGTCCTCTGCCGGCATTCAGAAGTTGTTTTGTGGAATTTACTCGACGTTTAAATGCTCTTTTGATGAATTTGTGGGGGAGAAAGTGTTTTCCCCGTCCTACTCCTCCGCCATCTTGGCGCCTTCCCCAGCAAGGGAAAAACAACAAATAACACACAAGGGAATTCCCATAAGGATAACAGCTGATCTTTCAATAGAAACTCTTCAAGCCAGGAGGGAATGGCAAGACATACTTAAAATGATGAAAGAAAATAACCTACATCCCAGATTATTGTACCCAGCAAGGATCTCATTCAAGTATGAAGGAGAAATCAAAAGCTTTTCAGACAAGCAAAAGCTGAGAGAATTCTGCACCACCAAACCAGCTCTCCAACAAATACTAAAGGATATTCTCTAGACAGGAAACACAAAAATGGTGTATAAACTTGAACCCAAAACAATAAAGTAAATGACAACGGGATCATACTTATCAGTAATTACCTTAAACGTAAATGGGTTGAATGCCCCAACCAAAAGACAAAGACTGGCTGAATGGATACAAAAACAAGACCCCTACATATGTTGTCTACAAGAGACCCACCTCAAAACAGGGGACACATACAGACTGAAAGTGAAGGGCTGGAAAAAGATTTTCCATGCAAATAGGGACCAAAAGAAAGCAGGAGTCACAATACTCGTATCAGATAAATTAGACTTTAAAACAAAGGCTGTGAAAAGAGACAAAGAAGGTCACTACATAATGATCAAAGGATCAATCCAAGAAGAAGATGTAACAATTATAAATATATATCCACCCAACATGGGAGCACCGCAGTATGTAAGACAAATGCTTACAAGTATGAAAGGAGAAATTAACAATAACACAATAATAGTGGGAGACTTTAATACCCCACTCACACCTATGGATAGATCAATTAAACAGAAAATTAACAAGGGAAAAAAAAAAAAAAAAACATGTATCTATAAAGTTCACTAAAGCAAAGCACAGTAAAATGAGGTATGGCAATAAAAGGCGTTAAATTTATCAAATATAAAAAAAAAATGGCACACATTTGGAACCACAATAATTACAGCATTTATTGGGGTTTAGAAAACTATTGTTACTTCCAGTGGGCCACTAGGACATTTTGTCTCTTTCCTGTTTTTGTATAAAAAGAAAAAAAAAATAAATAAAGATCATTAAATGATGCTCTTCTTCAAATCCCAGATTAACTTGCCAGCCTTCAAAAATCACAAAAGTCACCATCTTGCCACCAAAGAATGCTGTCCCTAAAGGAACTTCCCCTTTTGTTTCCAGGCCTACAGGGCTTTACACTCAGTTCTCTTTACCTTATGAAAACCTGAGACTTTAAGACAATGTGTTCCAATGCACCAGAAGAAAATGGAATTTCCAAGCCAGGACTCCAGGAAGGGAGTCTTCTTCCTTTTCCCAGGGGTCTTGTGGGCCTTGTCTTCTCACTGCAGTGGAGTCTGGCTCTCAGCAACTTGTGCATTGGCAGGAGAGATCCTCTTGGCTTTATTTCCCTCTGACATTAACTATTGACCTTGTTGGGTACTACAAAGTTTCAGAAGATTGAATTTCAACCGAGTCCACTTAACTTGGGCCCACGGTGGGCTTCAGAAGTCCTGAGGAAAAAAAAATAGTTTTGGAATAATTTTAGAGTCATAGAAAATTTGCAAAGCATTCCACATGCCTCTCATCCAGTTTCAGTTTCTTCTAATGTTATTTTCTTACATTACCATAAACACTTATCAAAACTAGGATATCAACATTGGTGCATTAATAGTAAATAATTAACACATTTTATTCAGATTTCAATACTTTTTCCATTAATGTCTTTTTTATGTTCCAAGAATCAGCTGAAAAAAAAAAAATGTTCCCTGAACTTTCTCATCTGGTTGTTATCCTTTTGCCCTAATTCATCACACCTGAAAACAAGTCCACAATTCTTGCCCTCCACCTCTGAGCTACACCTCCTACCACACTTGCCAGTTCCTATTTAGCATTGTTGTCCCTTTTCTGGCTCAAAGGCTCTCATTTCTCCCACATTGTTTGTTTTCTATGTTCTTGTGATATATTGTTGTTTGCTAGTATCTGTCCCTCTATCCTTTCTTATCCATCCCAATGATAATAACCCTATCCTAATTATCACTATCCTACTTCTTTAACCAAAAAAGAAAGAAAAATAAATAAATAAAGTTATACCCATAGCTTTAATGATGTCTTGAACTGCCCCTAAAAAGAAGGGACTGTCTCTATGACAGACTGTTTTTGCACACAGATATTGTCATAGATCCTAAAGCCTTAGAATTAATTATGTGAGCTTTCAGCTTTTCAACAGACATTATGAGAACTCTGGGAGGTGAGCCCTGACCCAGCCTCCATAATCTGTCTAATTTCTGGGTCTGTGGACCAATCCTCCTCCTCATCTACTGAAGGATTCCCATGGTGGGCTTCTCCACTTCAAGGAAAGGACTTTCTTCAACTCTATGCATACGTTCCCCAACAGCAATCATATGTGATGCCTCTTCTTGATCCAATGACATCTAGCAATCTTAAGATGGACTGATGTAACTATGCACATAATGTAACTTTTAATTCTGATTATGTTTTAACTTGGTTTAATGACTATTTTGCTGTACATAAGAAAGTGAATGGGTCTAGATCTGGTGATTTTCTACCTGATGCTTATCAAATATGGGATGAGGCCATATAGCTAACTCCTGAAAAGGGACACCTACAATCTAACGCTCCCATATGCTGGGAACTAACAGAGCCATCCGTGGAAGTTGGCTGACAACTTAATTATAATGACTGGAAACAATTGGGACTTTTTGGCCTCAAGAAATATGCAATGTAATCATTCCTGTATTTTTCAATCCCAGTTCAGGTCATCCTTTTGCCTGGCCAGACACTGATTGGGACTGGACCCCTCAGTCATGCTGGTTTGCTCCAAACGGGACCTACTGGATATGTGGCTCTTATCTATGGGTGTGGCTTCCCCCTGGCTGTATAGGGAGATGAACCCTAGGCCTAGCTTTTACTCATGGCTTCATATTTTCAGAGTTTCCAGAGAAGCCTGCTAATCTGCCATACCTTAAAACTAATTGGGCAAAGTCTGTATTTCACTGGTATGATTATCTGGCTGCAATATTTGTTCACTCTCTGAGAACTACAGGTGTTATGCTATGAGTTCATGCTCTAACTTTACTCAACAGGCTTAACAAGACACCGAACAAATACAAATTAGAAAGCTGGTTTTACAAAACAGATTGGCCTGAGATATTCTATTGGCTGCACAAGGAGAAACTTGTGCTATTATTCATACCCAATGATGTACATATATACCAGATATGAATATTAATGTTACTCAGTTTACTAAACACATGAACAAGATTATTCAAGCTATGGATTCTCCTGAAGCCTCAGTCACCTCACTTTGAGAAACATTAACTAGCTCCACATGGTGGAAAACTATCTTAATCATAATAATTCTAATGTTCTGTTTTTACTGTTTGATCCCTGCATCTGTAAATGTATAACTGGATCTGTTTCTAACCATCTGAAAGCTTATAAGTTACAAATGGTTGCCCAGGCTCCTACGAGTGCCACAGCCTCCTCCAACTATTACTTGGGCCCCCTGGATCAGAGACCCTCAATATGAGGTTTAGGAGAATATGTTGTCTCAACAATTTAGAGACAATGCCCCTCAGAGCAGGAAGTAGTTATGGAATGAAAACAATGCCCCTTTCAGTTGACAACATAATTCTCCTAAAAGAAAAGGAGGGGCTGAGAGAGTCAATAGGCAGGTTCATAAGAAGTCCGGGTTCCTCAATGAGGAGGAGAAAGGAGTCTGGGGCTCTCAAGGAGGAGATAAGTGTCTGGAATTCTCAAGGAGGAGAAAAGGAAAAACTTTTTTTTTCTACATTCCTTAGTCTTAGTAAGGATTATATAACAACAATGTATCCTGCTTGAGGACAAGTTTTCTCCTTTTTGAGAACCTTCTGACTAATCCTGTTATCTTAAAATGTATATTATGGGAGTGGGTCTGGTAAGATATTTACAACCTTGGGACATTCTTTTGATTTATTGTAATAACCAGTTTCAAAAAGTATATAGCTTCCTTGCTTAGACTAGTGAGGGGGGCATTCTCTGTCCCCCTTCTGATGAAGCTTTCTCTGTCCCTTTTCACTTTAATAAAACTCTGCTACACAAAAGCTCTTGAGGGATCAAGCCTGGTCCCTGATCCTGAAGCTAAATCTTCAGAGATCATGAGTCCAACATCATTCACCATAAGCTTTCAGCCTTATTGAATTACTTGGTGTATGTTCCTTCCTCTGCAATTTTTTATTTTGGATCAGCAGCATTTTATTACAAAATCAACAGGGAATTGTGACCTGGGTGACTCATGCTGGAGTGCACAGCTGTTCTTAGCTTATCTGAAAAGGAAGAAGAGTTCGTTAAAGTTCAAGTGTTGAGAATACACATTTGAAAGCCTAGGAATTTTTTTTTTAATTTATTTATTGCAACTGGAGGCTAATTACTTTACAATATTGTAATGGTTTTGCCATACATCAACATGAATCTGCCACAGGTGTATACGTGTTCCCCATCCTGAACCCTCCTCCCACCTCCCTCCCCATACCATCCTTCTGGGTCATCCCAGTGCACCAGCCCTGAGCATCCTGTATCCTGCATCAAACCTGGACTGGCGATTCATTTCTTATATGATATTATACATGTTTCAATGACATTCTCCCAAATCATCCCACCCTCTCCCACCTCTGCAATTTTTTTAAATGAGTTTGAGCAGGATATGTGTTCAGTTCACTTCAGTTCAGTCACTCAGTCCTGTACTCTTTTCGACCCCATGAATCGCAGCACGCCAGGCCTCCCTGTCCATCACCAACTCCCAGAGTTAACTCAGACTCACGTCCATCGAGTCAGTAATGCCATCCAGCCATTTCATCCTCTGTCGTCCCCTTCTCCTCCTGCCCACAATCTCTCCTGGCATCAGAGTCTTTTCCAATGAGTCAACTCTTCGCATGAGGTGGCCAAAGTACTGGAGTTTCAGCTTTAGCATCATTCCTTCCAAAGAAATCCCAGGGCTGATCTCCTTCACAATGGACTGGTTGGATCTCCTTGCAGTCCAAGGGGCTCTCAAGAGTCTGCTGCAACACCACAGTTCAAAAGAATCAGTTCTTCGGTGCTCAGCCTTCTTCACAGTCCAACTCTCACATCCATACATGAGCACAGGAAAAACCATAGCCTTGACTAGACAGACCTTTGTTGGCAAAGTAATGTCTCTGCTTTTGAATATGCTATCTAGGTTGGTCATAACTTTCCTTCCAAGGAGTAAGCATCTTTTAATTTCATGGCTGCAGTCACCATCTGCAGTGATTTTGGAGCCCCCCAAAATAAAGTCTGACACTGTTTACTCTGTTTCCCCATCCATTTCCCATGAAGTGATGAGACCGGATGCCATGATCCTCGTTTTCTGAATGTTGAGCTTTAAGCCAACTTTTTCACTCTCCACTTTCACTTTCATCAAGAGGCTTTTGAGTTCCTCTTCACTTTCTGCCATAAGGGTGGTGTTATGTGCATATCTGAGGTTATTGATATTTCTCCTGGCAATCTTGATTCCAGCTTGTGCTTCTTCCAGTCCAGCGTTTCTCATGATGTACTCTGCATATAAGTTAAATAAGCAGGGTGACAATATACAGCCTTGATGTACTCTTTTTCCTATTTGGAACCAGTCTGTTGTTCCATGTCCAGTTCTAACTGTTGCTTCCTGACCTGCATAAACTTTCTCTAAAAGTTTGACAGAATTCAGCTGTGAAGTCATCAAGTCCTGGGGTTTTGTTTGTAGGAAGATTTTTTGTTACAGTTTTCATTTCATTGCTTGTGATTTTTCTGTTCATACTTCCTATTTCTTCCTGGTTCAGTCTTGGAAGGTTACACTTTTCTCAATATTTGTTCATTTCTTCCAGGTTTTCCATTTTATTGGATATAGTTGCTCAAAGTAGTCTCTTATGATCCTTTCTATTTCTGTGTTATTTGTTCTAACTTTTCATTTTTTATTTCTAACTTTATTGACTTAAGTTTTCTCCCTTTTTCTCTTGATGACTCTGACTAATGGTTTGTCAAATATTATCTTTCAAAGAACCAGTTTTTAATTTTATTGATCTTTCCTATTGTTTCCTTCATATTTTTTCATTTATTTTGGCTCTGATCTTTATGATTTATTTCATTCTGATAACTCCAGGGTTTTATTATTATTTTTTCTTCTTCTTTTTGCTTTAATTGTAAGATTACATTTTATTATTTGATGTTTTTTTCTCATTTCTTGAGGTAAACTTTTATTTTTATAAATTTCCATCTTATCACCATTTTTGCTGCATGCCATAGACTTTGGCTTGCCATCTTTTCATTTTTGTTTCTTTCTAGATTTTTTTTTATTTCCTGGTTGATTTCTTCTATGACCTCTTGATTATTTAGACGTATGCTGTTTAGCCTCTGTGTGTTTTTATATTATTTTCTGTACTTGATATCTAATCTTATAGTGTCATGGTCAGAAAAAAATGCTTGATACAATTTCAGCTTCTTAAATTTACCAAGGCTTGATTTGTGACCCAAGAAGTGAGCTATCCTTGAAAATGTTCCATGTGTGCTTGAGAAAAAATGTATTCTACTGTTTGGGATTGTAATGTCCCATAGATATCAATTAGGTTCTCCTGTTACAAGCTGTTATTTAAGATGTGTGTTTCCTTATTAATTTTATGTTTGGATGATCTGTCATTTGGTTTGAGTAAGGTGTTAAGTCCTCCACTATTATTTTGTTACTGTCATTTCCCTTTTATACAGTTAGCATTTGCCTTATGTATTGTGTTCCCATGTTTGATGCATATATATTTATAATTGTTATATCTTCTTCTTAGATTGATATCTTCATTATTATGTACTATCTTTCCTTAAGTTTTTAATCTTAAAGTCTATTTTATCCGATATGAGTATTGCTACTCCAGCTTTCTTTTGATTTTTATTTCCATGGAATATCTTTTTCCAGCCCCTCACTTTCAGTCTGTATGTGTCCCGAGGTCTGAAGTAGGTCTCTTGTAAACAGCATGTATACAGTTCTTGTTTTTCTATCCATTCAGCCAGTCTGTGTCTTTTGGTTGGAACATTTAATTCATTTACATTTAAGGTAACTATTGTTATGCATAATCCTGTTACCATTTACTTTTTTGTTTTGGGTTTGTTTTTGTAGGTCTTTTTTTTACTTGTGTTTCCTGTCTAAGGAAGTTCCCTTACCATTGGTTTTAAAGCTGATTTGATGGTTCTGAATTCTTCTAACTTTTGCTTATCTGTAAAGCTTTTGATTTCTCTGTTGAATCTGAATGAAATCCTTGCTGGATAGAGTAATCTTTGTTGTAGTTTTTTTCCCTTTCATCATTTTTTTTTTTTTTTACTGTATATATATCCCACCACTCCCGTCTGGCCTGAAGAGTTTCTGCTGAAAGATCAGCTGTTAAATTCTGGGGATGCCTATATATGTTATATGGTGCTTTACCCTTGCCACCTTTAATTTTTTTTTTTTTTTGCTTAATTTTTGTTACTTTGATTAATATGTGTCTTGGGGTGTTTTCCTTTGGGTTTATCCTGTATGGGACACTTTGGGCTCCTGAGACTTGGGTGGCTATTTCCTCTCTCATGTTGGGTAAGGTTTTTGACTGTAATCTCCTCAAATATTTTCTCATACCCTAGCTTTTCTCTTCTTTTTCTGAGACCCCCATAATTTGAATGTTGTGCTTAATGTTGTCCCAGAAGTCACTAAGCCTGTCCTAATTTCTTTTCTTATTTCTTTATTCTGTTCTGCTTCAATTATTTCCACCATTGTATCTTCCAGCTCACTTATACACTCTTATTATATCCTTAGTTATTCTGCTATTGGTTTCCTGTAGTGTATTTTTTTAAAATTTCAGTTATTGTATTGTTCATTGATGATTGTCTGTTCTTTATCTCTTCTAGTTCCTTTTTAAGACTTTCTTGTCTCTTCTCAGTCTGTGCCTCTGTTCTGTTTATCTGTACTTCCACTATATTTCTGAGGTCTTGGATCATCTTTACTATCATTACTCTTGATTATTTTTCAGCTAGATTGTCTATTTCCTCTTCATTTATTTGGTCTTGTGGGGTTTTAGCATATTCCTTCACTGTGGGATGTTTCTCTGTCCCTTCATTTTAATCTACTGTGTTTTGGGTCTCCTTTCCACATGCTTCCAGATTATAGTTCCTCTTACTTGTGGAGTCTGTTCCCAGTTGGTGGGGTTGGACCAGTGTCTTATGATGGCTTCATGATTTGGGAGGCTGGCACTTGTATGATGGTGAGTGGAGCTGGATCTTGTCTCTCTGAAGGGCAGTGCCACATCTAGTCGTATGTTTTGAGGTGTCTGTGGGTCTGTTATTGCTTTGGTCAGCCTGTCTGCTGGGCTTCCCTGGTGGCTCAACAATAAAGAATTGGCCTACAATGCAGGACACCCAGGTTCAATCCCTGGGTCAGGACCATCCCATGACATGGCAACCCACTCCAGTATTCTTTCCTGGAGAATCCCATGGTCAGAGGAGCCTAGCAGGCTCGCAGAGTTGGACATGACTGAAGTGACTGAACATACACACACTCACCCTGTCTGCTAATGGGTAGGATCAAGTTCCTGTTTTGCTAGCTGTTTGGCATGCATAATCTGGCACTGGAGCTTGCTGGCCTTTGGGAGGAACCAGATCTTAGTTGTTGAGATGCAGACCTTTGGGAAATATTAAACCAATTAATATTCTGTGGAGTCGGGAGTTCTCTATTTTTTCAGTCTATTAAACTCGGTTCTACCACTTTAGATCTTCAGGCCCATCTCCTGGGTAATGCCCCAAGACTTCCTCTTCTTTTTATTTTATCTTCATTATTGGCCAAAATGGATTAAGATATATAATATGCCTCTAAGCTGAATTTTTTTTTATGAACCTGAAGTGGCTCCCCTACTATCCCTTTCCATTTTAGCCTACTGAAGCAGAAGACTCAGTGTTTAGAACAGGGCAGTACTCCTCAACATTGTTAAGGTCATAAAAAAATGAGGAAAGTATGAGAAATTGTCACAGCCAAGAGGCACCAACAGAGACATAAAGACTGAATGTAACACTGTATCCCAGCTTATCACACTCCACTGTGGGAATGTGGAGGCCTTTGTAATTCAGAAAGTCTCCTTCACAACAACAGTTATCTTTTCATTTTGTTTATTGTTTTCTTTGCTTTGTAAAAGCTTTTAAGTTTAATTAAGTCCCATTGGTTTATCATTGTGTTTATTTTCATACTCTTGGAATTTAGAAAGATGGTAACAATAACCCTGTGTACTAGACAGCAAAAGAGACACTGATGTATAGAACAGTCTTATGGACTCTGTGGGAGAGGGAGAGGGTGGGAAGATTTGGGAGAATGGCATTGAAACATGTAAAATATCATGTGTGAAACGAGATGCCAGTCCAGGTTCAATGCACGATACTGGATGCTTGGGGCTAGTGCACTGGGACGGCCCAGAGGGATGGTATGGGGAGGGAGGAGGGAGGAGGGTTCAGGATGGGGAACACATGTATACCTGTGGTGGATTAATTTTGATATTTGGCAAAACTAATACAATTATGTAAAGTTTAAAAATAAAATAAAATTAAAAAATAAAAATAAAAAATAAAAGGTAAATTTAAAAAGATATTGCTATGATTTATCTATAAGGGTGTTCTGTCTATGTTTTCCACTAAGATTTTTTATAATATTTGGCCTTGTATTTGATCTTTAAACAATTTCCAATATATTTTGTGCATTTTTTAAATTTATTTTAATTGGAGGCAAATTCCTTTACAAAATTCTGGTGGTTTTTTTGTCCTACATTCACATGAATCAGCCATGGGTTTACATGTGTTCCCCATCCTGACATTGCCTCCCACCTCCCTCTCCATCCCATCCCTCAGGGTCATCCCAGTGCACCAGCCCTGAGTAACCTGTCTCATACAATGAACCTGGACTCATGATCGATTTCACATATGATAATATACATGTTTCAATGCCATTGTCTCAAATCTTCCCAACCTCGACTTCTCCCATGGAGTCCAAAAGTCTGTTCTTTACATCTTTGTCTCTTTTGCTGTCTTACATCTAGGGTCATCATCACCATCTTTCTAAATTCCATATATATGCATTAATATACTGTATTGGTGTTTTTCTTTCTGGCTTACTTGACACAATATAATAAGCTCCAGTTTCATCCACCTCATTAAAACTGATTCAAATGCATTCTTTTTAATAGCTGAATAATATTCCATTGTATATATGTACCACAGCTTTTGATTTTTTCATCTGTCAATGACCATCTAGGTTGCTTCCATGTTCTGGCTATTGTAAACAGTGCTGTGATGAACATTGGGGTACACGTGTCTTTTCCAATTCTGGTTTCCTGGATGTGTATGCCCAGCAGTGGGATTGCTGGGTCATATGGCAGTTCAGTTTCCAGTTTCTTAAGGAATCTCCACACTGTTCTCCATAGTGGCTGTACTATTTTTTATTCTCAGCAACAATGTAAGAGGATTCTTTTTCTCTGAACCCTCTCCAGCATTTATTACTTGTAGACTTTTTGATAGCAGCCGTTCTGACTGGCGTGAGATGGTATCTCACTGTGGTTTTGAGTTGCATTTCTCTGATAATGAGTGATGTTGAACATCTTTTCATGTGTTTGTTAGCCATTTGTATGTCTTCTTTGGAGAAATGTCTGTTTAGTTCTTCAGCCCATTTTTTGATTGGTCGCTTATTTTTTCTGGAATTGAGCTGCAGGAGTTGCTTGTATATTTTTGAGATTAATTCTTTGTCAGTTGCTTCATATGCTATTATTTTCTCCCATTCTGAAGGTTTTCACCTTGCTTATAGTTTCTTTTGTCGTACAAGAGCTTTTAAGTTTAATTAGGTCCCATATGTTTATTTTTGCTGTTGTTTCCATTACTCTGGGAGGTGGGTCATAGAGGATCCTGCTATGATTTACGTCAGAGAGTGTTTTGCCTATGTTTTCCTCTAGGAGGTTTATAGTTTCTGATCTTACATTTAGATCTTTAATCCATTTTGAGTTAATATTTGTGTATGGTGTTAAAAAGTGTTCTAGTTTCATTCTTTTACAAGTGGTTGACCAGTTTTCCCAGAACCACTTGTTAAAGAGATTGTCTTTTCTCCATTGTGTATTCTTGCCTCCTTTGTCAAGGTAAGGTGTCCATAGGTGCACGGATTTATCTCTGGGCTTTCTGTTTTGTTCCACTGATCTATGTTTCTGTCTTTGTAACAGCACCATACTGTCTTTAGGACTGTTGCTTTGTAGTAGAACCTGAAGTCAGGCAGGTTGTTTCCTCCAGTTCCATTCTTTTATCTCAAGATTCCTTTGGCTTTTCCAGGTTTTTTGTATTTACATACAAATTGTGAAATTATTAGTTCTAATTCTCTGAAAAATACCATTGGTACCTTGATATGGATTGCAATGAATAGTATAATTGCTTTGGATAGTATACTCATTTTCACTCAATTGATTCTTCTGATCCATGAGCATGGTATATTTCTCCATCTATTTGGGTCCTCTTTGATTTCTTTCACCAGTGTTTTATAGTTTTCTATATGTAGGTCTTTTGTATCTTTAGGTACATTTATTCCTAAGTATTTTATTATTTTTGTTGCAATGGTGAATGCAATTGTTTCCTTAATTTCTCTTTCTGTCTTCTCATTGTTAGTGTATAGGAATGCAAGGGATTTCTGTGTGTTGATTTTATATCCTGCAAATTTACTATATTCATTGATTATCTCTAGTGATTTTCTGGTGGAGTCTTTAGGGTTTTCTATGTAGAGGATCGTGTCATCTGCAAACTGAGAGTTTTATTCTTTTCCAACCTGTATTACTTTTGTTTTTCTTCTCTGATTGCTGTGGCTAAAACTTCCAAAACTGTGTTGAATAGTGGTGGTGAGAGTGGGCTCCCTTGTCTTGTTCCTGACTTTAGGGGAAATGCTTTCAATTTTTCACCATTGAGGATAATGTTTGCTGTGGATTTATCATGTATGGCTTTTATTATGATGAGGTATGTTCCTTCTATGCCTGCTTTCTGAAGAGTTTTTTTTTTTTTTTTAATCATAAATGGATGTTGAATTTTTTCCAAAGCTTTCTCTGCATCTATTGGGAAAATGATATGGTTTTTATTTTTCCAATATGTTAATATGATGTATCATATTGATTGATTTGTGAATACTGAAGAATCTTTGCATCTCTGGGATAAAGCCCACTTGGTCATGATGTATGATCTTTTTAATATGTTGTTGGATTCTGTTTGTTAGAATTTTGTTAAGGATTTTTGCATCTATGTTCATCAGTGATGTTGGCCTGTAATTTTCTTTTTTGTGTGGCATCTTTGATTTTGGTATTAGGGTGATGGTGGCCTCATAGAATGAGTTTGAAAGTTTACCTTCCTCTGCAATTTTCTGGAAGTGTAGGTTAGGTGTTAGCTTTTCTCTAAATTTTTTGTAGAATTCAGCTGTGAAGCATCTTGTCCTTGGTTTTTGTTGGAAGATTTCTGATTACAGTTTCAATTTCCGTGCTTGTGATGGTTCTGTTAAGATTTTCTATTTCTTCCTCATTCAGCTTTGCAAAGTTATATTTTTCTAAGAATTTATCCATTTCTTCCAAGTTGTCCCTTTATTGGCATATTGTTGCTGATCGTAGTCTCTTATGATCCTTTGTATTTGTGTGTTGTCTCTTGTGATGTCTCCATTTTCATTTCTAATTTTGTGATTTGATTCTTCTCCCTTTGTATCCTGATGTATCTGGCTAATGGTTTGTCTATTTTTTTTTTTTTTTTTTTGTCTTCTAAAAAAACCAGCTTTTAGCTTTGCTGATTTGGCTATGGTCTCCTTTGTTTCTTTTGCATTTATTTCTGCCCTAATTTTTATATTTCTTTCCTTCTGCTAACACTGGGGTGCTTCATTTCTTCTTTTTCTAGTTGCTTTAGATGTAGGATTAGGTTATTTATTTGATTTCTCTCCTGTTTCTTGAGTTAGGCTTGTATTGCTATGAACCTTCCCCATAGCACTGCTTTCACTGAATCCCATAGTTTTGGGGTTGTTGTTTCTTCTTTGTCATTCATTTATATGCATATTTTAATATCTTTTTTGATTTCTTCTGATTTATTGGTTATTTAGAAGTTTGTTTTTTTTTTTTTTTAGCCTCCATATGTTTGTATTTTTTATAGTTTTTTCCCTGTAGTTGACATCTAATCATACCGCATTTTGGTCAGAAAAGTTGCTTGGAATGATTTCAATTTCTTTGAATTTACCAAGGCTAGATTTATGGCCCAGGATGTGATCTATCCAGGAGAAGGTTCCGTGGGCACTTGAGAAAAAGGTGAAATTCATTGTTTTAGGGTGAAATGTCCTATAGATATCAATTAGGTATAAGTGGTCCGTTGTATCATTTAAAGTTTGTGTTTCCTTGTTAATTTCCTGTTTTGTTGATCTATCTATAGGAGTGAGTAGAGTATTAAAGTCTCCCACTATTATTTTGTTACTGTTAATTTCCCCTTTCATACTTCTTAACATTTGCCTTATATATTGTGGTGCTCCTAGTTGGGTACCTATATATTTATAATTGTTACATCTTATTCTTGGATTGATCCTTTGATCATGTTGTAGTGTCCTTCTTTGTCTCTTTTCATGGCCTTTATTTAAAAGTCTGTTTTATATGATATGAGTATTGCTACTCCTGCTAACTTTTGGTCTCCATTTCTGGAAAATATATTTTTCCAGCCCTTCATTTTCAGTCTGTATGTATCCCTAGGTTTGAGGTGTGTTTTTATTCAGTTCAGTCGCTCAGTCATATCTGACTATTTGTGACCCCATGAACCGCAGCATGCCAGGCCTCCCTGTCCATCACCAACTCCTGGAGTCCACAAAACCCATGTCCATTGTGCTGATAATGCCATCCAACCATCTCATCCTCTGTCATCCCCTTCTCCTCCTGCCCTCAGTCTTTCCCAGTATCCAGGTCTTTTCAAATGAGTCAGCTTTCCACATCAGGCGGCCAAAGTATTGCAGTTTTAGCTTCTATACCAGTCCCTCCAATGAACACCCAGGACTGATCTCCTTTAGGATGGACTGGTTGGATCTCCTCGCAGTCCAAGGGACTCTCAAGAGCCTTCTCCAACACCACAGTTGAAAAGCATCAATTCCTCAGTGCTCAGCTTTCTTTATAGTCCAACTCTCACATCCATACATGACTACTGGAAAAACCATAGCCTTGATTAGACGGACATTTGTTGGAAAAATAATGTCTCTATTCTCTTATAGACAGCGTATATATGGGTCTTGTTTTTTTGTTTTTTTTTTAGATTCCTTTTTTTGTTGTTGTTTTTTCTTTTTTTTATTTTATTTTTAAACTTTACATAATTGTATTAGTTTTGCCAAATATCAAAATGAATCCGCCACAGGTATACATGTGTTCCCATTGCCAGTCCAGGTTCGATACATGATACTGGAGGGTTCAGGGTATTGTTTTTGTATCCATTCAGCCAGTCTTTGTCTTTTGTTTGGGGCATTCAACCCATTTACATTTAATGAATTATTGATAAGTATGATCCTGTTGCCATTTACTTTGTTGTTTTGGGTTCAAGTTTATAAACCTTTTCTTTTTTTTCTGTCTAGAGAAGATTCATTAGCATTTGTTAAAGAGGTGGTTTGGTGGTGCTGAATTCTGTCAGCTTTTGCTTGTCGCTAAAGCTTTGGATTTCTCCTTCATATTTGAATGAGATCCTTGCTGGGTACAGTAATCTGGAGTGTAGGTTTCTCTTTCATCACTTTAAGTGTGTCCTTCCATTCTTTTCTGGCCTGAAGAGTTTCTATTGAAAGGTCCACTGTTATCCTGATGGGAATCCAAGTTATTTGTTTTTCCCTTTCTGCTTTTAATATTTATTCTTTGTTTTTGATTTTCATTAAATTGATTAATATGTGTCTTGGGGTGTTTCATCTTAGGTTTGTCCTGTTTAGGACTCTCTGTGTTTCTTGGACTTGGGTGGCTATTTCCTTCCCCATTTTAGGGAAGTTTTCAACTATTAACTCCTCAAGTATTTTCTCATGGCCTTTCTTTTTGTCTTCTTCTGGGACTCCTATGATTCAATTGTTGGGGTGTTTAACATTGTCCCAGAGGTCTCTGAGGTTGTTGTTATTTCTTTTAATTCTTTTTTCCTCTCTGTTTCATTTATTTCCACCATTTTGTCTTCCACCTCACTTATCCTATCTTCTACCTCAGTTATTCTACTGTTGGTTCACTCCAGAGTGCTTTTGATCTCAGTTATTGCATTATTCATTACTGACTGACTCTTTTTTATTTCTTCTAGGTCCTTGTTAAACTTTTCTTGCATCTTCTCAATCCTTATCTCTAGACTATTTATCTGTAACTCCATTTTGTTTTCAAAATTTTGGATCATTTTTACTGTCATTATTCTGAATTCTTTTCCAGTTAGACTCCCTATCTCCTCCTCTTTTGTTTGCTTTTTTTGGGCTTTCATCATGGTCCCTCACCTGCTGAATATGTCTCTGCCTTTTCATCTTGTTTTTGTTGCTGTGTTTGAAGTGAAAGTTTGTGGTTCCTCTTTATTGTGGAGGTTTCTCCCTGTGGGTGGTGTTGGACGAATGGCTTGCCAAGATTTCCTGGTTAGGAAAGCTTGTGTCTGTGTTCTGGTGGGTAGAGCTGGATATCTTCTCTCTGGAGTGCAATGAAGTGTCCAGTAGTGACTTTTGAGATGTAAGTGTGTTTGGTGTGACTTTTGGCTCCCTGTATTTTGTGCTCAGGGTTATGTTCTTGCTTTGTTGGAGAATTAGCTTGGTATGCCTTACTCTGAAACTTGTTGGCTCTTGGGTGGAGCTTGGTTTCTATGTAGGTATGGAGGCTTTTGGAGGAGCTCTTGTCGATTAATGTTCCCTGGAGTCAGGACTTTTCTCATGTTGTCAAGTTTGGGATTTAAGCCCCTGTCTCTAGCTTTTAGTCTTATTCCTACAGTATCCTCAAGACTTCTCCATCCATACAACACTGATGATAAAACATCTACTTTAATGGTGAAAAGATTCTCCACAGTGAGGGACACCTAGAGAGGTTCACAGAGTTACATGGAGAAGAGAAGTGGGAGGAGGGAGATAGAGGTGACCAGGAGAAGAGGGGGAGTCAAAAGGGGAGAGAGGAATCTAGCCAGTAATCAATCCCCTATTGTTCTCCACAGTCTGGAACACTCAGAGAGGTTCACAGAGTTCCATAGAGAAGAGAAGAGGGAGGAAGCAGATAGCAATGACTAGGAGGAGAGGAGGGGGAGTCCAAATGAGAGAGACCAATCTAGCCTGTGATCAATTCCCTAAGTGTTCTCCACAGCCTGGAATACCCAAAGAAATTCACAGAGTTAAGTAGAGAAGAGAGGGGAGAGGGAGGAGATAGAGGTGACCTCAGGGAGAAAAAGGAATGTCAAAAGGGAAGAGAGCAATCAAGCCAGTAATCACGCCCCTAAGCAAAAATTGGTACTGAAGATTGGATTCTTAAAGGTTCAGAATTGATAACAAATACCAAAAAGCAATGATTAAAAATCTATAGTAGAACTTAGACTTTCAAAAATACAATATTAAAAAGACAAAACAAAACCATGAAAGTTATTAAAAACTATGAAATTTGCTTTAAAGATAGGGTCTTTTTTTTTGCAAGATAATGAAAAATAAGTAATAAAGAACTTAAAATTTAAAGAAAAATTAAAAATGGTAATAGTAAAATATATTTAGGATTTTCTCTGGAGCTGTTGAGGGCAGTGTAGGGTCATTTCAGTTTCAGATAATTCCTTATTCCAGCTTATACTTCTTCTCAAGGTCTATAGGTCCCTTCCAATGTAGCAGTGCTAACTACAGGGTTTTAATCTATTGCACCTGTCACTTCCAAAGAGGTTCCCTCTTTGTTTATTTTTGCTTCCTCTGTTTGCAAGTCTCTTCTGCATCTAACTTCTGCCTTGATACAAGGGGCTGAAGGTAGTCATTTATTTAGGCTCACTTGTTCAATTATGCTGCGGGGAAGGAGAAACACTGCAAACCAATATTACCGGCGTGTGTGGGGAGTGCTGGCAGTATCTGGGCCACAATGGGTTTGCCCCCGCTAACGGCATGTGTTCTCTCCTGGTCTACACTGCTCAGGCTCCAGGTTGCTTTGCAGGGGAACTGTCTAAGGTGGGCCCTGGGTTGCATGTACTTCCCAGGTCTAAGCCACTCAGGTTCAGGTTCTCGGGTACTCCATAAAGGCGTAGACTCAGTTGGGCCTGCGTTTTGTGCCCTTCCCAGGTCCGAGAAGCTCGGACAACCAGGTACTTATGAACACACTCTCCCCAGGTGGGAGGTGTGTCTTATCACCTCCCCCATCCCAGCTGCTCAGTTTCCCGGGTGCACAGTGGGAGTGCCATCTCAGGTGTGCTGTGTGTCTCCTCTGGGGTGCCGATTTCTGGCTGCAACAATCCTGGCAGAAGTCACCCGTCCAGGATCCTAGGAAGACTTGATTAGCAACTGGAAGCCTGCTCCCAGTTTGGTCGAGGATTCCATCTCTGGGGCCTAGTTTGCCCCTCGCCTTCCACTTCTCGCTGTCGGCCACGTGCGGTAAATTTCTTTTAGTGGTAAATTTCTCTCTCTCCTCTTTTTTTTTTTCCCTCTCTCTCTGGCTATCCCACCATTTGGGTTGCTATCTCATGTTAGCTCCCTTAGATTGTCCTCAGGGCATTCAGGCCCTGTCCTTACCCTAAGCAACGCAGCCCATGCCTCCCTGTTCAGCCCCCACTGCAGTCGCAAGCATCTGGGTTACTCCACTGGGAATTGCAGTTAGGCACGTAATCTATGGGTTTTATTTTTTTTTTCCAGTTATGTTGCTCTCTGAGATTCAAAACTCCCCACAGACTCACCCATGAGAGGGTTTCCTGGTGTTTGTGAACTTCTCCTCTTTTAGGACTCCCTCCCCAGGACAGGTCTCCATCCCTAACTCTTTTGTCTCTCTGTTTATATTTTATATTTTATCCTACCTCCTTTCAAAGATAATGGGCTGCCTTTCTGGGTGCCTGTGTCCTCTGTCAGCATTCAGAAGTTGTTTTGTGGTATTTGCTCAGTGTTCAGATGATCTTTCCATAGGTGAGAAAGTGGTCTCCCCATCCTATTCCTCTGCCATGTTTGACCTTCCCCCCTGCATGGTTTTTTGATTGTTCTAATTTCATTCACTTACTTGTAGTTGTCCAGTATTCCCATAATCACTTATTGATTAGATAGTCATATCTCATTGCAGAGTCTTGCCTCCTTTGTCCTCTATAAGGTGACCATAGGTGTGTGGGCTTATCTCTGGACATTCTATCATATTCCATTGATCTATATTTCTTTTTGTGTGCCAATATCATGCTGTTTGGATGACTCAGGCTGAGATCATAGAAGCTGATTTATCCAGCTTTGATTTTTTTTTTTCCTTTCTCAAGAGTACTTTGGCTACATGGGGTCTTTTGTCTTTCTATATAAATTGTAAAATTTGTATATCCTATTTATATATCCTAATTCAATGAAAAATGTGGCAGGTAATTTGATAGGGAACAAATTGAATCTGTAGATTGCTTTAGGTAACATAGTCATTTTGAAAATATTGACCCTTCCAATCCAAGGACATGGTATATCTCTCCATATGTTTGTATTATTTTTGAATTATTTCATCAATGTCTAATAGTTTTCTAAATATAGGTCTTTTGCCACCTTATGTAGGTTTATTCTTCAGTATTTCATTCTTTAAGATATAATGGCAAGTGAGATTGTTTTGTTAATTTTTTTCTTTCTGAATTTTAATTGTTAGTTTATAGGAATGAAGTGATTTATGTTCATTAATTGTGTATCCTGCAAATTTACAAAATATCTTAGTGAGCTCTAGTAGTTTTCTTGTAGCACATTTATGATTTTCCATATATAGTATCATGTCATCTGCAAATAATGACAATTTTATTTTTTTCTTTTACAATTTGGATTACTTTTAGTTCTTTTTATACTGATTGCCACAGCTAGAACTTCCAAAATTATGTTGAATAAGAGTACAAAGAGTGTACATCCTTGCCTTATTTCTGATCTTAGAAGAAATATTTTCAATTTTTCCACCTTTGAGAATGTTTGTTGTTAATTTGTCATATACAGTATTTACTATGTTGAGGTAGGTTATCTCTGTGCCCACTTTCTGGAGAGTTTTTATCGTAAATAGGTGTTAAATTTTATCAGAAGTCTTTTTTGCATCTATTGAGATGATCACATGGTTTTTATTCTCCAGTTTGTTAGTGTGGTATATCACATTAATTGATTTGTTTATATCAAAGAAATTTTATATCCCTGGAATAAATGTCATGTGAGTAAGGTTTATGATCCTTTTAGTATGCTGTTATATTTGGATTGCAGGTACATTCTTGAGGATTTTTGTATTTATGTTCATCAGTGATATTGGCATGTGATTTTCTTTTTTTGTGATATCTTTGTCTGGTTTTGATATCAGGGTGGTGGTGGCCTCATAGTTTCAAAAGGGTAGGTGTTAACTACTCTCTAAATGTTTGATAGAATTCATCTGTGAAGCCATCTGGTCCTGGTCTTTTGTTTGCTAGATCATTTTAATCACAGTTTCAATTTCATTCTTATGATTGGTATGTTTATATTTTCTTTCTTTTTGGTTCAATCTTGAAAGGTTTTACCTTTCTAAGAATTGGTCCAATTTTCCTAGGTTGTCCTTTTTATTGCCATATAGTCGCTTGTAGTAGTCTCGATTCATTGTATTTATTCAATGTATGTTGCAACTTCTTTTTCATTTCTAATTTTAGTGATTTAAGTCCTCTCCTTTCTTTCTTGATTAGACTGACTAAAAGGGTTTATCAATTTTGTCTGCATGCCCAAAGAATTGGGTTTAAATTTCATTGATATTTTTCATTATTTCCTTTGTCTCTATTTCATTTTATCTGCTTGATCTTTATGATTTCTTTTCTTCTACTACCTTTGGGTTTTATTTGTTCTTCTCTCTATAGTTGCTTTAGGTGAAAATTTAGGTTGTGTGAAGTTTTTTCTTATTCCCTGAAGTAATATTATATTGTTAAAAACTTCCCTATTTGACTTGCTGTTGTTCCTTCCCATATGTTTTGGATCATCATGCTTTCATTTTCATTTGCTCCTAGGCAGCTTTATTTTCCTTTTTGATTTCATCAGTGACTTATTGGTTGTTTAGTACGTATGGATGTGAGAGTTGGACTGCAAAGAACGCTGAGCACTGAAGAATTGATGCTTTTGAACTGTGGTGTTGGAGCAGACTCTTGAGAGTCCCTTGGACTGCAAGGAGATCCAACCAGTCCATTCTGAAGGAGATCAGCCCTGGGATTTCTTTGGAAGAAATGATGCTAAAGCTGAAACTCCAGTACTTTGGCCACCTCATGTGAAGAGTTGACTCATTGGAAAAGACTCTGATGCTGGGAGGGATTGGGGGCAGGAGGAGAAGGGGACGACAGAGGATGAGATGGCTGGATGGCATCACTGACTAGATGGACATGAGTCTGAGTGAACTCTGGGAGTTGGTGATGGACAGGGAGACCTGGTGTGCTGCAGTTCATGGGGTCTCAAAGAGTTGGACACGACTGAGTGGCTGAATGGAACTGAATTGAACTGAACATAGAGTTCAGTCTCCATGTGCCTGTTATTTTAACATTTTTCTCTTATAACTGATTTCTAAGCTCACATTGTGGTGTTAGGAAAAGATGCTTGATATGAGTTTAATTTTCTTAACATTACCAAAGCTTGATTTGTTGCCCAAGGTGTGATCTGTTCTGGAAAATGTTCCACGTGAGTTTTAAAAGAAAATCTATTTTACTGCTTTTTGTTGGAACATCCTATAGATATCAGTTAAGTCTATCTGGTATAATGCATCATTTAAGGTTTTTGTTTCCTTGTTAATTTTCTGTCTGGATGATCAGTCTGTTGTTGAATGTGGGGTGTTAAAGTCCACCCATTATTATTTTGTTACTGTCATTTGTCTTAAAAATTGAGGTGCTGTTATGTTGGGTTCATATATATTTACAATTGTTGCATATTTTTCTTGGAATGATCCCTTGATCATTGTATAGTATCCTTTGTTATCTCTTGTAGCAGTATTTATTTTCAAGTCTTTTTTGTAAAATATGAGTGTTGCTATGCCAACTTTCGTAGACAAACCTAGACAGTGTGTTAAAAAGCAGAGGCATAAATTGCCAACAAAAGTCCATATAGTTAAATTTATTTTTTCCAGTAGTCGTGTGTGGATGTGAGAGCTGGACCATAAAGTAAGCAGCAGGCTGAAAGATTGATGCTTTTGAAGTGTGCTGCTGGAGAAGACTCTTGAGAGTCCCTTGGACAGTAAGGAGATCAAACCAGTCAATCCTAAAGGAACTCAACACTGAATATTCATTGGAAGGACTGATGCCATTGATGAATCTCTAATACTCTGGCGACCTGATACAAAGAGCTGAGTCACTGGAAAAGACCCTGATGCTGGGAAAGATTGAAGGCAAATGGAGAAGAGGGTGGTAGAGGAAGAAATGGTTAGATAGTATCACTGACTCAGTGGATATTGATTTGAGCAAACTCTGGGAGATTGTGATGGGTGAGGAAGCCTGGTACACTTTAGTCCATGGGTTCACAAAGAGTCATTCATGACTCTGTGACTGAACAAAAACATTAGGGTCTTGTTTTTATATCTACTCAACCAGTCTGTGTCTTTTGTTTGAAACATTTAACCCACTTACATTTAAGATGATTATTAATATTTATTTTTCTATTGCCAGTTTGTTTTACATTTGTTTTTATAGGTGTGTTTTCTCAGTTGCTATTTTGTTCTTTTTTCTTGTGGTTTGATAACCATCTTGTGTCACTTTTGGCTTTCTGTTTCTTTTCTGTGTGTGTATCTATTGTTTTATTTTGGTTCGCATTTCCCAATAGGATTTGATATAGCAATCTGTATATATTCAAGTTATTTTAAATTTTTGGCCCCTCAATTTGAAATGCAATTCCTTTGCTACATTTTTACTCTCTTCTTATCATGGTTGCTGGTATTAATATTGTATTTTTGTATGGGTAGTATCCTACTTTTACAGTATGTTAGCCTTTTGTAATTGCTGTTAGTTATAAAGTAGTGTCTGAATATTTGCAACATTATGGACAGTAGAACTTCAGCCTTCTCTGTTCTCCACTATCTCCCAGACTCATTTTCATGTTCATTGAATCAGTGATGCTCTCTAAACAACTCATCCTCTGCCCCCCTTCTTCTTTCGCCTTCAATCTTTCCCAGAATCAGGGTTTTTTCCAGTGAATCAGCTCTTTGAAATGGGGGGCCAAGGTATTGGAGGTTTAGCTTCACCAACAGCCCATCCAATAAATATTCAGGGTTGATTTCCTTTAGGATTGACGGCTCTGATCTTGCAGTCCAAAGAACTTTCAAGAGTTTTCTCCAGCACCACAATTTGAAAGCATCAGTTCTTCAGTGCTCAGTCTTCTTTATGGTCCAGCGCTCAAATCCATACATGACTACTGGGAAAACCATAGCTTTGACTATATGGACCTTTGTCAGCAAAGTGGTGTCTCTGCTTTTTATTATGTTGTCTATGTTTGTCATAGCTTTTCTTCCAAGGAGCGTGCCTTTTAATTTCATGGCTGCAGTTACCATCCACGGTGATTTTGGATCTCAACGAAGTGGTGGGAGGGAGGAGAAAATCTGTCATTGCTTGCACTTTTTCCCCTTCTATTTGCCCGTGAAGTGATGTAACCAGATTCCATGATCTTCATCTTTTGAATGTTAAGTTTTAAGCCAGTTTTTTTTCACTCTCCTATTTTACCTTCATCAAGAATCTCTTTAGTTCCTCTTTACTTTCTGTCATTAGGATGGTGTCATTTGTATATCTGAGGTTGTTGATATTTCTGGCAATCTTGATTCCAGCTTGTGCATGATCCAGCCCAGCATTTCCTGTAATGTACTCAGTATAAGCAGGGCAATAGTAGACAGCTTTGAAGTACTCCTTTCCCAATTTGGAACCAGTCCATTGTTCTATGTCCAGTTCCAACTATTGCTTCTTGTCATGCATACAGGTTTCTCAGGAGGCAGGTAAAGTGGCATGGTATTCCCATCTTATCAAACATATTCCACAATTTGTTATGATCCACACAGTCAAAGGCTTTAGTGTAGTCAGTGAAGTAGAAGTAGAAATTTTTGCAATTCCATTGCTTTTTCTGTGATCCAGCAGATGTTGGCAATTTGATCTCATGTTCCTCTGCCTCTTCTAAGTCCAGCTTGTACATTTGGAAGTTCTCAGTTCACATACTGCTGAAGCCTAGCTTGAAGCATTTTTTTAGCATAACCTTGCTAGCATGTGAAATGAGTGCAATTGTACTGTAGTTTAAACATTTGGCATTGCCTTTCTGCAAGATTGGGAGGAGAAAAGCTGACCTTTTCCAGTACTGTGGCACTACTGAGTTTTCCAAATTTGCTGGCATATTGAGTGTAGCACTTTGATGGCATAACCTTAGGATTTTGAATAGCTCACCTGGAATTCCATGACCTCATGAGCTTTTTCCATAGTAACGCTTCTTAAGGCCCACTTAATTCACACCCCAGGTTGTCTGGCTCTAGGTGAGTGACAATGCCATCATAGTTTCTGGATCATTCAGAAATTTTTGTATAGTTCTTCTGTGTATTCTTGCCACCTCTTCTTAATCTCTTCTCCTGTTAGATCCTCACTGTTTTTGTCCTTTATTCTGCCTAACTTTGCATGAAATATTCCCTTGGTGTCTCCAATTTTCTTGAAGAGAACTCTAGTCTTTCCCATTCTATTATTTTCCTCTATTTCTTCACATTGTTCGCTTAAGGCTTTCTTATCTCTCCTTGCTATTCTCTAGAACTCTGCATTCAAGTGGGTGTATCTTTCTCTTTCTCCTTTGCCTTTCACTTTTCTTCTTTTCTCGGCTGTTTGTAAGGCCTCAGCCAACCACTTTGCCTTCTTGCATTTCCTTTTCTTAGGGGTGCTTTTGGTCACCACCTCCTGTACAATGTTATGAACCTCCATTCATAGTTCTTCAGGCACTCTGTCTACCAGATCTAGCACCTTGAATCTATTCATCACTTTCACTTTATGATCATAAGGGATTTCATTTAGGTCATACCTGAATGGCCTAGTGGTTTTCCTCGCTTTCTTCAATTTGAGCCTGAATTTTGCAATAAGGAGCTGATGATCTGAGCCACAGTCAGCTCCAGGTCTTGCTTTTGCTGACTGTATAGAGCTTCTCCATCTTTGGCTGCAAAGAATATAATCAATCTGATTTCAGTATTGACCATCTGGTGATATCTGTGTGTAGAGTTGTCTTGTGTTGTTGGAAGAGGTCGTTTGCTATGACTAATGTGTTTTCTTGGCAAAACTCTGTTAGCCTTTGCCATGGTTCTTCTTCTGGGACCCCTATAATGTGAATGTTAATGCAGTTAATGTTTTCCCAGAGGTCTCTGAGAATTTCCTCGTTTCTTTCCATTCTTTATTTTGTTCTGTGTCACTGATTTCCACCATTTTGTCTTTCATCTCACATCTGTTCTTCTGCCTCAGTTATTCTGTTAATGATTCCTTCTAGTGTATTTTTCATTTCTGTTATTGAATTACTCCTCTATTGTTTGTTCTTTAGCTCTTCTAAGCCTTTGTTAAACATTTCTTTTTTAATCAATTATTTTAATTGAAGAATAATTACTTTAAAATACTTTTTTTTTTATTTAATTTAATTTAATTTTTTAACTTTACAATATTGTATTGGTTTTGCCATATATAAAAATGAATCTGCCACAGGTATACATGTGTTCCCCATCCTGAACCCTCCTCCCTCCTCTCTCCCCATACCATCCCTCTGGGTCATCCCAGTAGACCAGCCCCAAGCATCCAGTATCGTGCATCGAACCTGGACTGGTGACTTGTTTCATATATGACATTATACACGTTTCAATGCCATCCTCCCAAATCATCCCACCCTCTCCCTCTCCCACAGAGTCCAAAAGACTATTCTATACATCAGTGTCTCTTTTGCTGTCTCGTATACAGGGTTATTATTACCATCTTTCTAAATTCCATATATACTTTAAAATATGGTGATTGTTTTTGCCATACATCAATAACAGGTTCCCCCCCCCCCCCCGTTGCCCGCATCTTGAATCCCCCTCACCTCCCTCCCCACCCTGTCCCTTTGTGTTGTCCCAGAGCACCAGCTTTGGATGCCCTGTTTCATGCATTGAACTTACATTGGTCATCTGTTT
The DNA here is from genome assembly GCF_032452875.1 of Bos javanicus. Lineage (NCBI taxonomy): Eukaryota > Metazoa > Chordata > Mammalia > Artiodactyla > Bovidae > Bos > Bos javanicus. The sequence goes on along the minus strand of NC_083897.1, from coordinate 74,226,498 downwards.
TACATATGGTAATGTACATGTTTCAATGCTATACTCTCAAATCATCCCACCCTGCCTTAAATATTTCTTGTATTTTCTGTATCTATTCCTCTTTCACTTTCCAAGATATCAGATCTTCTTTACTATCATTACTCTGAATTCTTTTTCAGGTCGATTGGTGATCTCTTCATTTAGTTAATCATGTTGGTGTTAATCTTATTCCTGTGTCTGCAACAGATTTCTGTGTTGTCTCATTTTGTCTAACTTACTGCATTTGTGCTCTCCTGTTTGCAGGCTGAAAGATCATAGTTAATCTTGCTTTTGGTGTCTCCCTCCGTGTAAGTTAGATTGGTTCAGAGACTTGTGCGATTATTTCCTAAATAGGGGGCTTGACGTGTTGTGGTGACTAAGGCCTTCCCTGGATGTTGTTCTGTGGTTGTCACTGTCCTGTCAGGGGAAAGGTCTGCTTACTAGTCTGTTGGTGTAGAGGCACACAGGGTCTTCTTCTTAGCTGTGTTTCTTATCTCTGGTGCAAAGTAGGTGGGAGTAGAGCACTCCTGTGTAAGAAGAAGCCACCAACTATTCCTTCTCTGGAGCTGTTCAGTTCTGAATCTTCTCTATTGTGTCCCCTTTCACCCACTGTGTGGGTTCACAGAATATACCATTGTTTGCAGTGCTCTTGGTCCCACATTTACTATGGATATGCCAGCAGTTCACCCTGGTGACACTCAGGCATAGTTTTCACCAGGCCAATGGAGCAGATCCACTGAGGTCAGGTCCCAGGACTGCAAGATTCATGCACTTGGACTAGCTATGGGAACTACAGAGACAGTTCAGCCTCTGGCCTGAAACAACTCCCATGTGTGCATGCCCACAGTGCCCACAGCTACTAAAGCAAGACCTGTCTCAGCTATAGGTACAATTGTTTTAATTTTTGATGCTCTGCAGGCATTGGATTTAGGAATCTGTCAGCAGATGTGTAAACCCAAGGTTTGCGCAACCACAAGGAGAGACTTCAGCTCTTCTTCCTTACTCATATGACACCTGGGGCTCAGCTGTGGCTTCAGCCCCACATCTTTGTGTATTTCTCCCACTGGAGCCTTCTTCAGAGGTTGCTAGAGCACAGGAGCTCATCAGGCAAGAGGGGTTTAAGGTGAAATCAGAGCTAGTGAGCTGCCTACATGGGAAGGGTGCTGGGTTAGTGGTTGGAATGCAACCCATCAGGTGTGGGAGACAGAAGAGGTGATGGTGGGGGTATACAAGCTGGTTTCAGCTCCAGAGGGAGCCCTCCTTAAGGGATAGCACAGGAGGAGAGACGCTGCAAAGGGGGCCCAGTCCTTTGCATGTCACTCAACAATGGTGCTTGGATTCTATGGCAGTCCAGGTTTCCTCCACGAGCATTCTGGGTTGTCAAGCTCCTTACTTCCATCCCTTCAGGTTGTCTGCTGATAGCCAATAGCAGTTGCCTCCCCAGATCTTCTCTCCAGACCCCAGGTTCCAGTGCTCAGTCCTTGTTCACTGGTGGACACCAGTCTCAGGCCAAGGCATGCAGGACTGTGGCATAGACCAATTAGCCTCCAAATCTCCCCTCCTGTCAAAGCTGATTTCCTCATCAATGAAGGTGCTTCCCCAGATGCAGGACCTTCTCATCATCTTCAGCTCCCTGCCAGGGGCACAGGTCCTGTCCTGCTTCCTCTCCTCTTTCTTTTCCTTTTTTCTTTCTTTCATCCTTCCCAGCTATATGGGAATCTTTCTCATCCTTTTGTGGTCTCAGGTCTTCTGCTAGTGTCCAGCAGGTACTTTGTGAGAATTGCCCCATTTGTAGATGCACTTTTGAGAATAGATTAACTGCCTGTCTTCCTACTCTTCTGCCATGTTGAGGATCCTAGATATAATTTTTCAGGTGCGTTTGGGTCCTATTTAGGTTATCATAACTGGAAACTAGTTGTTGGGATTCCAAAAGCTATGATTTACATAAATTAAGCACTTTGTTATGCATGAAATAATCACTGAGTTATAAAGATTCTCTTTGTACTCTTTAGTTTTTTCATTATCTAAGTTAGCAAGACTTTTTCTTAGTGACACTTATTTCTCTCATAGTTCTTGCCCTATGTCTAATGACACAGTCTTCCATGTACTAGTGTCAGAAGAAACTTATGAAGTTATAGAATTACTGAGTCAAGCCTAGAACTTAATACCTTCCTCTGATCAAATGTAATGGAGCAACAGATGATTCAGGCTCAGTTTTTTTTCTGAACTAGACTCTAGCAAAAAAGGTCCTCCTCTATTCTCATCAGGGGCTTCCCTGGTGGCTCAGAGGTTAAAGTGTCTGCCTGGAATGCGGGAGACCCGGGTTCAATCCCTGGGTCGGGAAGATCCCCTGGAGAAGGAAATGGCAACCCACTCCAGTACTCTTGCCTGGAGAATCCCATGGAGGGAGGAGCCTGGTAGGCTACAGTCCATGGGGTCGCAAAGAGTCGGACATGACTGAGCAACTTCACTTTCACTTTCTATGCTCATCACGGCCAACTAGTCTATTGAATTTTTCATTCTACTTTTGGAAGGGTATCTAATTTCCTGGAGAAGGTTATACCTTGGTTATTGAAAGCCAGGTGAGCAAGAAAGTCAAGCATTCCAGGAAGGAGAAAGGGAACAGCTTATGTAGAGATAGTGTGATGAAAGAGATCATAAGACTTTTTCAAGGCATAAGTTTTATTTAACTTTTATTGATAAGTCAGTGCAGGGGAGGAGCTAAGATGGCGGAGGAGTAGGATGGGGAGAACACTTTGTCCCCCACAAATTCATCAAAAGAACATTTAAATGCCAAGTAAATTCCACAAAACAACTTCTGAATGCCGGCAGAGGACATCAGGCACCCAGAAAAGCAACCCGTCTTTGAAAGGAGATGTTTTATCAATGGTGCTGTATAGAAGGAGAAGTTTTGAAACGACTGTAAAAATAGGACCGATAACTGGAAGCAGGAGGCTTAAGTCCAAACCCTGACTTCAGGGAACTCCTGACTCCAGGGAACATTAATTGACAGGAGCTCATCAAACGCCTCCATACCTACACTGAAACCAAGCACCACACAAGGGCAACAAGCTCCAGGGCAAGACATACCAAGCAAATTCTCCAGCAACAAAGGAACACAGCCCTGAGCTCCAAGATACAGGCTGCCCAAAGTCACCCCAAAACCATAGACATCTCATAACTGATTACTGGACACTTCATTGCACTCCAGAGAGAAGAAATACAGCTCCAACCACCAGAACACCGACAAAAGCTTCCCTAACAAAGAAACCTTGACAAGCCACCTCTACATACGCACACACAGTGAGAAAATGCCACAATAAACAGAACTCCACAAACTGCCAGAATACAGAAAGGACACCCCAAACTCAGCAATTTAAACAAGATGAAGAGACAGAGGAATACCCAGCAGATAAAGGAACAGGATAAATGCCCACCAAACCAAACAAAAGAGGAAGAGACAGGGAATCTACCTGATAAAGAATTCGAAATAATGATAGTGAAATTGATCCAAAATCTTGAAATCAAAATGGAATCACAGATAAATAGCCTGGAGACAAGGATTGAGAAGATGAAAGAAAGGTTTAACAAGGACCTAGAAGAAATAAAATAGAGTCAATATATAATGAATAGAGATCAAAAACACTCTGGAGGCAACAAATAGTAGAATAACAGAGGCAGAAGATAGGATTAGTGAATTAGAAGATAGAATGGTAGAAATAAATGAAGCAGAGAGGATAAAAGAAAAACGAATTAAAAGAAATGAGGACAATCTCAGAGACCTTCAGGACAATATTAAATGCTACAACATTCGAATCATAGGGGTCCTGGAAGAAGAAGACAAAAAGAAAGACCATAAGAAAATACTTGAGGAGATAATAGTTGAAAACTTCCCTAAAATGGGGAAGGAAATAATCACTCAAGTGCAAGAAACCCAGAGAGTCCCAAACAGGATAAGCCCAAGGTGAAACACCCCAAGACACATATTAATCAAATTAACAAATGTCAAACATAAAGAACAAATATTAAAATCATCAAGGGAAAAACAACAAATAACACACAAGGGAATTCCCATAAGGATAACAGCTGATCTTTCCATAGAAACTCTTCAAGCCAGGAGGGAATGGCAAGACATACTTAAAGTGATGAAAGAAAATAACCTACAGCCCAGATTATTGTACCCAGCAAGGATCTCATTCAAATATGAAGGAGAAATCAAAAGCTTTACAGACAAGCAAAAGCTGAGAGAATTCAGCACCACCAACAAATACTAAAGGATATTCTCTAGACAGGAAACACAAAAATGGTGTATAAATTCGAACCCAAAACAATAAAGTAAATGGCAACGGGATCATACTTATCAGTAATTACCTTAAACGTAAATGAGTTGAATGCCCCAACCAAAAGACAAAGACTGGCTGAATGGATACAATAACAAGACCCCTACATATGTTGTCTACAAGAGACCCGCCTCAAAACAGGGGACACATACGGACTGAAAGTGAAGGGCTGGAAAAAGATTTTCTATGCAAATAGGGACCAAAAGAAAGCAGGAGTAGCAATACTCATATCAGATAAAATAGACTTTAAAACAAAGGCTGTGAAAAGAGACAAAGATGGTCACTACATGATGATTAAAGGATCAATCAAAGAAGAAGATATAACAATTATAAATATATATGCACCCAACATGGGAGCACCACAATATGTAAGACAAATGCTAACAAGTATGAAAGGAGAAATTAACAATAACACAATAATAGTGGGAGACTTTAATACCCCACTCTCACCTATGGATAGATCAACTAAACAGAAAATTAACAAGGAAACACAAACTTTAAATGATACAATAGGCCAGTTAGACCAAATTGATATCTATAGGACATTTCATCCCAAAACAAAGAATTTCACCTTTTTCTCAAGCGCACATGGAACCTTCTCCAGGATAGATCACATCCTGGGCCATAAATCTAGCCTTGGTAAATTCAAAAAAATAGAAATCATTCCAAGCATTTTCTCTGACCACAATGCAGTAAGATTAGGTCTCAATTACAGGAGAAAAACTATTAAAAATTCCAACATATGGAGGCTGAACAACACGCTGCTGAATAACCAACAAATCACAGAAGAAATCAAAAAAGAAATCAAAATTTGCATAGAAACGAATGAAAATGAAAACATAACAACCCAAAACTTGTGGAACACTCTAAAAGCAGTCCTAAAGGGAATGTTCATAGCAATACAGGCATACCTCAAGAAACAAGAAAAAAGTCAAATAAATAACCTAAATCTACACCTAAAGCAACTAGAAAAGGAAGAAATGAAGAACCCCAGGGTTAGTAGAAGGAAAGAAATCTTAAAAATTAGGGCAGAAATAAGTGCAAAAGAAACAAAAGAGACCATAGCAAAAATCAACAAAGCCAAAAACTGGTTCTTTGAAAGGATAAATAAAATTGACAAACCTTTAGCCAGACTCATCAAGAAACAAAGGGAGAAAAATCAAATCAACAAAATTAGAAATGAAAACGGAGAGATGACAACAGACAACACAGAAATACAAAGGATCATAAGAGACTACGATCAGCAATTATATGCCAATAAAATGGACAATGTGGAAGAAATGGACAAATTCTTAGAAAAGTACAACTTTACAAAACTGGACCAGGGAGAGATAGAAAATCTTAACAGACCCATCACAAGCACAGAAATTGAAACTGTAATCAAAAATCTTCCAGCAAACAAAAGCCCAGATCCAGACGGCCTCACAACTGAATTCTACCAAAAATTTAGAGAAGAGCTAACACCTATCCTACTCAAACTCTTCCAGAAAATTGCAGAGCTAGGTAAACTTCCAAACTCATTCTATGAGGCCACCATCACCCTAATACCAAAACCTGACAAAGATGCCACAAAAAAAGCAAACTACAGGCCAATATCACTGGTGAACATAGATGAAAAAATCCTTAATAAAACTCTAGCAATCAGAATCCAACAACACATTAAAAGGATCATCAAACATGACCAAGTGGGCTTTATCCCAAGGATGCAAGGATTCTTCAATATCCGCAAATCAATCAATGTAATACACCACATTAACAAACTGAAAAATAAAAACCATATGATTATCTCAATAGATGCAGAGAAAGCCTTTGACAAAATTCAATATCCATTTATGATAAAAACTCTCCAGAAAGCAGGAATAGAAGGAACATACCTCAACATACTAAAGAGCTATATATGACAAACCCACAACAAACATTATCCTCAATGGTGAAAAATTGAAAGCATTTCCTCTAAAGTCAGGAACAAGACAAGGGTGCCCACTTTCACCATTACTATTCTACATAGTTTTGGAAGTTTTGGCCACAGCAATCAGAGCAGAAAAAGAAATAAAAGGAATCCAAATTGGAAAAGAAGAAGTAAAACTCTCACTATTTGCAGATGACATGATCCTCTACATAGAAAACCCTAAAGACTCCACCAGAAAATTACTAGAACTAATCAATGATTATAGTAAAGTTGCAGGATATAAAATCAACACACAGAAATCCCTTGCATTTCTATACACTAATAATGAGAAAACAGAGAAATTAAGGAAACAATTCCATTCACCATTGCAACAGAAAGAATAAAATACTTAGGAATATATCTACCTAAAGAAACTAAAGACCTATATATAGAAAACTACAAAACACTGGTGAAAGAAATCAAAGAGGACACTAATAGATGGAGAAATATACCATGTTCATGGATTGGAAGAATCAATATAGTGAAAATGAGTATACTACCCAAAGCAATTTATAGATTCAATGCAATCCCTATTAAGCTACCAATGGTATTCTTCACAGAGCTAGAACAAATAATTTCACAATTTGTATGGAAATACAAAAAACCTCGAATAGCCAAAGCAATCTTGAGAAAGAAGAATGGAACTGGAGGAACCAACCTACCTGACTTCAGGCTCTACTACAAAGCCACAGTCATCAAGACAGTATGGTACTGGCACAAAGACAGAAATATAGATCAATGGAGCAAAATAGAAAGCCCAGAGATAAATCCACACACATATGGACACCTTATCTTTGACAAAGGAGGCAAGAATATACAATGGACTAAAGACAATCTCTTTAACAAGTGGTGCTGAGAAAACTGGTCAACCACTTGTAAAAGAATGAAACTAGAACACTTTCTAACACCATACACAAAAATAAACTCAAAATGGATTAAAGATCTCAACGTAAGACCAGAAACTATAAAACTCCTAGAGGAGAACATAGGCAAAACACTCTCTGACATATATCACAGCAGGATCCTCTATGACCCACCTCCCAGAATATTGGAAATAAAAGCAAAAATAAACAAATGGGACCTAATTAAACTTAAAAGTGTCTGCACAACAAAGGAAACTATTAGCAAGGTGAAAAGACAGCCTTCAGAATGGGAGAAAATAATATCAAATGAAGCAACTGACAAACAACTAATCTCAAAAATATACAAGCAACTCGTACAGCTCAACTCCAGAAAAATAAACGACCCAATCAAAAAATGGGCCAAAGAACTAAATAGACATTTCTCCAAAGAAGACATACAGATGGCTTACAAACACATGAAAAGATGCTCAACATCACTCTTTATCAGAGAAATGCAAATCAAAACCACTATGAGGTACCATTTCATGCCATTCAGAATGGCTGCGATCCATAAGTCTACAAGCAATAAATGCTGGAGAGGGTGTGGAGAAAAGGGAACCCTCTTACACTGTTGGTGGGGATGCAAACTAGTACAGCCACTATGGAGAACAGTGTGGAGATTCCTTAAAAAACTGGAAATAGAACTGCCTTATGACCCAGAAATCCCACTGCTGGGCATACACACCGAGGAAACCAGAAGGGAAAGAGACATGTGTACCCCAATGTTCATCGCAGCACTGTTTATAATAGCCAGGACATGGAACCAACCTAGATGTCCATCAGCAGATGAATGAATAAGAAAGCTGTGGTACATATACACAGTGGAGTATTGTTCAGCCATTAAAAAGAATACATTTGAATCATTTCTAATGAGGTGGATGAAACTGGAGCCTATTATACAGAGTGAAGTAAGCCAGAAGGACAAACACCAATACAGTATACTAATGCATATATATGGAATTTAGAAAGATGGTAACAATAACCCTGTGTATGAGACAGCAAAAGAGACACTGATGTATAGATCATTCTTTTGGACTCTGTGGGGGAGGGAGAGGGTGGGATGATTTGGGAGAACAGCATTGAAACATGTATAATATCATATATGAAACAAGTCGTCAGTCCAGGTTCGATGCACGATACTGGATGCTTGGGGCTGGTGCACTGGGACGACCCAGAGGGATGGTATGGGGAGAGAGGAGGGAGGAGGGTTCAGGATGGGGAACACATGTATACCTGTGGCAGATTCATTTCAATGTTTGGCAAAACCAATACAATATTGTAAAATTTAAAAATAAAATAAAATTTAAAAAATTAAAAAAATAAAAATATATTCAGGTAGGGTCATGTCTGGAATATGAAAAAAAAAAAAAAGATAAGTCAGTGCAATAAGGATCATTACTCTTCCTTTATTAGTAGAAGTTGAGTTTCTTCAAAGCATAGATTCCACAAAAATTTAGATGCAACTTTCTTATGTTTAAAAAAGCAGTCCCTCAAATTTTGGGGGTGATCAAGATAGTAATGAAAAGAGAAGTCTCCAAACATCTAGACAACTGTCATCACTGTGATATGAATTTCCCTGTACTTTTCACAGATGTGCTGAACAGATGTTATCATCTGTCACTGTGTCCATGATATTTTTCTTTTAAAGCTTGGAAAGCAGTAGCTTAGAGAATTAAGTGTCTTAAGTAAGAGATAGGGCCATAATTGGAATCTAGGAGTTCTGACTCTGTGCCTAGGGCCTTTCCCTACCTCACAACATACTTTGTATTAGGAAAGATATTTGCTCAGGACGATAGACCTTTACAATCCTACCAAGTTAGAGTATTTTCTTTTTAATATTTGATAAGATGGAAGACATTAATATTGAACTTTATAGGTCATGTGGACTCACACTTTCCTGAACATGAAATAGAGAGACCAGAGATGGCTTTTTAACAATTATTTGATGCAGCTTGTAGAATTATTTTTAATTAAGAATATTTTGTTCAACTAATAATAAATATTTTGTAATAACTATTTTTAAAACATTTTAACATTGTAATATTATGTTTTTCATTTTTAAAGTAATTTTTATTGGATTATAGTTGATTATATTTTTTGCAGCCAAAGATGGAGAAGCTCTATATACTCAGTAAATACAAGACATGGAGCTGATTGTGGCTCAGATCATGCATGTGGGGAAAGTTGCTTCAGTCGTGTCTGACTCTTCATGACCCTGTGGACAGTAGCCCGCCAGGCTTCTCTTTCTATTGGATTCTCCAGGCAAGAAGAGGAGTGGGTTGCCGTGCCCTCCTCCAGGGAATCTTCCTGACTCAGGGATCAAACACTTGTCTCTGGCATCTACCTGCATTGACAGGCGGGTTCATTATCACTAGTGCCACCTGAGAAGCCCGTGGGTCAGATTATTAGATCCTTATTGCAAATGTCAGGCTTAAATTGAAGAAAAGGAAAACCACTAGGCTATTTAGGGTTGACTTAAATAAAATCCCTTATGAATATACAGGGAAGGTGATGAATTGATTCAAGCAATTAGATCTGATAGAAAGAGCGCCTGAAGATCTATGGATGGAGGTTCAAAACACTTTACAGGTGGCAGTGACCAAAGCTATACCAAAGAAAAAGTTATGTGAGAAGGCAAAGTGATTATTTGAGGAGGCCTTACAAATAGCTGAAGGGAGTAGAGAAGTGAAATAGAAGCGAAAAAGGGAAACATATACCCAACTGAATGTAGAGTTCCAGAGATAGCAAAGAGAGATATAAAGTCCTTCTTAAATGAACAATGAAAAGAAATAGAAGAAAAATTATAATTGTAAAGACCAGAGATCTCTTCAAGAAAGTTGGTGATATCAAGGGAACATTTTGTCCAAGGATGAGCACAATAAAGGACAGAAACGCTAAGCACTTAACAGAAGCAGATGAGATTAACAGATGGTGGCAAGAATACACAGACGAACTATACAAAAGAATCTTAATGACCTGGATAAACATAATGGTGTGGTCACTTACCTAAAGCTGAACATCCTGGAATGTGAAGTCAAGTGGACCTGAGGGAGCACTAATAAGAACAAACCTAGTGGAAGCGATGGAATTCCAGGTGAGCTATTTAAAATTCTAAAAACAATGCTGTTAAAGTCCTGCACTCAATATGTCAGCAAATTTGGAAAACTCAGCAGTGGTCACTGAATTGGAAAAGGTCAGTTTTCATTCCAGTCCCAAAGCATTAATGATTATACCAAAGAATGTTCAAACTATTGTACATTTGCACTCATTTCACATGCTAGCAAGGTTATGCTCAAAATCCTTCAAGCTAGGCTTCAGTAGTACGTGAGGCAAGAACTTCCAGATGTATAAGCTGTGTTTTGATGAGGGAGTGGAAAAATAGATCAAATTGACAACAGTCTTTGGATCACAAGAAAACAAGGGGATTCCAGAAAAATGTCTAGTTCTGCTTCATTGACTATGCTAAAGCCTTTGACTGTGTTGAGACAACAAACTTTGGAAAACTTAATGAGATGCAGGTGCCAGAGGACCTATTTCCTAAGAAACTTGTATGTCGGTCAAGAAGTAACAGAACTGAAGGTAGAACAAGTGACTAGTTCAAAATTGAAGAGGAGTATGATAAGGCTGTATATTGTCATTCTACTTATTTAACTTCTATGCAGAGTACATCATGAAAAATACCAGGCTGGATGCATCACAAACTGGAATTAAGATTTCTGGGAGAAATATCAACAACCTCAGATATGCAGATGATACCACTATAATTCCCGAAGTGAATAGGAACTAAAGAGTCTCTTGATGAGGGTGAAAGAGGAGAGTGAAAAATTTGGCTTAAAGCTCAACATTAAAAAAAAAAAAAAAAACTAAGATCATGGCATCCGGGCCCATCACTTCATGGAAAATAGGAGGGGAAAAAGTGCAAGCAGTGACAGGTTTTATTTTCTTGGGACCCAAAATAAATGCAGATGATGGCTACAGTCATGAAATAAAAAGAAGCTTTTTCCTTGGAAGGAAAGCTATGACAAACCTAGACAGAACAGTAGAAAGCAGAGACACCACTTTGCCCACTAAGGTCTGTATAGTCAAAGCTGTATTTTTTCCTGTAGTCATGTATGGATGTGAGAGTTGGACCATAAAGAAGACTTAGTGTTGAAGAAATGATGCTTTCAAGTTGTAGTACTAGAGAAGACTCCTGAGAGTCCCTTGAACTACAAGAATATCCAACCAGTAAATCCTAAAGAAAATCAACCCTGAATACTCATCAGAACAACTGTTGGTAAAGCTGAAGCTCCAATACTTTGGCCACCTGGTGGGAACAGCTGACTTATTGGAAAAGACCATGGTGCTGGTAATGATTAAAGGCAAAAGGAGAAGAGGGTGGCAGAAGATGAGATGCTTGGATAGCATCACCAGCACAATAGGCATGAATCTGAGCAAACTCTGGGAAAACGTTGAGAACAGAGGAGCCTGGCATGCTACAGCCCATGAGGTCACAGCGTTGGACACTACTTAACAACTGAACAACAGCAACAACATAGCTGATTTACAATGTTATTATGCTTTCTGCTGTAAAACAAAGTGAATTAATTATACATATACATATACCCACTCTTCTTTAGATTATTTCCCCCTATACATCAATTCAGAGTATCGAGTAGAGTCCCCTGGGCTATAGAGAAGGTCTTTGTTAGTTATGAATTTCATATATACTAGTGTTATATATGTCAATCCTAATCTCCAAATTTATCCCTCTGGCCCCATCCCCCTTGGTAACCATAGGTTTTAGTTTTGTTTTGTTTTTTCCTACAACTCTGACTCTTTTTTGAAATATTTATAGCATTTTTAAAGATTCTACAAATAAGCAATATGTAAAATTAGCTTTTCTCTCTCACTTCATTCAGTATGACAATCTATATCAAACCACGTTGCTGCAAATGGCATTATTTCATTATTTTTATGGCTAATACTCCACCTTATATATGTACCACATCTTTATCCATTCATTCATTGATGGACATTTAGGTTACTTCCATTTAATAGCTATTGTAAATAGTGTTACAATGAACACTGGGGTGCATATACTATTTCAAATTATGGATTCCTCTGTATATATGCCTAGGAGTTGGATTGCAGGGTCATATGGTAACACTCTTTAGCTTTTTAAAGGAAAATCCATACTCTTCTCCATAGTAGCACTATTAACTTACATTTCCACCAACAGTGTAGGACAGTTCCCTTTTCCTCAAACCCTATCCAGCATTTATTGTTTGTAAACTTTGTAGGGAGAAGACAATGGCACCCCACTCCAGTACTTTTGCCTGGAAAATCCCATGGATGGAGGGGCCTGGTAGGCTGCAGTCCATGGGGTCGCTAAGAGTCGGACACGACTGAACGACTTCACTTTCACTTTTCACTTTCATGCTTTGGAGAAGGAAATGGCAACCCACTCCAGTGTTCTTGCCTGGAGAATCCCAAGGATAGGGGAGCCTGGTGGGCTGCCGTCTATGGGGTCACACAGAGTCGGATACGACTGAAGTGACTTAGCAGCAGCAGCATCAGCAGACTTTTTAGATTTTGATAATGACCATTCTAAATGGTGTGAGGTGATATCTCATTGTAATTTTAATTTGCATTTTTATCTTTATTAAAAATGTTGAACATCTTTTCTTGTGCCTCTTGGCCATCTGAATGTCTTCTTTGGAGAAAAGTTTACCTGTGCCTTCTGCCCAGTTTTGATAGGGTTGTTTGTTTGTTCGTTTTTTATATTGAGCTGCATATGCTGTTTGTACATTTTGAATATTAATCTCTTGTCATTTGCTACTTTTTCAAATATTTTATCCCATTCTATGGATCACCTTTTTCTTTTAACTATAGTCTCCTTTGCTATGCAAAAGCTTTTATGTTTCATTAGGTCCCATTTGTTTAATTTTGTTTTTATTTTCATTATTCCAGTAGGTGGGTCAAAAAATATCTTGCTACAATTTATATCAGAGAGTGTGTTGTCTATGTTTTCCTCTAAGAGTTTTATAAGTATTCAGTGTTACATTTACATCTTTAATTCATTTTGAATGTATTTTTGTGCATGATGTTATGGAGTTATCTAATTCTTTACCATGTAGCTGTTCAGTTTTACCATCACCACTTATTGAAGAAACTGTCTTTTCTCTATTGTATATACTTGCCTCATTTGAAACACATTAGGTGATCATAGGTATGCTGGTTATTCTCTGGACTTTCCATTCTGTTCCATTCATCTACCTTCCTTTTTTGTGCCAGTACCCTACAGTTTTGATGACTCTAGCATTGTAGTTTGGGTGAAGTCAGAGAGTCAGATTCCTTCAGCTCTGTTTTCCTTTCTCAAGATTGCTCCAGCTATTTGGGGTCTTTTGTTTTCCATATAAATTGTAAAAAAAATTTGGTAAAGTTCTGTGAAAAATATCCTTGATGATTTCATAAGGATTCCATTAAATCTGTAGATTCTTTCAGTAGTATAGTCCTGTAGATATCAACTAAGTCTATCAGATCTAATGTGTCATTTAAGGCTTTTGTTTCCTTAGTAAATTTCTGTCTGGATGATCTGTCTGTTGATTAAAGTGGGGTGCTTAAGTCCCCCACTATCATTTTGTTACAGTTGATTTCTCCCCTTATAGATGTTAAACTTGCTTTGTAAATTGAGATACTCCTATGTTGGATGCATCCATATTTACTTATTGTTTTATCTTCTTCTTGGATTGATACCTCGATCAGTTTGTAGTTTCCTTGTCTCTTTTAACAGTCTTTATTGTAAATTTTATTTTGTGTCAAATAAGTAGTGTTAATCCAGCTTTATTTGTTTTTCATTTACATGGAGTATCTCTTTGCATCCTCTCACTTTCAGTCTATTTGTGTCCCTAGGTCTGAAGGGAACTTATAGACAGCATATATATAAGGTTCTTGTTTTTATATATTCACTCAGTCTCTGTCTTTTTGTTGAAACGTCTAATCCACTTACAATTAAGGTAATTATCAATAAGTATGTTCCTATTGCCATTTTCCTAATTGTTGTGGGTGTCTTTTTTTTCCCCTTGCTACTTTGGTCTTTTACAGTTTGATGACAATTTTTAGTGTTGTGTTTGGGTTGTTTTTTCTTGTGTGTGTGTATCTTTTGTACTTTTGAGTTTGCTCTTCTAATGAGGTTTTGACATAGTAGTCTATATATGTATAGGCTTCTTTTAAGTTGCTAGTCTCTTTCTCACCTAGAGAAGTTCCTTTAGCATTTGGTATATTGTGGCTTGTTGGTCCTGAATTTTATTGGCTTTTGTTTGTCTGTGAATATTTTAATTTCTTCATGTAATCTTAATTGGTTTTCACAGGTGGCTCAGTGGTAAATAATCTACCTGCAATGCAGGAGATACAGGATACTCAGGTTTGATCCCTGGGTAGGAAAGGTCTCCTGGAGGAGGAAGTGGCAACCCACTCCAGTATACTTGCCTGGGAAATCCCATGGACACAGTAGCCTGATGGACTACAGTCCATGGGGTCCATGGGGTCACAAAGAGTTGGACACAACTTAGTGATTAAACAACAACAATCTTAATTAGAGCCTTGTTGGGTAGATAATTACTTTTTCTTCTTCTTTTCTCTTCATTTATTTAATCTTCTGTCATTTTGGGGGTATATTTGGTACATTTCTTTCACATTTCTTTGCAAATGGTATTTTTCAATTTCTTTTTTAAAAATTTATTTATTTTAATTGGAGGATAATTACTTTACAATATTGTGATGGATTTTGCTATACATCAGTATGAATTGGCCATAGGTATAGATGTGTCTCCTCCATCCTGAAACCCCATCTCTCTTCCTTCCCCACCCTATGCTTTCAGGTTGTCACAGAGCATCAGCTTTGGGTGCCTGGCTTTATACATCAAACTTGCACTGGTTATCTATTTTGCATGTAGATTATGTCTCAATGCTATTCTCTCAAATAATCCTGCCCTCTCCTTGTCCAACCAAGTCCAAAAATCTGTTCTTTATATCTGTGTCTCCTTTGCTACCCTATACATAGGATTTTTGGTACCATCTTTCTAGATTCCATATATATACATTAACATATGGCATTTGTCTTTCTCTTTCTGAATTATTTCACTCTGCATAATAGACTCTGGGGTGTTCCACCTCATTAGAACTGACTCAAATGTGTTCCTTTTTATACCTGAGTAATATTCCATTCTGTTTATGTACCACAACTTCCTTATCCATCCAGGTCTATAGACACCTAGGTTGTTTCCATGTCCTAGCTATTGTAAAGAGTGCTGCAATGAACACTGAGGTACATAATGTCTTTTTCAATTCTGGTTTCCTCAAGGTATATGCCTAGTAGTGGGATTGCTAGGTCATATGGTAGTTTTAATCCTAGTTTTTAAAGGAATCTCCATAATGTTCTCCATAGTGGTTGTATCAGTTTTCATTCCCACCATCAGTGTAAGGGGGTTCCCTTTTCTCCACACCCTCTCCAGCATTTACTGTTTGTGGACTATCTGATGATGGCCCTTCTGACCAGTGTGAGATGATACCTCATTGTGGTTTCAATTTGCATTTCTCTAATAATGAGCACTGTTTAGCATCTTTTTATGTGTTTATTAGCCATCCATATGTCTTCTTTGGAGAAATTTCTGTTTAGGTCTTCTGCTTACTTTTTGACTGGGCTGTTCATGTTTCTGTTTTTGAGCTGCCTGAGCTCTTTGTATAGGTTGGAGATTAATTTTCAGTTGTTTCATTTGTATTATTTTGTGCCATTCTTAGGGCTGCCTTTTCACCTTGCTTATATTTTCTTTTGCTATGTAAAAGTTTTTAAGTTTAATTAGGTCCTTTTTTTTTTTTTAACTGGGAAGTGGGTCACCAAGGATCTTGCTGTGATTTATGCCAGACTGTGTTCTGCGTATATTTTCCTCTAAGAGTTTTATAGTTTCTGGTCTTATATTTTGGTCTTTAATCCATTTTCAGTTTATTTTTGTGTAAGGTGTTAGAAAGTGTTATAATTCCATTATTTTATGTGTAATTGATCAGTTTTCCCAGCACCACTTGTTGAAGAGACCATCTTTCCTCCATTGTATAAAAGATAAAGTGTCCATAGGTTCATGGATTTCTCTCTGGGCTTTCTATTTTATTCCTTTGATCTATATTTCTGCTTTTGTGCCATTACCATACTGTATTGATGACTGTAGCTTTGTCATATAATCTGAGGTCAGGACCATTGATTCCTCCAGTTCCATTCTTCTTTCACAAGATTTCTTTGGCTATTCATGGTCTTTTGTGTTTCCATACAAATTATAAAATTATTTGTTCTAATTCTGTGAAAACTGCTGTTAGTTGTTTCAAAGGGATTACAATGAATTATAGATTGCTTTGGGTAGTATAGAAATTTTCATCATATTGAATCTTCCAACCCAAAAACATGGTATATTTCTCCATCTATTTGTGTTATCTTTGATTTCTTTCATCAGTGCTTTATAGTTTTCAGCATATAGTTCTTTTGTCTCTATGCAAATTTATTCCTACATATTTTATTCTTTTTGTTGCAGTGGTGAATGGGATTGTTTCCTTAATGTTTCTTTCTGATTTTTCATTGTTAGTGTATAAGAATGCAGGGATTTCTGTGAATTAATTTTATATTGTGTGACTTTACTGTATTTGTTGATTAGCTCTTATAATTTTCTGGTGGCATCTTTAAGGTTTTTTGTGAAAAGAATCATGTCATCTGAAAACAGTGAGAGTTTTACTTCTTCGTTTCCAACCTCAGTTCAGTTCAGTTCAGTCGCTCAGTCGTGTCTGGCTCTTTGCGACCCCATGAATCACAGCACGCCAGGCCTCCCTGTCCATCACCAACTCCCGGAGTTTACCCAAACTCATGCCCATCGAGTCGGTGATGCCATACAGCCATCTCATCCTCTGTCATCCCCTTCTCCTCTGGCCCCCAATCGCTCCCAGCATCAGGGTCTTGTCCAATGAGTCAATTCTTCGCATGACATGGCCAAAGTATTGGAGTTTCAGCTTTAGCATCAGTCCTTCCGATGAACACCCAGGACTGGTCTCCTTTGGATGGACTGGTTGGATCTCCTTGCAGTCCAAGGGACTCTCAAGTGTCTTCTCCAACACCACAATTCAATAGCATCGATTCTTTGGCACTCAGCTTTCTTCACAGTCCAACTCTCACAATCATACATGACCACTGGAAAAACCATAGCCTTGACTAGATGTGTTGGCAAAGTAATGTCTCTGCTTTTTAATATGTTATCTAGGTCAGTCATAACTTTCCTTCAAAGGAGCAAGCGTCTTTTAATTTCATGGCTGCAATCACCATCTTCAGTGATTTTGGAGCCCCCCAAAATAAAGTCTGACACTGTTTCCACTGTTTCCCCATCTATTTCCCATGAAGTGTTGGGATCAGATATCATGATCTTAGTTTTATGAGTGTTGAGTTTTAAGCCAACTTTTTCACTCTCCTTTTTCATTTTCATCAAGAGGCTTTTCAGTTCCTCTTCACTTTCTGCTGAAATGCAGTACTTGGATGCAATCTCAAAAATGACAGAATGATCTCTCTTCATTTCCAAGGCAAACCATTCAATATCACGGTAATCCAAGCCTATGCCCCAACCAGTAATGCTGAAGAAGCTGAAGTTGAATGCTTCTATGAAGACCTACAAGACCTTTTAGAACTAACACCCCAAAATATGTCCTTTTCATTATAGGGGACTGGAATGCAAAAATAGGAAGTCAAGAAACACCTGGAGTAACAGGCAAATTTGACCTTGGAGTATGGAGTGAAGCAAGGAAAAGGCTAATAGAGTTTTGCCAAGAGAACTAGCAAACACTCTCTTCCAACAACACAAGAGAAGACTCTACACATGGACATCACCAGATGATCAACACCAAAATCAGATTGATTATATTCTTTGCAGCCAAAGATGGAGAAGCTCTATACAGTCAGCAAAAACAAGACTAGGATCTGGCTGTGGCTCAGATCATGAGCTCCTTATTGCCAAATTCAGACTTAAATTGAAGAAAGTAGGGAAAACCACTAGACCATTCATGTATGACCTAAATCAAATCCCTTATGATTATACAATGGAAGTGAGAAATAGATTTAAGGGACTAGATCTGATAGACAGAGTGCCTAATGAACTATGGACGAAGATTCATGACATTGTTCAGGAAACAGGGATCAAGACTATCCCCATGGAAAAGAAATGCAAAAAGCAAAATGGCTGTCTGAGGAGTCCTTACAAATAGCTGTGAAAAGAAGAGAGGCAAAAAGCAAAGGAGAAAAGGAAAGATATAAGCATCTGAATGCAGAGTTTCCAACCTAAACTCCTTTTATTTATTTTTCTATCTGATTGCTGTGGCTAGGATGTCACAAAAGTCAGGCAAGACTTAGTAACTTAACAACAACAGTCTTAATTAGAGCCTTGTTGGGTAGATAATTCTTGATTGTAGGTTTTTCCCTTCCATCATATGAAATATATTGTTACACTTCCTGCTGTCCTGCAGAGTTTCTGCTAAAAAATAAGAAGATAACCTTATAAGGATTCCCTTGTACATTATTTGTTGCTTTTCCCTTGTTGCTCTTAATATTTTCTCTTTGCCTTTAATTATCATGTATTTGATTTATGTGTGTCTCAGCATTTTCCCTCTTGGGTTCATTCTGCATGAGATGCTCTGCACTTCCTGAGCTTGAGCTTGTCCTTTCTGTTATTTGGGAAGCTTTTGTATATAATATCTTCAATATCTTTCTTTTCTCCTCCTGGAGCCCCTATATTGCAAGTGTTAGTGTATTTAATGTTTTCTCAGAAGACTCTGAGAGTTTTTGTTTGTTTCTGTTTATGGCAGTGTTTTTCATACAACTTCCAGCTCACTTATTCATTATTCTGCCTCATTTATTCTGCTATTGATTCCTTCTAGCATACCTTTCATTTCAGTCATTGTATTGTTCATCTCTATCTGTTTTCTTAATCTTCTATCTCCTTGTTAAGGATTTATTTTATTTTATCAATCTTTGCTTCCATTGTTTTGAGATTTTGAATCATCCTTAGTATCATTATTCTGAATTCTTTTTTAGATAAGATTCCTTATCTCTCTTCATTTAGTTGTTCTTGTGAGTTTTTATCTTATTCCCTCATTTGCAAATATTTCTTTGTTATCTCATTTTGTCTAATTTTCTGTGTTTGTGGTCTCCTTTCCACACGTTTCAGGATCATAGTTTCTCTTGCTTCCAGTGTCTGCCCCCTGGTGGGTTAGGTTGGTTCAGGGGCTTGTGCAGGCTTGCTGTTGGAAAAAACTGATGTCTTCCCTCTGGTGGGTAGAGCTGGGTCTTGTCCCTCTGATGGGCAGCACTATGTCAAGTCATATGTTTTGAGGCGACTATGAACTCAGTTTGACTATAGGCAGCCTGTCTTCTGAAGGGTAGAGGTGTATTTCTATGGTTTTGGTTATTTGACATACGGATTTCCAGCACTGGAGCCTGCAGGTTTTTGTGTGGGGCCAAGTCTTGGTACATTCAGAAAACTAAGATCATGGCATCTAGTCCCATCACTTCATGGGAAATAGATGGGAAAACAGTGGAAACAGTGTAAGACTTTATATTTTGGGGCTCCAAAATCACTGCAGATGGTGACTGCAACCATGAAATTAAAAGACACTTGCTCCTTGGAAGGAAAGTCATGACAAACCTAGATAGCATATTGAAAAGCAGAGATATTACGTTGCCAAAAAATGTCCATCTAGTCAAGGCTATGGTTTTTCCAGTTGTCATGTATGGATGTGAGAGTTGGACTGTGAAGAAAGCTGAGTGCTGAAGAATTGATGCTTTTGAACTGTGGTGTTGGAGAAGGCTCTTGAGAGTCACTTGGACTGCAAGGAGATCCAACCAGTCCATCCTAAGGGAGATCAGTCCTGGGTGTTCATTGGAAGGACTGATGCTGAAGCTGAAACTGCAATACTTTGGCCACCCCATGTGAAAAGTTGACTCATTGGACAAGACCCTGAGTCTTGTCTGGGAGGGATCAGGGGCAGGAGAAGGGGACGACAGAGAATGAGATGGCTTGATGGCATCACTAACTCGATGGACATGAGTTTAAGTGAATTCCGGGAGTTGGTGATGGACAAGGAGACCTAGCGTGCTGTGATTCATGGGGTCACAAAGAGTCGGACACGACTGAACGACTGAACTGAACTGAAGTCTTGTTACAACAATATGGACCTCTGAGAAAATTCACTCAGATAATTATCCCCTGGGGTTTCCACCACCAGTGTCCTTTTCCCCCAAAGAGAGCTATATTTGACCTTTGCTTCCACAGGAGATCCTTCAAGACTCCTTGGTAAGTGTAGTCCAGATTTCTATGGAGATACTTATTTGTGCTGCATTCCGGTGTACTTAAAACATTGTGTGTGCCCTTGAAGAGTGGATTCTCCATGTTCCTCAGCCATGTGGAGCTCCTGCATGCAGCCCCCTTGCCTTCAAAGTTAAATGATGAGGTGTTTTTTTTTTTTTTTTCTCCTGATGCCAAAAATTTTATCTTGAAGCACTATTTTTATGTGGAAACATCCCTGTGTAGCCTGTAGGTGTTTAATATTTTTGATGAAAAGGCTGTTTTTTCTGCCACTTCTTTTTTTGTGTGTGTGAATGAAGACTGTTATCCTCTTGATAGGAGGTGTGACTGATATTGTGGTGACCAGAGCCTGCACTCGGTATTAAGCAGGGCCTCCCTGATCAATGGTTTTCTTTGCTCTGTGATTGTCACTGCCCTGTTAGAAGTGGAATCTGCTCTCTAGTTGTTGGAACAGAAGTGCCCAACTGTTTTTGATCTGTGGTGCTATGTAGGTGGGACTGGAGCATTCCCACTGGGAGAGAAGCCAGAGTATCCTTTTTCTGGAGTTGTTCACCTCTGGGTATGCTCTGTTCTGTCATCTTTCACCTGTTGTGCGAGCTCTCAGATTACATTGTTATTGGTACTACCCTCAGCCCCACCTAAAACATGGGTATGCTGGCAGTTGCCCTGATATATGTCACATGTTTTTTGTTGCTGTTGTGTTTTTTTTTTGTTTTGTTTTGTTTTTTAACCAGGCCATCGGCATAGATCCATTGGAGTCAGGTCCCAGGATTGCATGAATCATGGATCTAGACCCACTGTGGATGCTAGGGGGCAGCTTAAACTCTAGTGAGCTCAATTCCCATGGATATGTGCCCACAACATCTACAGCTACTAAAGCTAGGCCTGTCTTGTCTACAGGAGCACTTGTTGTCCATTAAAATGTTCTGTAGGCACTGAACTTACAAAGACAGTCAGTGTGTCAATTTGCAGTTTTCACATGCAGAGATGTCAGGTTTTCTTGCTTAGTTGCATAGCCTCTGGGGCTCAGTTGTGCTTTCAGCCCCACCTCTGTGTGTGGGTCACCCATAGAGTTCTGCTCCTGATTCTGCCACAGAGCACAAGAGTTCTGTCCAGCAAGGAAGAGGTGCAGAGCCAGCACCCTCTGGGGTTGCAGGAGCCCTGGTGGGAACAGCTATCATGGGGAAGCTGATGAATGCATGCACAGGAGACCCATCCCTTGCAGGGATGGGGTATTCAAGGGAGACAGTGGCCATGGATCTGAGAAAGCTGGCCCTGGCAGAAGCTCTTCTTAGTACCCAGGGAAGCAGGGATCAGCTCATGGAGACAGGCTGCAGTAGTGCTCCCACTCTTTGTCTGTCACTCAACAATGGATCTTCATTGTTACTGTGGTCTGGGTTTCCTCCACAAGCATTCCTCATTGGAGATTTCCCCACTCCCATCCCCTCAGGCTGTCTCATTGCAACCAACAGCAGTCTTCTCTCCATGTTTGCCCTCTAAATCCCACGTTCCAGCACCCAATCCCCATTAGCACTGACAAACACATATCTCAGGCTAGGTCACACAGGGCTGTGGCATGCACCATCTATGTATGTCTCACTCTGTCTTCTTGCTTACCACACACCAGTTGCTGCAGTCTCCTTTGACAGTCCCCAGAGTTCCCCTTCTGTCCCATCTGGTCTCCCTACTTTTGAGGGAGTTTCTCTGAATGCAGAACCATTCTTCTCCTTCAGCCCTCTCTTTTCTTTCATCTTACTCTATTATGTGGGGATTGTTCTTGTCCTTTTCGGTGTCCAAGTTCTTCTGCTAGTGCTCAGCTTGTTATCTGTGAGAATGGTTCTATTTGTAGATATATTCTTGATGAATTTTTAGGAACAGATGATCTCCACACCCTCTTACTCCTCCACTATCTTGACTTCTCTAAAATTGCAGTGTTTTTATTTAAAAATTTCATTCTATTGTTATAGTCACATGATAAAAGACTACTTTTCCTCTAGTTTTTCACAGAAAACAGTAAATCAAAAATGGTACTTTAAAGGGAAGTTAGATCAACATAATCAGTTTTTATTATAAAGCAGATCTTGTAAATATTTCTTCTATTAATAACAGAGTATCAGTGGGTCTATCCAACCCTACCTAAAAGGGACAGGTTTTAAGTAACATTAAACTTGTTTCATGATCCCATAAAACAGTCTTTGATTTACCTTGAGACCAAATTTATTTTCAGATTGCCCGTAAAGTGTAGTCCCACTAGAAATACTACAAGGGAAAAGTATTTTCATCAGTATTACTATGGGTAAAATAATAACAAAAATTCTATCAGAACAATTTCTAGACTACCTGTCTTGAATGTTCACAGTAAAGTGAAGTTTTATCAGGAGGCCATAGTCCTAATGTACCTTTCTTAATGATTGCTTGTATTGCTGTGGAAGGTCAATACACTTTTCCACCCATTAACCAAACTGTACTACATATTGTTAATCAAACATTGACTATGCATTACTGCCTTCAGGCCACACTCTCACAATTCTTCCAGACTGTAAGGAGGACTCTTCTCTCATTCCCACTCATTCAAGCAAATTTACCTATCCTTCAAGATTTATCTCCATGTTCCCCATCATGAAGCCTTCCTTAACCAAATGCATACATACTTGGAAGTATTACCTCCTATGAATGTCTATATATTTATCATACCTATTTTATTTTTATTAAATATTTTATTTTGTCTTAAAAACATAGTATTATTTCATTGATATGTTTTATTCTTCCTTTACTACATAGTTATTTGAGCATAGGATCCTGTGTGTATCCTTCACAACACAGATTACCTCATACTGAGTTCTGTACAAATAGATTTTTGATAAATAAGTTTGTTGAATTGAGATTTAACAAAATATCTAGATGACATGGTTGCCTCCAGTATTAAACTCAGGCTCCAAAACACTCTAGATTTCGAAGATTTCTCTGTCGTTCATCAGTATTACAGGAACATGAAAGCAATATTCTATTTTGGTTATCATTGTAAAGGCATATTTATACGATAAATATGCTCTGTAGTTTAACCTTGACAACTTCTTTTTATCTCTATATTTCTACATCCAGAAAGTAAATATTTTCTTATGTCAGTCTATTTGTCTGAGTAATATTACGAGTAAACTATTAAATGACAAAACTTTTTAACATCAAATAAGTTGGGATCTGTGTATTAAGATGAAAGGAACATCAAGCTTGGAATCATGAGACATCAAAGATTCATTCTATCAATAATTATCATGTCAATTCAATAAAATTTTGAGCTGCAATTTTATTATATGTTAAAATAAACTATCTGAAGACTACTGAAATTACATCAATTCATTCAACAAATATTTACTGAGGGCTTGCTTTATGTCAGACACTATTGTAGGAAAAAGGGAAATGAACAATGAATACAAGAGAAAAAGCTCGACTCTCATAGATTTATATTCTAATTGGGAAAAAGATAATAAACTAACAAACAATAACTAATAAGATATAAGGTAGCTTATTTTATAATAAATAATAAATTTATAATAGTATTTCAGTCTATTTTCCTTATTAAATTTATTGTTACCTTATATATTATTGGTTATTTTTTGATAGCTTATTATCTTTTTCCCAGTAGAATGTAGATCCATGAGAGCAGTGATTTTTATTAGAAAGTGACCAGGGGTAAACACCAATTGAGACTGAATGCCCAGATAAGTCCTAATTAATGGTACATTTAAACTGAGACCTGACTAAAAAGAAGAGCAAGTATTGTGAATAACTGATTGCAGAATATTTCAGATAGAAGCAAAAATGTGCAAAGAATGTTAGGTGAGAATAAGTTTGATATGCTATTAGTAAAAAGGTATGGTCATTTTGGACAGAACAGAGTTATGAAGACAGTGGCAGAAAATGAAGAAAGAGAGATAAGCCTAGTCCAGATTACTTAAGGCCATATATGCCAAAGTAATTGGTTTAAATTTTATTCTAGATATCATGGGGAGCCAATAGATGATGTTAAGCTGAGGAGTAATGAAATCTTATTTATATTTTAAAAATATTACACTGATTGTGGGAAATGAGTTAAGTCATCAACTGGCAGCAGATTGTTCTATGCAGATGCTAACTACCTATTAGTCGTTCACTTTTCACTCCCCAAACATAGAAATGTTCAATAAAATTTGCAATTTTATCAAAAAAGTTAAGACATGGATGAGCTCAAAAGTAAAGAAATGCTCAAATATCAGAACATAAATGTAAATGTCAAAACCAGAGTGCTGAATACATAATACCAGTTGATGTTTTAATAATCTAGCAAGATAAAGTCTAGGGTTTTCAAGTGGACTTGGATTTGTATAAAAAACTGGAATCATTTGTATAAATGCTGAAACACTGAAGGATTGCTAACTTCATGAAAAGCAGACCAGAAAATCCTATCCTCACATGTGAGGGAATTAGACAGTTATCATATGGTCACTATTATGAAAGGGGGAAAATAAAAGGTTTCTATAAGAAATAAAAGCTACCAAACTGTGCCGTGATTGGGTATAGGATTCATATTTAAATTACCTTTATGATTTTGGAAACTGAAGGCAAGAAACTAGTATGAAAACTGACCTAAAACCAGTGAAACCACTGGGACAATGGCAGAAGCAAACATAGCAGCATTCTGTTGGGACTCTTTAAAAATCCAGGGATTTCTGACATGCATAACAAAAAAGTAAGCACAAATAACAGGAGCTTACATTTTTAAACTAAACATGACTCTTCAGGAGAAAAATAAAGGGACCAAAATAAATAAAATCAGAATGAAAAAGAAGTTACAAACAACAGAAACATAAAGGATCATAAGAGTTTACTAAGAAAAAGTATATGCCAATTAAATGGACAACCTAGAAAAAAATGCATAAATATCTAGAAATGTCTATTTTCCCAAGATTGAATTAAAAAAAATAAACATAAAAATGAACACAGTGATTACCCATAATGAAATTGAGTCAGTAATAAAAAGAAATTCCCAACATACAAAAGTTCAAGATCAAATGGCTTCACAGCTGAATTCTACGAAACATTTCGAAAAGAATTACCACCTATGTACCTCAGATTATTCCAAAAAAACTGCAGAGGAAGGAATGCTTACAAAGCTGTTCTAAAAAACAAGACTATGAAAAAGAAAATAACAGATTAATACCATTGATGAGTATAAATGCAAAAATCTTCAGCAAAATATTAGCAAAATTAAATCAACAATATATTAGGAGAATCACACAACATGATCAAGCAAGATTTATCCAAAATATTGCAAGTATGGTTCAATATCCAAAAATCAGTCAATATGATACACCACATTAATAAATGAAAAATAAAAACCATACAATCATCTCAACAGATACACAAGAAACATCTAACCAAATTCAACATTCATTTATGATAAAAAGAACTCAACAAAATGTGTATAAAGGGGACATAACTCAACATAACAAGGCCTCATATAGCAAACCTATAAGCAGCATCATACTTAGTGTGAAAAGCTGGAAGCACTTTTTTTAACATCAGGAACAAAAGGGTGGCCACTCTCACCACTTTTATTCAACATAGTCTTGGAAGTCCTAGCCACAGCAAACAGACAAGAAAAAAAAAAAAGAAAGAAAGAAAGAAAGGATTCCAAATTGGAAAAGATGAATTAAAACTGTCACTGTTTGTAGCTGGTATGATAATACATATAGGAAATCTAAAGAATTCACTAAAAATATATCAGAACTGATAAATAAATTTAGTAAACATGCAGGATGTATAAAATTGTTAATAATATACAGAAGTTTACTGCATTTCTATACACAAATTACAAACTATCAGAAAAAATTTGAGAACAATCCAGAGCTCAATTGCATGAAAATGAATAAAATACCTGGGAATAAATCTAACCAAAGATGTGAAAAACCTATATTTGGAAAATTATAAGTTGTTAATGAAATAAATTAAAAGTGAAACAGGCAAATAGAAAGATATACTGTGCTTATGAATTAGAAGTATCAATACTGTCAAAATAACCATACCACACAAAGCAATCTACATATTCAATGCAATCTGTATCCAAATACCAATGGCATTTTCACAGAACTATAACAAATGATTCTACAATTTGTATAGGGATAAAACCCACAAATACTCAAAACAATCATAACAAAGAAAAACAAAGCTGAAGGCATCACATTTCCTGGTTTCAAACTATGTTACAAAGATATATTAATAGTAACCCAAACAGTATTGTAGTGGCACAGAAAAGACAAATATTATCAATGGAACAGAATAGATCACTCAGAAATGAGCTGACACTTAAGTGGTCAAATATTCTTTGACAAAAGAGGCAAGCATATACAATGAGGAAAAGATACACTCCTCAACAAATTATGTTGGGAAAACTGGTCAGTTACATGCAAAATGATTAAACTGAACTACTTTCTCATACCATTTACAAAACATAAGCACAAGGCCTGAAAGTGTAAAACTTTTAGAAGAAAATGTAGTACACTTTTGATATTGGTCTTAGCATATTTTGGGGGGGTATATCTCCTCAGGAAAGAGAAAAAAAAAAAGCAAAAATAAGCAAGTGGGACTACATCAAACTCAAAAGTTTTTGCATGGCAAAGGAAACTATCATCAACACAAAAAGGCAGTCTATTGAATGCAATAAGGTATTTGCAAATGATATCTCTGATAAGAGGTTAATATCCAAAATATACAAAGAACACCACTCAACATTAGGAAAACAAACAACCCTATTCAAAATGAGCAAAGAACCTGAATAGACACTTTTTCAAGGAATACATATAGATGGCCAACAGACAAATAAAAAGATGCTCAACATCACTCATTATCAAAACCACCATTAGATATCACTTCATACCAGTCATAATGACTGATATCAAAAACACAGCAATAAATGTTGGTGAACTTTTGTGCACTGTTATTTGGTATAGTTGCTCTGGAAAACACTGGAATTTCCTCAAAAAATTAAAAAATAGAGCTAACATAGAACTCAGAAATTCCACTTCTAAGTTTTTATCAGACAAAAACAAAAACACTACTTCAAAAAGATATATGTAGCATTCTTCACAATATCCAAGCTATGAAGCAACCTAAGTGTCCTCGTTAGAGAAGGTACACACTGACACATATATAAGTGCACACATATATAATATATATATATATTGATATATATTATATATCTATATAAATTACACACACAATGGAATCTTCAGTTCAGTTCGGTTGCTCAGTCGTGTCCGACTCTTTGCTACCCCATGAATCGCAAACGACAGGCATCCCTGTCCATCATCAACTCCCGGAGTTCACTCAGACTCACGTCCATCAAGTCAGTGATGCCATCCAGCCATCTCATCCTCTTTAGTCCCCTTCTCCTCCTGCCCCCAATCCCTCCCAGCATCAGTCTTTTCCAATGAGTCAACTCTTCACATGAGGTGACCAAATTACTGGAGTTTCAGCTTTAGCATCATTCCTTCCAAAGAAATCCCAGGGCTGATCTCCATCAGAATGGACTGGTTGGATCTCCTTGCAGTCCAAGGGACAATCAAGAGTCTTCTCCAACACCACAGTTCAAAAGCATCAATTCTTCGGTGCTCAGCTTTCTTCACAGTCCAACTCTCACATCCATACATGACCACTGGAAAAGCTATAAAAAAGAATGAAATTTTACCACTTATAGGAATATGGATGGACCTAATAGCTGTTATGCCAAGTATAATAAGTTGGACAGAGGAAGAAAAATAGTATGATTTCACTTGTATGTGAAATCTAAAAAATGAAACAAACATAGCAAAACTGAGACAGAGTCATAGATACAGAGAAACAAAAAAGTTCTTCTAAGAAGGAGGTGGGTGAGGGGTTGAGTGAAGTAAATGGATGAGGTTAAGAGGGATAAAGTTCAAGAAACAAAATAAATGAGTCACAGGGATTAAATGTACATTGTGGGGAATATATTCAATAATAAAATAATACATTTAATGGTGATGAAGGAACTCAATAGATACAAATTTTCAGGTATAAGCTAAATACTAAGGATGTACTATAAAACATAATTAGTATAATTAACACTGCCATGTTATATATATGTGTATATGTATACATATATATGCATATGTTAAGATAAATTCTAACAATTATTAAATCAAGGAAAAATTATTTTCTTTTTCTTTTATTTTGTTCCTCTATAAGATGATGGAAGTTCACTAAATATATTGTGGTAATAATTTCATGATTGTTGTTGTTGTTCAGTCATTCAGTGGTATCTGACTCTTTGCGACCCTATGGACTGCAGCACGCCAGGCTTCCCTGTACTTTACTAACGCCTGGAGCTTGCTCAAACTCATGTCCATTGAGTCAGTGATGCCATCCAACCATCTCATCCTCTGTTGTCCCCTTCTGCTGCTTTCAATCTTTCTAAGCATCAGAGTGTTGGCCAAAGTATTGGAGCTTCAGCTTCAGCATCAGTACTCCCAATGAATATTCAGGATTTATTTCCTTTATGATTGACTGGTTTGATACCCTTGTTGTCTAAGGGACTCTCAGGAGTCTTCTCCAACACCACAGTTCAAAATCATCAATTCTTTGGTGCTCAGCCTTCTTTATGGTCCAACTCTCACATACATACATGACTACTGGAAAAAGCATAGCTTTGACTAGATGGATCTTTGTTGGCAAAATAATGTCTCTGGTTTTTAATACATTATCTAGGTTTGTCATAGCTTTTCTTCTAAGGAGCAAGTGTCTTTCAATTTTATGGCTGCAGTTGCCATCTGCAGTTATTTTCGAGCTCAAGAAAAAAGTCTGTCACTGTTTCCATTGTTTCACCATCTATTTGCCATGAAATGTTAGGACTGGCTGCCGTGATCTTAGCTTTTTGAATGTTGAGTTTTAAGCCAGCCTTTTCACTCTCCTCTTTCACTTTCATCAAGAGGCTCTTTAGTTCCTCTTCACTTTCTGCCATAAAAGTGGTGTCATCTGCATATCTGAGGCTATTGATATTTCTCCTGGAAATCTTCATTCCTGCCTGTGCTTCATCCAGCCCAGCATTTCTCATGATGTACTCTGCATATAAGTTAAATAAGCAGAGTGACAATATAGAGCTTTGACACACTCCATTCCCAACTTTGAACAAGTCCATCATTCCATGTCTGCTCTTAACTGTTGCTTCTTGACCTGTATACATGTTTCTCAGGAGGCAGGTAAGGTGGTCTGGTATCCCCATCTCTGTAAGAATGTTCCACAGTTTGTTGTGATCCACATAGTCAAAGACTTTAGCATAGTCAGTGAAGCAGAAATAGAAGCTTCTCTGGAATTCTCTTGCTTTTTCTATGATTCAAAGGATGCTGGCAATTTGATCACTGGTTTCTCTGCTTTTTTGATATCTAGCTTGAACATCTGGAAGTTCTCGGTTCATGTACTATTGAAGATTAGCTTGAAGAATTTTGAGCATTACTTTGCTAGCATGTGGCAATTGTGCAGTAGTTTGAACATTCTTTGGCATTGCCTTTCTTTATGATTGAAAATAAAACTGACCTTTTCAGTCCTGCGGCCATTGCTGAGTTTTTCAATTTTGCTGGCATATTGAATGCAGCACCTTAACAGCATCATCTTTTAGGATTTAAAATATCTCAGCTGGAATTCCATCATCCCCACTAGTTTTGTTCATAGTGATACTTCCTAAGGCCCACTTGACTTTGGACTCCAGAATGTCTGGCTCTAGGTGAGTGATCACTCCATTGTGGTTATCTGCATCATTAAGATCTCTTTCATATAGTTCTTCTGTGTGCATCATTTCATGATGTATGAAGCCAAATCACTGTACACCTTAAACTTGTACAGTGCTGTGTGTCAATTCCATTTCAGAAAAATTGAAATTAAAACATCAAATAAATTTTCAGATATAAACTATCCACGAGATTACATACATACACATGTACATAGAAAAAATAAGGACAATAATTTGCAAGAATAGAATATTCTAAAAGGAATTCTAAGTAAGTATAGTTAAAATTATAATGGAATTCAAGAGGAAATGTAAGCCATAATGGAAAAGAATAATACTATGCAAATATTTGTAAAAGAAAAAAAATTAAAATGTAATAATGATAGACAACAAAATTCTGTAAAGCAATTATCTTTCAATAAAAAAAATAAATTAAAAAACATTAAATTCAATAAACATAAGTAGAAGTTTGATATAGTCAGAAAGAAAATTAGTAATTTGAAAATATGTGAAATTACAGAGTGCAACACAGAAAGTAAAAAGTGGAAAATAGGAAAGAGTTTGAGATCTGGAAAATACAATAAGCAAGTCAAATATCCATGTAGACTGAATGTGCCCCATCAAAAATTAATATATAGAAGCCCTAACTTCCATTGTGATGGCATTTGGAGGTAGGGCCTTTGGGAAGTAATTAGATTTAGATTAGATCATTGGATTTAAATTAGGACCCTCATAAAGGGATAAGTGCCCTTAGAATAAGAGGAAGAAATATTTCTCTCTCTGTCCCTTCCTCCCTCCATCCCTCCCCATGTGTATGTACTGAGAAATGCCATGTGCACACACAGTAAAAAGATAACCATCTTCAAGGTATGAAAAGGGCTCTCACTGGAACTTGACTATGCTGCCATTCTGATCAGGAGCTTTTAGCCTCAAGAAATGTTAGAAAAAGACTGTCTATTGTTTAAGTGACACAATCTATCCTGCAGCCCAAGCAGACTGATAGTATATCTAAAAGAAATTTAGAGAGAACAGAAACAATCAGAGAAAGAAGATTTTCTAAAACTAAAGAAATACCGGTGTCCTCAAATTGAATAAGGGTATTGATTACTGACTATAATAAATATAAATACATATTAAACTAGACATACTGTGGTATATCCAATATAGAACAACAATAACTAAGAAAATATTGAGAGCTTTCAAGAAACAGTTTATCTAAAAGGAACAATTAGACTGATAGTAAATTATTAACATTAATTTATTCTATCAGACAATATAATAATATTGTCAAAGCCTTAAAGGAAAACAATTACCATCTTAGAATTATATACCAGCCAGTTTATCATTCAAGAGTAATAGTTAACTAGAATTTTAGACAGAAAAAGTTTACAGAGTTTAACATTTACTGACCTTTCTTGAAAGAGATTTTGAAGGCTATACTTCATTAAGAAAGACATTGAAATTCAGAAGGAAGGAGTGGAAACAAGATCAATAAGGAACAAATAAACTATAAATATGTGGGTAAATCTAAATAATAATGAACATTTCACAAAACTAAAATTATCATAATGACTATGGGAGGTCATAAAGTGGAATTGAAACACTAGACATGTAAAATAAAATTGAAGATGGGAGGGTGAAAAAATAATGTCAAATTTTTAAAAGGCCTTTCAGCTTTTTTTCAGGATAATATTACAGATATTAATTGATTTGTAAAAGTTTAATCACTTGAAAGATTTAAGTTTAATATATAAATTTCAAACCAGCAGAGGATAAAAAGAATGTAATAAAGAAAATAATGAATCCAATGGAAGACAGGAAAGGAAAAAAAAAAACAAAACAAAGAGAAAACAGAGTGAGATGGCAGAAATAAGTCAAAATATATCAGTAGTCACATTAAATATAACTAAACAAAATTTATATATAAAGAAAATACATTGTAATACACGAGAGTAGGATCACTAATGTTATTACAGATTTTATATAAAGTGAGACATATGGATTCCATGCAAGAAAAAAGAAAATGTTGAATTGCTTTGACACCATGGATGAACCTTGAGGATATTATGCTAAGTGTAATAAGACAGAGAAATACAAATACTATATGATTTCATTTATATGTGGAACCTGAAAAAATGAAACAAACAAGTAAACAAAACCAGATTCATTAATACAGGGAACAGATTGGTGGTTACCAGAAGGCAGGGGCATTGTGCATGCTAAGTCATTTCAGTCATGTCCGACTCTTTGTGACCTATGAACTGTAGCCCAACCAGGCTCCTCTGTCCATGGGATTCTCCAAGCAAGAATACTGGAGTGGGTTTCCATGCCCTTCTCCAGGGGGATCTTCCTGACCCAGGATCGAACCTGTGTCTCTTACATCTCCTGCATTGGCAGGCAGATTCTTTACCTCTAGAACCACCTGGGAAGCCCAGGGACATTGAGGGTGGGCAAAATTGGTGAAGGGGATCAAAAGGAACAAACTACCACTTATAAGATATAAATATGTCATTGAAATGTAATGTTCAGCATGGCGAGTATAGTAAATAATAGAGCATTAACTTTGTATGGTGACAGATGAAAACTAGACCTACTATGGTGATCATTTCACAATGTACATAAATGTTGAATCACTAGTTTGAACACCTAGAACTAATATAATATTGTATGTTAATTATAATTAAAAATAGGAAAGTGAAAAATTATTCACAACAGTGTTATTTAAAACAAAACTTGAAAATGAATGTTAACAAAGGAATAACTAAATAAGCTGTGATAAATCATGTAAGGGAATTCTGGTTAACACTTTAACTGAAGTTTAATAGGCAATAGGCATTAAACTGGAAATTTCGTCAAAGGGGAGATTAAAAGAAAGTTTTAGAGTGATGTTTATTATGTTACTGTTCATAGGGTTCTCAAGAATAATGGAATGGTTTACCATTCCTTCCTCAAGTGGGCCATGTTTTGTCAGAACTCTCACTATGACACATCTGTCTTGGTGGCCCTACATGGCATGGCCCAGGCTTCATTGACTTATGCAAGCCCCTTAACCATGACAATGCTGTGATGCATGAAGGCGGTCCCCAGGTTGGAAGGTGTCAAATATGATACAAGAGTGGAGAAATAGCTCCAGAAGGAATGAAGTGGCTGAGCCAAAGGAGAAACGATGCTCAGTTGTGAATTTGTTTGGTGGTGAAAGTAAAGCTCAGTTCCATAAAGAACAATATTGCATAGGATCCTGGAGTGTTAGGCCCATGAATCGAGATAAATAGGACTTGATCAACCAGGAGATGGCAAGAGTGAACATAAACATCTTAAGAATCAGTAATTTAAAGTGGATGGGAATGGGTTAATTTGATTGGGTTCATCAGTACATCTACTACTGTGGACAACAATCCCTTAGAAGAAATGGAGTAGCCCTCATAGTAAAAAAAAAAAAAAAAAAGTCTGAAATGCAGCAATTGGATGCAATCTCAAAAACAACAGAATAATCTCAGTTCATTTTCAAGGCAAACCATACAACATCACAGTAATCAAAGTCTATGCCCCAAACACTGTTGCTGAAGAACCTAAATTTCACTGGTTCTATGAAGACCTACAACAATTTCTAGAACTAGAACCCATCCTTTTCATCATACAGAATTGGAATACAAAAGTAGGAAGTCAAGAGATACCTAGAGTAATAGTAAAGGATGACCTTGGAGTACAAAACGAAGCAGGGCAAATGCTAACAGTTTTATCAAGAGAACATTCTGGTCATAGGAAACACTGATTTCCAATAATTCAAGAGATGACTCTACACATGGACATCACAAGATGGTCAATACCAAAATCAAATTGATTATATTCTTTGCAGCTGAAGATAGAGAAGCTCTATACAGTCAGCAAAAACAAGACCTGGAAATGACCGTGGTTCAGATCATGAATTTCTTATTGCAACCTCAGGCTTAAACAAATAAAGCAGGTAAAACCACTAGGCCATTCAGGTAGGACATAAATCAAAGCACTTATGACTATACAGTGAAGGTGGCAAACAGATTCAAGGGATTAGATCTGGTAGGCAGAGTGCCTGAAGAACTATGGAAAAGGTTTATAACAATGTACAGGAGGCAGTGACCAAAACCAACCCCAAGAAAAAGAAATGCAAGGAGTCAAAGCTGTTGTATGAAGAGACTTTACAGTTAGGTGAGAAAAGAAGAGAACCAAAATACAAGAGAAAAAGGGAAAGGTACACCCAACTGAATGCAGAGTTCAAGAGAATAGAAAAGACAGATAAGGAAACTTCCTAAGTGAACAGTGCAAAGAAATAGAGGAAAACGATAGAATGGGAAAAACTAGAGATATCAAGAAAATTGGGGATATCAAGGGAAATTTTCATACAAGGATGGGCAGGATAAAGGACAGAAACAGTAGGGACCTAAAAGAAGCAGAAGAGATAAAGAGATGGCAAGAATACACAGAACTCTACAAAAAAGGTCTTAATGACCTGGATAAAAACGATGGTGTGATCACTCACCTAGAGCCAGATATCCTGGAATGTGAAGTTGAAGAGGCCTTAGGAAATATAACTATGAACAAACCTAGTGGAGGTGAGAGAATTCCAGCTGAGTGATTTAAAACCCTAAAAGATGATGCTGTTAAAGTGCTGCACTCAATATGCCAGCAAATCTGGAAAACAGCAGTGGCCATAGGACTGGAAAATGTCAGTTTTCATTCCAATCACAAAGAAGGGCAATGCCAAAGAATCTTCAAACTACTACACAACTGCACTTACTTCACATGCTAGCAAAGTTATGCTCAAAATCTTTCAAGCTAGGCTTTAGCAGTATGTGAACCCAAAATTTCCAGATATGCAAGTGAAATTTAGAAAAGGCAGCAGAACCAGAGATCCAACTGCCAACATCTTTCAGATCATAGATAAAGAAAGGTAATTCAGAAAACAAAATCTACTTCTGCTTTATTGACTATGCTAAATTCTTTGACTGTGTGGATCACAACAAATAGAAAAAATTCTTAAAGAGATGGGAGTATCATATCACCTTACCTGCCTTCTGAGAAACCTATATGCAGTTCAAGAAGCAACAGTTAGAACTGGAATGATGGAATGATTCAAAATTGGGAAAGGAGTAAATCAAGGCTGTATATTGTCACACTGCTTAATTAATTTATATGCAGAGTATATCTTGTGAAATGCCAGGCTGGTTGAATCACAAGCTGGAGTCAATATTTCCAGGAGAAATAGCAACAATTTCAGATATGCAGATGATATCATGCTAATGGCAGGAATTGAAGAGGAACTATACAGCCTCTCGATGAGGGTGAAAGAGAAGAGTGTAAAAGATGGCTTGAAATTCAACATTAAAAAATACTATGATCATGGCATCTGGTCCTAAAACTTCATGGCAAATAGAAGTGAAAAAAGTGGAAGCAGTGAAATATATTTTATTTTCTTGGGCTCCAAATCACTACAGATGTTGGCTACAACCATGAAATAAAAAGACTATTTCTCCTTGAAAGGAAAGCTATGACAAACTTAGACAGCATATTAGAAAGTAGAGACATCATTTTGTCGACAAAGTTCCGTATAGTCAAAGCTATGATTCTCCTAGTAGTCATCTACAGATGTGAGAGTTAGACCATAAAGAAGGCTGAGCCCCAAAGAATTGATGGTTTTGAACTGTGGTGTTGAAGACTCTTAAGAGTCCCTTGGACTGCAAGGATATCAAACAAGTCAATCCTAAAGGAAATATTCAACACTGGGTATTTATTGGAATGACTGAAGCTGAAGCTCCGATATTTGGCCACTTGATTCAAAGAGCCAGCTCACTGGAAAAGATCATAATGCTGGGAAAGAATGAGGGCAATAGGACCAGAGTGTAACAGAGGATGAGTGGTTGTGTAACAATACTGACTCAATGGACTTGAATTTGAGCAAACTCCAGGAGATGGCGAAGGATAAGGAAACCTGACATACTGCAGTTCATGGGGTCATAAATAGTTGAACACAACTTGGGGACTGAACAGCAAGAAAAACAATATGTTTATGATAACAATTATTTTAAATTACCTACACATTTAATCTGAGGTGAAACCATGTGAAGTGCTCAGTATTTTGATTACTAAATATAGCAATTTTATATAATTCAATCTAATTATTATATAGCTTTATGGGTACATATATGTGTCTATGTGTTTCCCTGATGGCTCAAATGGTAAAGAATCCACCTACAATGCAGGAGACCTGGATTCGATCCCTGGGTTGGGCAGATCCCATGGAGGAGGGCATGGCGATCCACTCCAGTACTTTTTCCTGGAGAATCCCCATGGACAAATGAGCCTGTTGGGCTACAGTCCATGGGGTCACAAAGAGTCAGACACGACTGAGCAATTAAGCACAGCACAGCACATATATGTCTATGTAAACATAGACACATGTACATGCCTGCAGTCGCAGAGTTGGACATGACTGAGAGAAGGAGCAACAACAATATGTGTCTAAATTAACAGAAAAAGCTCTGAAAAGATATATATTCAAAATGGTAGACATAGCAGGGGATCGTAGACTTACATGTAATATATTAAACTTTTGACAAGGAAAATATATTCTGTTATTTTATACTTAAGTTTTCAAATATTGCTTCATTACATGTATTGAGTGATTATTATGGGAAAATCACATTGCAGCAAAACTTTGGCTTATTTTTGCCTTGCTCTATTGTCCTCCAAACAAAGAATTTTTAAGAGTTTAAATAATGTGGCCTAATAGTTTATTCCACAGAGCATTTGGTCTGCCTTTCCAATTGTAATCACACACAAATCTTGCAGAACTGGATAGGTTTACCAATTAAATGCAATATTTTAAAATAAAATTTACTGAGTTACCATTCAAGCCCTCTTTCACAAAGTTGCAGTCATGCTCCATATTTCCTAGAAAAGTCTTACTTTAGTGGAAAAAAAACAAGATTTCAATGGGGATTCAAGTAGAGAAAAAATCACCATCCATCCAAATAGCTGCTAGGGTGAGAAGGATGTGAACGTCAGAGTGAGCTGTCAGCAACTCGCTAGAAATTGAAGGAGCCCAACAAAAGCTTTCAAAAGACTAAGATCATGGCATTTGGTCCCATCAATTCATGACACATGGCACTTGGGGAAACAATGGAAACAGTGACAGACATCATCTTCTTGGGCTCCAAAATCACTACAGATGGTAACTGCAGCCATGAAATTAAAAGACACTTGCTCCTTGGCCAACCTAGACAGCATATTAAAAACTGATATGTTACTTTTCTGACAAAGGTCCATCTAGTTAAGGCTATGGTTTTTCCAGTAGTCACATATGGATGTGACACTTGGACCATAAAGAAACCTGAGAGCTTAAGAATGATGCTTTTGAACTGTGGTTTTGGATAAGACTCTTGAGAATCCCGTAGACTGCAAAGAGATCCAACCAGTCCATCCTAAAGGAAATCAGTCCTGAATATTAATTGGAAGGACTGATGCTGTAGCTGAAACTCCAATACTTTGGCCAACTGATGTGAAGAACTGACTCTTCTGAAAAGACCCTGATGCTGGGAAAGATTGAAGGCAGGAGGAGAAGTGGATGACAGAGGACGAGATGGTTGGATGGCATCATCAAGTCTATGGACATGAATTTGAGCAAGCTCCAGGATTTGGTGGTGGACAGGGAAGCCTGGCGTGCTACAGTCTATGGGCTCACAAAGCATTGCACAAGACTGAGCAATTGAACTGGAACTGGAACAAATGCTCCACGTATTCTGATCTCTGCTGTCAATCACCATTCACCAAAAGCTCATTCTTTTTATTAAATTGTCATCTGTGCCAAGATATAAACTTTTGGATATAATTTTTGTGGACTATAATTTATCATTGCTGTTGCTAAGTCACTTCAGTCGTGTCCAACTTTGTGCAGCCCCATAGATAGCAGCCCACCAGGCTCTCCTGTCCCTGGGATTCTCCAGGCAAGAACACTGGAGTTGGTTGCCATTTCCTTCTCCAATGCATGAAAGTGAAAAGTGAAAGTGAAGTCACTCAGTTGTGTCCTACCTTCAGCGACCCCATGGACTGCAGCCTTCCAGGCTCCTCTGTCCATGGGATTTTCCAGGCAAGAGTACTGGAGTGGGGTGCCATTGCCTTCTCCAGTAATTTATCATTATTTGGGAATAAATATAAAGCATAATTTGGAGTGGGTTTTTGCTATTCAGTCGCTAAGTTCTGTCTGATTCTTTGAGACCCCACAAACTGCAGCACACCAGGCTTCCCTGTCCATCACCATCTCCTGGAACTTGCTCAAACTCATGTCCATTAAGTTGGTGATACCATCTAACCATCTCCTCCTCTCATCCACTTCTCCTTCTGCTTTTGATCTTTTCCAGGATCTTTTTCAGTGAGTCGACTATTTACATCAGGTGGCTAAGGTATTGGAACTTCAGCTTCAGCATCAGTCCTTCCAGTGTGTATTCAGGATTACTTTCCTTTATGATTGGCTGGTTTGATCTCCTTGCTGTCTAAGGGACTCTCAAGAGTCTTCTCCAGCACCACAATTCAAAAGCATCAATTCTTCAGCACTCAGCTTTCTTTATGGTCCAACACTTACATCTGTACATGACTCCTGGAAAAACCATAGCCTTGACTAGATGGACCTTTGTCAGAAAAGTAATGTCTCTGCTTTTTAATAAGCTGCTAGCTTTGTCAGAGCTTTTCATCCAAGGAGCAAGTGTCTTTTAATTTCATGGCTGCAGTCACGGTCTGAAGTGATTTTGGAGCCCAAGAAAATAAAGCCTGTCACTGTTTACATTGTTTCCCCATCTATATGCCATGAAGTGATGAGACTAGATGCCATAATCTTAATTTTTTGAATGTTGAGATTTAAGTCAGCTTTTTCACTCTCCTCTTTCAACTTCATCAAGAGACTCCTTAGTTTCTCTTTGCTTCCTGCCATAAAAGTGGTGTCATTTGCATATCTGAGTTATTCATATTTCTCCCAGCAATCTTGATTACAGCATGTGTTTCATCCAGCCTGGCATTACATGATGTAATCTGATTATAAGTTAAATAAGCAGGGTGACAATATACATCTTTGATGCACTCCTTTCCAAATTTTGAACCAGTCTGTTTCTCCATGTTCGGTTCTACCTGTTGCTTCTTTATTATTTGCATACAGGTTTTGCAGGAGGTAGGTAAGGTGGTCTGGTATGCCCATCTCTTTAAGAATTTTCCACAGTTTATTGTGATCCACAGGGGTAAAGGTTTTACCATATTTAATGAAGTGGAAGTAGGTGGTTTTCTGGAAATACCTTGCTTTTTCTATGATCCAATAGATATGGGCAATTTGATCTCTGGTTCCTCTGCCTTTTATAAATCCAGCTTGAACATCTGGAAGTTCTTGGTTCACATACTGTTAAAGCCTAGCTTGAAGGATTTTGAGCATTACCTTGCTAGCATGTGATATGAGTGCAACTGTGCAGTACTTTGAAGATTCTTTGGCATTGCCCTTCTTTGTGATTCAAATGAAAACAGACCTTTTCCATTCCTGTGGCCACTGCTGAGTTTTCCAAATTGGCTGACATACTGAGTGAAGCACTTTAACAGCATCATGTTTTAGGATTTGAAAGAGCTCACGTGGAATTCCAAAACAACCACTGGCTTTATTTGTAGTGATGCTTCCTAAGGCCTCTTTGACTTCACACTCCAGGATGTCTGGCTTTAGGTGAGTGACCACACCATCGTGGTTAGTATCAGTATCAGTTCAGTCACACAGTCATGTCTGAATCTTTGCGAACCTATGAACTGCAGCATGCCAGGCCTCCCTGTCCATCACCAACTCCCGGAGTTTACCCAAACTCATGTCCATTGAGTCGGTGATGCCATACAACCATCTCATCCTCTGTCGTTTCCTTCTCCTCCTGCCTTCAATCTTTCCCAGCATAAGGGTCTTTTCAAATGAGTCAGCTCTTCACATCAGGTAGCCAAGGTATTGGAGGTTCAGCTTCAACATCAGTCCTTCTAATGAACCCCCAGGATTGATTTCCTTTATGATGGACTGGTTGGATCTCCTTGCAGTCCAAGGGACTCTCAAGAGTCTTCTCCAACACCACAGTTCAAAAGCATCAATTCTTCTGCACTCAGCTTTCTTTATAGTTCAAATCTCACATCCATACATGACTACTGGAAACACCATAGGCTTGACTAGATGGACTTTTGTTGACAAAGTAATGCCTCAGCTTTTTAATATGCTGTCTAGGTTGGTCATAACTTTCCTTCCAAGGAGTAAGCGTCTTTTAATGTCATGGCTGCAATCACCATCTGCAGTGATTTTGGAGCCCCAAAAAAATAAAGTCAGCCACTGTTTCCACATCTATTTGCCATGAAGTGATGGGATCAGATGCCATGATCTTAGTTTTCTGAATGTTGAGCTTTAAGCCAACATTTTCACTCTCCTCTTTCACTTTCATCAAGAGGCTCTTGATGAAGAAGAAGTTCTTCTTCACTTTCTGCCATAAGGGTGGTGTTATCTGCATATCTGAGGTTATTGATATTTCTCCCAGCAATCTTGATTCCAACTTGTGCTTCCTTCAGCCCAGCGTTTCTTATGATGTACTCTGCATATAAGCTAAATAAGCAGTTAAATAATAAGTGACAATATACAGCCTTGACGTACTCCTTTTCCTATTTGGAGCCAGTCTGTTTTTCCATGTCCAGTTCTATCTGTTGTTTCCTGATCTTCATACAGGTTTCTCAAGAGGCAGGTCAGGTTGTCTTGGTTATCTGGGTCATTCAGATCTTTTTTGTATAGTTCTGGGTATTCTTGCCACATTTTCTTTTATTAAAAAATAATTAATTTTAATTGTAGGATAATTAGTTTACACTATTTGATGTGTTTGCCATACATCAATATGAAGCAGGCACAGATGCACATTTGCCACCCATCCTTAAACCCCTCCCATATCCCTACCCACCCCATCCTTTTGGTTGTCTCAGAACACCAGCTTTGAGTACCCTGCTTCATGCATCAAATTTGCACAGGTCCTCTATTTTATATATGGTAATATACATGTTTCAATGCTATTCTCTCAAATCATCCCTCTGTGCTTTCTTGCACAGAGCCCAAGAGTCTGTTCTTTACATATGTGTCTCTCTTGCTGCCTTAAATATAGGATAATTTCTATTTCTGTTAGGTCCATACTGTTTCTTTCCTTTATTGTGCCTATCTTTGCAGGAAATGTTCTCTTTGTATCTCCTATTTTATTAAAGAGATCTCAGGTCTTACACATTTTATTATTTCCCTCTATTTGTTTGCATTGTTCACTTAGGAAGGCTTTCTTTCTCTTCTTGCTATTCCTTGGAAGTCTGCATTCAGATGGGTATATCTTTCCTTTTCTCATTTGCCTTTCACTTCTCTTCTTTTCTCAGCTATTTGTAAGGCCTCCTCAAACATTTTGCCTTGTTATGTTTCTTTTCCTTGGGGATGATTTTGATCACTGCCTCCTGTACAATGTTATGAACATCCATCGATAGTTCTTCAGGCACTCGATCAGATCTAATCCCTTGAATCTATTTGTCACATCCACTTTATAATCATAAGGATTTTATTTAGATCGTACCTTAATGGCTTAGTGGTGTTCTGTACTTTCAATTTAAGTCTGAATTTTACAATAAGGGGTTCATGATCTGAGCCTCAGTCAGCTCCTGGTCTTGTTTTTGCTGACTTATAGAGCTTCTCCCAGAGAAGGCAATGGCACCCCACTCCAGTACTCTTGCCTGGAAAATCCATAGACAAGGAGCCTGGTAGGCTGCAGTCCATGGGGTTGCTAAGAGTCAGACACGACTGAGCGAATTCACTTTCACTTTTTACTTTCATGCATTGAAGAAGGAAATGGTAACCCACTCCAGTACTCTTGCCTGGAGAATCCCACGGATGGGGGAGCCGGGTGGGCTGCCATCTATGGGGTCGCACAGAGTCGGACACGACTGAAGTGACTCAGCAGCAGCAGCAGCAGCAGAGCTTCTCCATCCTCAGCTGCAAAGAATATAATCAAACTGATTTCAGTGTTGACCATCTGGGGATGTCCATGTGTAGAGTATTCTCTTGTGTTGTTAGAAAAGCATTTCTGATATGACCAGTGTGTCCTCTTGGGAACAATTTGTTAGCTTTTTCCCTGCTTAATTTTGTACTGAAAGGCCAAACTTGCATGTTGCTCCAGGTATCTCTTGAATTCCTATTTTGAATCTCAGTCCCCTATGCTGAAAATGTCATCTCCTTTGGGTGTTAGTTCTACAAAATCTTTTAGGTCTTCACAGAATGGTTCAAGTTCAGCTTCTTCACAATTACTGTTGAGGCGTATACTTGGATTGAATAGTTTGCCTTGGACATGAGCCAAGATAAAATTGTTGTTTTCGAGATTTCACAGAAGTACTGCATTTCCGACTATTTTGTTGAGTATGAGGGCGACTCCATTTCTTCTAAGGGTTACTCCATTAGAAGAAATGGAATACTAATGTTTATGTCTGCCCACAGTAGTAGATATAATGACTATCTGAATTGAATTCGCCTGTTTCAGTCCAGTTTAATTCACTGATTCCAAAAACGTTGATATTCACTCTTGCCATCTCCTGTTTGACCACCTCCAGTTTATCTTGATTCACATACATAATATTCCAGATTCCTATGCAATATTGTCCTATAGTATGGCATTCTTTGATATGTCTGATTGTACAGCCTTGGACTTTGCTTTCACAACCAGTTCAGTTCAGTTCAGTCACACAGTCATGTCTAGGTTTTGCAACCCCATGGACTATAGCATGTCAGGCTTCCCTGTCCATCACCAATGTCTGGAACTTGTTCAGACTCATGTCCATTGTGTTGGTGATGCCATCCAACCATCTCATCCTTTGTTGTCCCCTTCTGCTCCTGCATTCAATCTTATCCAGCATGAGTCTTTTCTACTGAGTTGACTCTTCACATTTGGTGGCCAAAGTATTGGAGCTTCAGCTTTGGCATTAGTCCTTCCAATAAATATTCAGGATGGGTTTCCTTTAGGATTGACTGGTTGGATGTCCTTGCAGTCCAAGGGACTCTAAAGAGTCTTCTCCAATACTAAAGTTCAGAAGCATCAATTCTTCAGCTTCCAGCCTTCTTTATGGTCCAGCTCTCACATCCATACATCGCTACAAGAAAAACCATAGCTTTGACTAGATGGACCTTTGTCAGCAAAGTAATGTCTCCACTTTTTAATATGCTGTCTAGGTTTGCCATAGATTTGCATCCAAGGACCAAGTGTCTTTTAATTTCATGGCTGCAGTGACCATCTGCAGTGATTTTGGTGCCCAAGGAAATAAAGTTTCTCCCTGTTTCTATTGTTTCCACGTCTCTGCCATGAAGTGATGGGACTGGATGCTATGATCTAAGTTTTTTGAATGTTGGGTTTTGAGCCAGCTTTTTCATGCTCCTCTTGCACTTTCATCAGGGGGCTCTTTATCTCCTCTTCGATTTCTGACATAAGGGTTGTGTCATCTACATATATGAGATTATTGATGTTTCTCTTGGCAAACTTGATACGAGCTTATGCTTCATCCAGCTCGGCATTTCACATGATATATTCTGCATGTAAGTTGAATAAACAGGGTGACAATATACAGCTTTGACATATTCCCTTCCCAATTTGGAACGAGTATGTTGCTACGTGTCTGCTTCTTGACCTGCATACAGATTTCTCAGGAGGCAGGTCAGGTGGTCTGGTATTCCCATCTCTTTAAGAATGTTCCACAGTTTGTTGTGATCCATACAGTCAAAGGCTTTGGCATAGTCAATAAAGCAGAAGTAGATGTTTTTCTTGAATTATCTTGCCTTTTCTATGATCCAACAGATGTTGACAATTTTATCTCTGGTTCCTCTGCCTTTTCTAAACCTAGCTTGAACATCTGGAAGTTCTCAGTTCATGTAAAGTTGAAGCCTAGTATGGAGAATTTAGAACATTACTTTGGGGGCATGTGAGATGAGTGCAATTATGCAGTAGTTTGAACATTCTTTGCCATTGCCTTTCTTTGGGATTGGAGTGAAACCTGACCTCTTCCAGTCCTGTGGTTACTGTTGAGTTTTCCAAATTTGCTGGCATATTGGGTGCAGCACTTTCACAGCA
Source organism: Bos javanicus (assembly GCF_032452875.1). NCBI lineage: Eukaryota > Metazoa > Chordata > Mammalia > Artiodactyla > Bovidae > Bos > Bos javanicus. The sequence continues at coordinate 74,182,004 of NC_083897.1, read as the reverse complement.
TCATCTTTCAGTATTTGAAATAGCTCAACTGGAATTCCATCACCTCTTCTACGTTTGTTCATAGTCATGTTTCCAAAGGTTCATTTGACTTTGGACTCCAGGATGTCTGACTCTAGGTGAGTGATCACACAATCATGGTCATCTGGGTCATTAAGATATTTTTTGTATAGTTCTTCTGTGTATTCTTGCCACCTCCTCTTAATATCTTCTGCTTCTGTTAGTTTCATCCCATTTCTGTCCTTTATTGTGCCCATCTATGCATGAAATGTTCCCTTGGTATCTCCAATTTTATTGAAGATATTTATTGTCTTTCCTATTGTATTGTTTTCATCTGTTTCTTTGCATTATTCACTTAAGTAGGCTTTCTTATCTTTCCTTGCTATTTTCTGAAACTCTGCATTCAGATGGATATATCTTTCCTTTTCTCCTTTGCTTTTTACTTCTCTTCTTTCCTCAGCTATTTATAAGGCCTCCTCAGACAACTATTTTGCCTTTTTCATTTCTTTTTCTTGGGGATGGTTTTTATCGCCGCCTCCTGTACAATGTCACAAACAATGTCTATAGTTCTTCAGGCACTCTATCAGATCTAATCCCTTGCATCTATTTGTCACTTAGACTGTATAATTATAAGGGATTTGATTTAGGACATACCTGAATGATCCAGTGGTTTTCCCTACTTTCTTCAATTTAAGTCTGAATTTTGCAACGAGGAGTTCATGCTCTGAGCCACAGTCAGCTCTCAGTCTTGCTTTTCTGGCTGTATAGGGTTTCTCCATCTTCAGCTGCCAAGAATATAATCAATCTGATCTGGCATTTGGCATTGATCATCTTTTGATGTCCATTGCAGAGTCATCTCTTGTGCTGTTGGAAGACGGTGTTTCCTATGACCAGTGTGTTCTCCTGGCAAAACTCTGTTAGTCTTTGCCCTGCTTCATTTTGTACTCCAAGGCCAAACATGTCTGTTTACTCCAGGTGCCTCTTGACTTCCTACTTTTGCATTCCAGTCACCTATGATGAAATGGACATCATTTTTTGGTATTCATTGTAGAAGTTCTTGTATTTCTTCATAGAATTGTTCAATGTCAGCTTCTTTGGCATTAGTGGTTGGGGCATAGACTTGCACTACTCTGATGTGCTGGTTTTCCTTGAAAACAAACAGAGATCTTCTGTCATTTTTTTAGATTGCACACACGTACTGCATTTTGTGCTCTTTTGTTGACTGTGAGCACTGTTCCCTTTCTTCTAAGGGATTCTTGTCCACAGCAGTATATGTAATGGCCATCTGAGTTAAATTCACCCATTTCTGTCCATTTCAGTTCACTGACTCCTAAAATTTTGATATTCACCTTTGCTGTCTCCTGTTTGACCACTTCCAATTTACCTTGATTCATGGACCTAACATTCCAGGTTGCTATGCAGTATTGTTCTTTACAGCATCGAACTTTACTTCCATCATCAGTCACATCCACAACTGTGTGTTGTTTTTGCTTTGACTCCATCTCTTCATTCTTTTGAAACCATTTCTCCACTCTTCTCTAGTAGCATATTCACCACCAGACACATCCATAACTGGGTATTGTTTCTACTTTGGTTTAGCCTTTTCATTCCTTCTAGAGCTATTTCTCTGCTTTTCTCCAGTAGCATATTGGGCACTTGTTTGCCTTGGGAGTTCATCTTTCAGTGTCATATATTTTTGCCTTTTCATACTAGTCATGACATTCTCAAAGCAAGAATGCTGAAGTGGTTTCCCATTCCCTTCTCTAGTGGGACCACATTGCACAATGTTATAACCCTCCATTCATAGTTCTTCAGGCACTCTGCTTACCAGATATAATTCCTTGAATCTGTTCATCACCTCCACTATATATTGATAAATGCCTTGATTTAGATCATACCTGAATGATCCAGTGGTTTTCCCTACCTTCTTCAATTTAAGTCTGAATTTTCCAATGAGGAGTTCATGCTCTGAATCACAGTCAGTTCCAGTTTTTGTTTTTACTGACTGTATAAAGCTTCTCCATCTTCAGCTGCAAAGAATATAATCAATCTGATTTTGGCATTGACCATCTGGTTATGTCCATATATATAGTAATCTCTTGAATTATTGGAAATTGGAGTTTGCTATGACCTGCACATTCTCTTAATAAAACTGTTTTAGCCTTTGCCTTGCTTCATTTTGTACTCCAAGGCCATACTTTCCTTTTCTTTGGGGTATCTCTTGGCTTCTTTCTTTTGTATTACAATCATATGTGATGAAAAGGACATCTTTCCTTTGGTGTTATTTCTAAAATGTGTTGTCGGTTTTCATAGAACTGGTCAACTTCAGCTTCTTTGGCATCTGTGGTTTGGGCATAGACTTGGACTAGTGTGATGTTGAACAGTTTACCTTGAAAATGAACCAAGATCATCCTGTCTTTTTTGAGGTAGTATCCAAGGACTGCATTTTGGACTTTCTGTTGACTGTGAGTGCTACTCCATTTCTTCTAAGGGATTTTTGCTCACAGTAGTAGATATAATGGTCATCTGAATTAAATTGGCCCATACCCCTTCATTTTAGTGTACTGATTCTTAAGATGTTGGTGTTCAATCTTGCCTTCTTCTGCTTGACTAGGACCAATTTACCTTGATTCATGGATCTAACCTTCCCAGTTCCTATGCAATATCGTTCTTAATACCATCAGACTTTACTTTTACCGGAGCTTCCCTGGTGGCTCAGAGATTAAAGCATCTGCCTGCAATGTGGGAGACCAGGGTTCGATCCCTGGGTCGGGAAGATTCCCCTGGAGAAGGAAATGGCAACCCACTCCAGTATTCTTGCCTGGAGAATCCCATGGATGGAGGAGCCTGGTGGGCTACAGTCCACGGGGTCGCAAAGAGTTGGACATGACTGAGCAACTTCACTTTCACTTTATTTTTACCACCAGATACATCCACAACTGTGTTTCATTTCCACTTTGGCCCAGCTGCTTCATTCTTTCTGGAGCTATTATTAATTGCCCTCTGCTCTTCCCCATTAGCATATTGGACCCTTCCAACCTTGGGGACTCATCTTCCAGGGTCGTATATTTTTGCCTTTTCATACTGTTCATGGGGTTCTTGCAGCAAGTATACCAGATTGAGTTGCCATTTCCTTCTCTAGTGAACCATATTTAGTCAGAACTCTTCACTATGACCCGTCCATCTTGGGTAGCCCTGTGAGGCATAGCTCATACCTTCATTGAGTTATGCAAACCCACTAGTGATAACAAGGCTGTCATTCATGAAGGAGCAATGTGCCTAGCACTGGACATGTTCTCAATTCAACTCTCTAGCCAAATTATTTTTCTCATCCCCTTAAAATGGGTTTTGCTTTAAATCTCCAAGGTCCATGCTGTTTTCAATTTTGAAGAAAGATGAAGACTTCCTACATTCATTTTACAAAGAAACTTAATCCTTGAGATAATAGTCTAGAGGATTGGGAAATTATAGGGAATTATTCTAAATATTCCAATTGCTTCTGTATGTAGCTGTGCTCCCATAGTAAAGTATGTTTTCTTTTTTTTTTTTTCATGTGTTCCCCATCCTGAACCCTCCTCCCTCCTCCCTCCCCACACCATCCCTCTGGGTCATCCCAATGCACCAGCCCCAAGCATCCAGCATCGTGCATTGAACCTGGACTGGCATCTCGTTTCATACATGACATTTCACATGTTTCAATGCCATTCTCCCAAATCTTCCCACCCTCTCCCTCTCCAACAGAGTCCATAAGCCTGTTCTATACATCAGTGTCTCTTTTGCTGTCTCGTATACAGGGTTATCGTTACCATCTTTCTAAATTCCATATATATGCGTTAGTATACTGTATTGGTGTTTTTCCTTCTGGCTTACTCCACTCTGTATAATAGGCTCCAGTTTCATCCACCTCATTAGAACTGATTCAAATGTATTCTTTTTAATGGCTGAGTAATACTCCATTGTGTATATGTACCACAGCTTTCTTATCCATTCATCTGCTGATGGACATCTAAGTTGCTTCCATGTCCTGGCTATTATAAACAGTGCTGCGATGAACATTGGGGTACACGTGTCTCTTTCCCTTCTGGTTTCCTCAGTGTAAAGTATGTTTTCATTTTACCCCTGGTAGTCTTGTCATTTTTCGTTGATCTTTATACTACAAAATTTATTTATATAGCATTTTCTTCTTCAAAACTTTCCAAACATTTTCCAGATATAACCTCATGAATTTAGGGGGTTGTTATTGTCATTATATGGCTGAATGAAAAGCACAAAGAAATGTATTTGCATACAAAAGCCTACTCAAAGCAGAAATTCAATCATAGAACCTCATGACATAAAGAGATGGAAGGGATTTTAAAAATTACTTCTTCCCACAGTTTATAGAGAAGGAATTTGAGAGTTAGGGAAGGTGAGTTGTTTAACTCACAGATTAACCTCAACTCATCATGACAAAGCTGAAGCTATAACTCAGAACTTCAGACTCCTACACTAGTGCTATATCCACGACAACATGGTAAGCAAAAGTGTGTGGGAGGAAAAAAAGGGAAAAGAGAGAAATAAAGGAGTTTGTTCTGTACCATTTTAGGACACAATATCAACATGAATATTAAAGATATTCAGTCTGAAAAATGTTTCAAAACTGATATAGAAAATTCAACTCCTATGTATTTAAAGCTTGCCTCAAGAGAAAGGGAGGAAGACAATGATTTAAGCAGCTCTAAGGGCTTTCCTGGTTGCTCAGTGGTAATGAATCCACCTGCCAATGCAGGAGACATGATTTCAGTCCCTAGGTTGGGAAGATCCCCTGGAGAAGGAAATGACAACCCATTCCAGTATTCTTGCCTGGAGAATTCCATGGACAGAGGAGTTTCGCTTGCTACATGGGGTTAGCTTTGTGTTGCAAAAGAGTCAGACATGAATTAGCAAACAAACATCAACAACAAAAAAGCTCTAGTCATCACAAAATAATCAGAAGTGATAGGTTATTTATATAAAATTGACAAAGTTGGGTGTCACATATGGCACAGTAACATGTAACAATATTCTATAGTTCAAACCATCAATTTACATTAATTTTCACAAACACAAATAGTACCTTCTTCTGCTATTTGCAGGGAGACTACTGTAGTATTTAGAAGAACAGCTAGAATGGAGAGGATTTTGCCTTCTGACATCTTGCATGTTAGATGAGCTATAAAGAGAAAGTATAATGAATATTTGGGTTCATATACAAGGAATTATTCTTCAAGGCTAAATATTGGATAAATAAAGGGCAGTCCCTAGAGGATGTGCCTTGCAACAGAATGAAGATGTCCTACCTGTTGTATGCAATTCATAATTTACTTCTAATTGTGGTTCCCAAACTGTGCAATGAGACACTCTGTGACATCTCAGCAAACCAACAGGGATGTCATAGGTTGTTTTACATTTTTGACGGAAACACAGCAGTAGTAAATGCACTTGAGATAAATATGTTTTCAACATTAGATTCTGTCCCATTATTTTGATTATGTAATTTCTTTGCAAAGCAACGTTTTCTGCATCTGGTGCAACAAAAGTAAATACCGTTAGGGAAAGGGAGTTGATAGGGGATAACACAGGGAGTTCCTTTGTAGTGATGGAACAGTTACATATTTTGATTGTGGGATGGTCACATAAATCAATATGGAAGACAAAATTATACAGAGCTATGAATATATACACTAATGAATGCCCATAAAAACTGGTAGATTCTACTTAAAGTTTGTTGATCCCGCCAATATAAATGTTCTGCTTTTGATGTACCGTATCAAAAATATTTTATGTATTATATATATTATACAATTGCATGTATATTATACATAAGACATATATAATATGTTGTTGTTGTTCAGTCGTTCAGTCGTGTCCAACTCTTTGTGACCCCATGGACTGCGCATGCCAGGCTTCTCTGTCCTTCACCATCTCCTGGGGCTTGCTCAAACTCATGTCCATTGAGACAGTGATGCCATCCAACCATCTCATCCTCTGTCGCCCCCTTCTCTTCCTGCTCTCAATCTTTCCCAGCATCAGGGTCTTTTCCAATGAGTCAGCTCTTTGCATCAGGTGGCCAAGGTATTGGAGCTTCAGCCACAGCATCAGTCCTTCCAAAGAATATTCAGGATTGATTTCCTTTAGGATTGACTGGTTTGATCTCCTTGCAGTCCAAGGAACTCTCAAGATTCTTCTCCAACACCACAGCTCCAAAACATCAACTCTTTAGCATTCAGACTTCTTTATGGTTCAACTCTCACTTCCATACATGACTACTGGAAAAATCATAGTTTTGACTATATGGACCTTTCTTGGCAGAGTAATGTCTCTGCTTTTTAATATGCTGTCTAAGTTTGTCATAGCTTTTCTTCCAAGGTATGTATATTGTGTATATCTTACAATATATAACATGTGAAAGTGAAAGTCGCTCAGTCATGTCCAACTCTTTGTGAGCCCGTGGACTATACATTCCATGGAAATCTCCAGGCCAGAATATTGCAGTGGGTAGCAGTTTCCTTCTCCAGGGGATCTTCCCAACCTAGTGATCGAACCCAGGTCTTCCACATTACAGGTGGATTCTTTACCGGCTGAGCCACAATTATATAACTTGCAAGATATTGTTATTAAGGAAAACAAAGTGAATGGCTAACAAGATCTCTTTATAATATTTTTAACACATATTTATTGAGAGATATTCTAACTGGTTACACTTCTTCCTTTTAAAGCATATCAGCAAATTCTGTGTAGTATATAAAGAATTGTGCAACCATCAACAAAATCATTTTTTTTTTAATTTCCATCACCCCTAACAGAAAGCTTCTACCCTTTAGCTGTCACCCATGAACTCTCCCACATTTCCCCACTCTAGCTAGCCACTATGTTATGTATCCATAAATTTTCCTGTTTCAGAAATTTTACATGAATGGGATAATGCAATACATTGGCTATTATTACTGGTTTCTTTCACTTAACATAGTTTTCAAAGTTCATCCATGTTGTAGAAGTACTTCATTGCTTTTATTGCTGGATATTACTTCATTGTATGGATATGCATTTGTTTCATTTATCAGTTTATGGGGTTTATATTTTTATATTTTCTCACACTTTTGTATATTAAGAATAATGCTATTATGAATATTACATCCTCTACAAGTTTTTGTGCTGGTATATTCTTTCAATTCTCTTTGGTATATACCTAAGCTAGAACTGTTGACTCATATAATACTTTGTTTAACCTATTGAAGGTTAGTCTATTTTCCAAAGTAGCTATACCATTTTATATTCTTACTAGCAGTGTATGCAGGTTTCAATCCATCTTCATTCTCTCCAACACTACTTATTATCTATTTTAAAAATTATATCTATCCTAAAATGCATGAAGTGTTTTCTCACTGCTTTCATTTGGATTTCCCTGATGACCTAAAGCTTAAGCATACTTTGTGTGCATGTTGGCCATTGGTATGCCTTTTTTGGAGATATGCTTACTCATATAATTTGTCCATAAAAAAAATATTAGAGTATAGTTGATTTACAATGTTGAGTTAATTTCAGGTGTACAGCAAAGTGAATCAGATATGCATATTACTTTGTCCAGTTTTAACTGCAATGTTTCTTTTTTTATTATTGACTTTCTATAGTTCTTTATATATTCTAGACACAAGCATCTTTTCAGATATTTGATTGTACATATTTTCTCCCATTCAGTAGGTTGTCTTTTCACTTTCCTGATATCATTTGATACCGAAAATTCTCAAATTTTGGTGGCCTCATTCTTCAATTTTTTTTCCCTTTGGTTAACTCTATTTTTTTTAATTTAAATATAGACCAGGAGTAGAATTGCTGGGTCATATGGTGGTTTTATTCCACCATATGGAATAAATTTTCCATTTTAAGGAATGGAATATCCATTTTTTAAAGGAATCCCCATACCATCTTCTATAGTGGCTGTATCTATTTCCATTCCCACAAACAGTACAACAGGGTTCCCTTTTCTCCATCCTGAGGAAATATAAATTTAAAAAGACACATGTGCCCCAATGTTCATTGCAGCACTATTTACAATAGCTAGAATGTGGAAGCAACCTAAATGTCCATCAACAAATGAATGGATAAAGAAGTTCTGGTATATATACACAATGGTATATTACTCAGCAATAAAAAGGAGCACATTTGAGTCAGTTCTAATGAGGTGGATTAACCTAGACCCTATTATACAGAGTGAAGTAAATCAGAAAGAGAAAGATAAATATCATATACTATATGGGAGCATATATTGGAGAAGGCAATGGCACCCCACTCCAGTACTCCTTCCTGGAAAATCCCATGGATGGAGGAGCGTGGAAGGCTGCAGTCCATGGGGTCACTGAGGGTCAGACATGACTGAGCGAATTCACTTTCACTTTTCACTTTCATGCATTGGAAAAGGAAATGGCAACCCACTCCAGTGTTCTTGCCTGGAGAATCCCAGGGACGGAGGAGCCTGGTGGGTTGCCGTCTATGGGGTCACACAGATTCAGACACGACTGAAGTGACTTAGCAGCAGCAGCAGCAGCAACACATATATATGGAATCTAGAAAGGTGATACTGAAGACTTTATATGCAGGGCAGCAATGAAGACATAGACATAGAAAACAGACTTATGGACACGATGAGAGGGGAGGAGAGAGTGAGATGTACGGAGAGAGTAACATGGAGACTTACATCACCATATGTAAAATAGATAGCCAATGGAAATTTGCTGTAAGTCTCAGATAATTCAAACAGGGGCTCTGTATCAACCTAGAGGGGTGGGATGGGGAGGGAGATGGGAAGGAGGGAGGGGACATACATATGCCTATGGCTGATTCATATTGAGATTTGACAGAAAACAGCAAAATTCTGTAAAGCAATTATCCTTCAATAAAAAATAAATTAATTTTTAAAATTCTGTAAAGCAATTGTCCTTCAATTAAAAAATTGAAATATAGTCAATTTGTAACATGCCAATGTCTGCTGAATGGCAAGGTGACTCAGTTATGCACATATATATATATATATATATATATATATATTCTTTTATATATTCTTTTCCATTATGTCTTATCAAAGGAAATTGGATATAGTTCCCTGTGCTATACATAAGACCTTATTTTTTATCCATTCTAAATGGAATAGTTTGAATCTACCAATTCCAAACTCCCAGTCCATCCTTCTCCCTTCCCTCTCACCCTTAGCAATCGCAAGTCTGATCTCTATGTCTATGAGTCTATTTCTGCTTTGTAGATAGGTTAGTTCATGCCATATTTTATATTCCATATATAAGTGATATAACATGGCATTTTTCTTTCTCTTGCTGACTTGCTTCATTTAATATGATAATCTCTAGTTGCATCCATGTTGCTGCAAATGCTAACATTCATTCTTTTCATGGCTGAGTAGTATTCCATTGTATATATGTACCACATCTTTTTTATCCATTCATCCATCAATGGGCATTTCATTGATAATATTCTTTGGCTATTATGAATAGTGTGCTGCTATGAACATAAAGGTGAATATATCTTTTTGAATTATAGTTTTTTGGATAAATGCCCAGGAGTGGAATTGCTGGATCATATGGTAACTTTATTTTTAGTTTTCCGAGGTACATCCACTCTGTTCTCCATAGTTGCTGTGCCAATTTACACTCCCACTAACAGTGGGGGAGAGTTTCCTTTTTTCCACAATCTCTCTAGCATTTGCTATTTGTAGACTTTTTAGTGATGGCCATTGTGACCGGTGTGAGATGGTATCTCATTGTACTTCTGATTTGCATTTTTCTAACAAATTACTCATGCTGAGCATCTTTTCATGTGCCTACTGGCTGCCTGTATATCTTCTTTGGAAAATGTCTATTAAGATCTTCTGCCCATTTTTTTGATTAGGTTAGTTGTTTTTCATTGTTCACTTGTATAATCTACTTGTATATTTTGGAGATTAAACTTTGTTTGGTAGCACTATTTGCAAATATTTTCTCCCATTCTCTGTGTTTTATTTATTTATTTATTGGTTTCCTTTGCTATGCAAAATCTTGTAAGCTTGAATTAAGTTCCAGTCGTTTATTTTTGATTTTATGTCTGTAGCCTTGGAAGACTGTGAAGTGAAAGTTGCTCAGTCATGTCTAACTCTTTAGTTATCCCATGGACTACACAGTCCATGAAGTTCTCAAGGCCATAATGCTGGAGTGGGTAGCCTTTCTCTTCTCCAGGGCATCTTCCCAACCCAGGGATTGAACCCAGATCTCCCACATTGTAGGTGGATTCTTTACTAGCTGAGCCACGAGGGAAGCCCAAGAATACTGGAGTGCGGAGCCTATCCCTTCTCCAGAAGATCTTCCTGACCCAGGAATCAAACCAGGGTCTCCTGCATTGCAGGCAGATTGTTTACCAACTGAGCTAACAGGAAAGCCCCTGGGAGACTGATAGAATGTTTTAAAAAAATCTTATAACAATTGCACTAAAAAATACCTAGGAATAAACTTGATCAAGGAAGTGAAAGACTTTTACACTGAGAACTATAAAACACTATTAAAGAAAATTAAAGAGGATTCAAAGGAATAGAAATACATTCAAATTAAAGAGGATTCAAAGGAATAGAAATACATTCCATGCTCATGCTTGGAAGAATTAATATTGTTAAAATGGCAATACTTCCCAAAGCAAGCTCTGGATTTCATGTGATTCTTATCAAATTACTCATGACATTTTTTCATAGAACTAGAACAAATTCCAACAATCTATATAGAACCATAAAAAACCAGCATTGCCAATGAAATCCTGAGAGGAAACTAGAATGAAACAGAAGATATAACTTCCTCAGACTTCAGATATCATTACAAAGCTACTTTAATCACAACAGTGTGGGATTGGTGCAAAAACAGACATATGGATCAATGGAACAGAATAGAAAGTCCACAAATAAACCCACATATCTATAGTCAATTAAACTTTGACAAAGTAGGCAAGAATTTAAAATGAGAAAAAAGTCTGTTCAGCAAGGGGCACTGGGAAGCTGGGATGCTGTTGCTGCTGCTAAGTCATTTCAGTCATGTCCAACTCTCTGCGACCCCATAGATGGCAGCCCACCAGGCTCCCCCATCCCTGGGATTCTCCAGGCAAGAACACTGGAGTGGGTTGCCATTTCCTTCTCCAATATGCATGAAAGTGAAAAGTGAAAGTGAAGTCGCTCAGTCGTGTACAACTCCTAGCGACCCCATGGACTGCAGCTGACCAGGCTCCTCCGTCCAGGGGAGGGATTTTCCAGGCAAGAGTATTGGAGTGGGGTGCCATTGTCTTCTGGGATAGCAACATGTAAATCAAAGTAGTTGGAACACACCATCATACCATACACAAAAATAAACTCTAAATGGCTTAAAGACTTAAGATAAACCATGACACCATAAAACCCATAGAAGACAGCATAGACAAAGCATTCATCAACATAAATTGTAGCAAGTTTTCTTTTTAGAGCTTTATTTTATATTTGATAATAGTTGATTAATAATATTGTGTTAGTTTCAGGTGTAAAGCAAAATGATTCAGTTATACATGTACATGTACATTATTTTTCATAAAAATCATTAACAACAAACAGAAACAAACAACTCAATTAAGAAATAAGCAGATGAACCAAATAGACTTTTTCCAAAGAAGACATACAGGTGACCATCAGGGACACAAAACGATGTTCAGCACCACTAAGCATTAAGGAAATGAAAATCAAAACCATAATGAGATATCATATCACAGTTGACAGAATGGCTGTTATCAAAAAGGCAAGAAATAACAAGTGCTGGTAAGAATGTGGAGAAAAGTGAACACTCATGCACTTCTGGAGAGAATATTAACTTGTGTAGCCACTATAGAAAACAGAAGAAGAGGTTAAGGAGAGGTGGCAAGAAAGCACAGAACTCTACAAAAAAAGGTCTTAATGACCCAGATAACCGTGATGATGTGGTCACTCACCTAGAGATGAACACCTTGGAGTGTGAAGTCAAGTGGACGTAGGGAGCATTACCTCAAAGCTAGTGGTAGTGATGGAATTCCAGCTGAGCTATTTAAAATTCTAAAAGAGGATGCTGTTAGAGTGCTGCATTCAGTATGTCACCAAATTTGGAAAACTCAGCAGTTGCTGTAGGACTGGAAAATGTCAGTTTTCATTCCAATCCAAAAGAAGGAAAATGTCAAAGAATATTCCAACTACCACACAATTGCACTTATTTTACATGCTAGCAAGGTTATGCTCAAAATCCTTCAAGCTAGGCTTCAGCAGTACCTGAACCAAGAACTTCCAGATGTATAAGCTGGGTATCTTTCTATTTTTTTTGTTTTAGTTATTTTAATTTGAGGCTAATTACAATATTGTATTGGTTTTTGCCATACACTGACATGAGTCAGCCATGGGTGTACATGTGTTCTGGATCCTGAACCCCACTGCCACCTCCCTCCCCATCCTGTCCCTCTGGGTTATCCCAGTGCACCAGCCCTGAGCAACCTGTCTCATGCATTGAACCTAGACTAGTGATCTGTTTCACATATGATAATATACATGTTTCAATGCTATTCTCTCAGATCATCCCACCCTCACCTTCTCCCACTGAGTCCAAAAGACTATTGTATATATCTGTGGCTCTTTTGCTGCCTCGCATATAGGGTTATAATTACTGTCTTTATAAATTCCATATATATGCTTTAGTATACTCTATTGGTGTTTTTCTTTCTGACTTGCTTCACTCTGTATAAAAGGCCCCAGTGTCATCCAACTCATTAGAACTGGTTTAAATGCATTCTTTTTAATGGCTGAGTAATATTCCATTATGTATATGTACCATGGCCTTTTTATCCATTGTCTGCTGATGGACATCTAAGTTGCTTCCATGTCCTGGCTTTTATAAACAGTGCTGTGATGAGCATTGGGGTACACGTGTCTCTTTCAATTCTGGTTTCCTCGGTGTGTATGCCCAGCAGTGGGATTGTTGGGTCATGTGGCAGTTCTATTTCCATTTTTTTAAGGAATCTCCACACTGTTCTCCAGAGTATCTATACTAGTTTGCATTCCCACCAACAGTGTAAGAGGGTTCCCTTTTTTCCACACCCTCTCCAGCATTTATTGCTTGGAGATTTTTAGATAGCAGCCATTCTGACCAGCATGAGATGGTACATCATTGTGGTATTGATTTCCATTTCTCTGAGAATGAGTTATATTGAGCATGTTTTCATGTGTTTGTTAGCCATCTGTATGTCTTCTTTGGAGAAATGTCTGTGTATATCTTTGTCCTATTTTTTGATTGGGTCGCTTATCTTTCTGGAATTGAGCTGCAGGAGTCTTCATTGTGCAAAAGCTTTTAAGTTTAATTAGGTCCCATTTGTTTATTTTTGCTTTTATTTCCATTACCCTGGAAGGTAGTTCGTAGAGGATCCTGCTGTGGTTAATGTCAGAGAGTGTTTTGCCTATGTCTTCCTCTAGGAGTTTTATAGTTTCTGGTCTTATGTTTAGATCTTTAATTCATTTTGAGTTTTTTTTTTTTTTTTCCCTAATGTTTTAATCCTTTAAATTTGCAATGAACTCTTCCGTGCAACTGGATAGAGGTCAGGTGCGATGGGCCCTGGTCATTCCCCAGTCATGGCTGTTGCTTTTGTTTGCTTATCTTTTTTTTCATATTTTCATTGGCTTTATTTTTGTGTATGGTGTTAGAAAGTGTTCTAGTTTCATTCTTTTACAAGTGGTTGACCATTTTCCCCGGCACCATTTCTTAAAGAGATTGTCTTTTCTCCATTGTATATTCTTGTCTCCTTTGTCAAAGTTAAGGGGTCCATAGGTGCATGGATTTATCTCTGGGCTTTCTATGTTGTTCCATTGATTGATATTTCTGTCTTTGTGCCAGTACCATACTGTCTGGATAACTGTGGCTTTGTAGTAGACCCTGAAGTCAGGCAGATTTATTCCTCCAGTTCTTTTTTTCTTTCTCAAGATTGTTTTGGCTATCTGAGGATTTTTGTATTTCCATACAAATTGTGAAATTATTTGTTATAATTCTATGAAAAATACCATTGGTAGCTTGATACAGATTGCATTGAATCTATAGATTGTTTTGGGGAGTGTACTCATTTTGACAATATTGATTCTTCTGATCTATGAACATGGTGCATTTATCCACCTATTTGTCTCCTCTTTGATTTTTTTCATCAGTTTTTATGGTTTTCTATATGTATGTCTTTTGTTTCTTTAGGTAGATATATTCCTAAGTATTTTATTCTTTTTGTTGCAATGGTGAATGGAATTGTTTCCTTAATTTCTCTTCCTGTTTTCTCATTGTTCGTGTATAGCAATGCAAGGGATTTCTGTGTGTTGATTTTATATCCTGCAACTTTACTATATTCATTCATTAGCTCTAGTAATTTTTCTGGTGGAGTCTTTAGGGTTTTGTATGTAGAGGATCATGTCATCCACAGAGTTTTATTTCTTTTCCAATCTGGATTCCTTTTATTTCTTTTTCTTCTCTGACTGCTGTGGTCAAAACTTCTAAAACTATGTTGAATAGTAGTGGTGAGAGTGGGCACTCTTGTCTGGTTCCTGAATTTAGGGGAAATGCTTTCAATTTTTCACCATTGCAGGTAATGTTTCCTGTGGCTTTGTCGTATATTGCATTCATTATGTTGAGGTAGGTTCCTTCCATTCCTGCTATTTGGAAGGTTTTTATCATAAATAGATGTTGCCTTTTGTCAAAGGCTTTCGCTGCATCTATTGAGATAATCATATGTTTTTTATCATTCAATTTGTTAATGTGGTGTATTACATTGATTGATTTGTGGATATTAAAGAATCCTTGCATTCCTGAGATAAAGCCCACTTGGTCATGATATATGATCTTTTTAATATGTTGTTGGATTCCATTTGGTATTTTGTTAAAGTTTTTGCATCTATGTTCATTAGTGATATTGACCTGTAGTTTCCTTTCTTCTTCTTCTTCTTTTTTTTTTTTTTTTTTTTTGTGGCATCTTTGCCTGGTTTTGGTATTAGGGTGATATTGGGCTCATAGAATGAGTTTGGAAGTTTATCTTCCTCTGCAGTTTTCTGGAAGAGTTTGAGTAGGATAGGTGTTAGCTCTTCTCTCAATTTTTGGTAGAATTCAGCTGTGAAGCCGTCTGGACCTGGGCTTTTGTTTGCTGGAAGATTTCTGATTAGTTTCCATTTCTGTGATTGTGATGTGTCTGTTAAGATTTTATATTTCTTCCTGGCTCAGTTTTGGAAAGTTGTACTTTTCTAGGAATTTGTCCATTTGTTCCAAGTTTTCCATTTTATTGGCATATGGTTGCTGATCATAGTCTCTTATAACCCTTTGTAAATCTGTGTTGTCTGTTGTGATTTCTCCATTTTCATTTCTAATTTTGTTGATTGGATTCTTCTCCTTTTGTTTCTTGATGAGTCTAGCTAATGATATTTCAATTTTATTTATCTTCTCAAAGAACCATCTTTTAGATTTGCTGATTTTTGCTATCATCTCTTTTGTTTATTTTTCATTTATTTCTGCCCTGATTTTTAAGTTTTCTTTCCTTCTACTAACCCTGGATTTCTTCACTTCTTCCTTTTCTAGTTACTTTAGATGTAGAGTTAGGTTATTTGACTTTTTTCTTGTTTCTTGAGGAAAAACTATATTGCTATGAACCTTCCCCTTAGCACTGCTTTTACAGTGTCCCACAGGTTTTGGGTTGTTGTGTTTTCATTTCCATTAATTTCTATGCATATTTTGATTTCTTCTGTGATTTGTTGGTTATTCAGCAGTGTGTTGTTCAGCCTCCTGTAATTTTCTCCTGTAATTGACATCTAACTTCATCTAATTACATCTAATCTTGCTGCATTGTGGTCAGAAAAGATGCTTGGAATGATTTCAATCTTTTTTTTTAATTTACCAAGCCTAGATTAATGGCCCAGGATATAATCTATCCTGGAGAAGGTTTCATGTGCACTTGAGAAAAAGGTGAGATTCATTGTTTTGGGGTGAAATGTTCTATAGATATCAGTTTGGTCTAACTGGTCCATTGTATCACTTAAAGGTTGTGATTCCTTGCTAATTTTCTGTTTAGTTGATCTATCCATAGGTGTGAGTGGTATATTAAAGTTTCCTACTATTATTTTGTTGTTGGTAACATCCCATTTCATACTTGTTATCATTTGCCTTACATATTGTGGTTCTCCTATGCTGGGTGCATATATATTTATAATTGTTATATCTTCTTCTTGGATTGATCCTTTGATCGTATGTAGTGTCCTTCTTTGTCTCTTTTCACAGCCTTTATTTTAAAGTCTATGAGTATTGCTACTCCTGCTTTCTTTTGGTCTCTATCTGCATGAAGTAAATTTTTCCAGCTTTTCACTTTCAATCTGTATGTGTCCCTTGTTTTGATGTGGGTCTCTTGTAGACAGCATATATATGGGTCTTGTTTTTGTATCCATTCAGCCAATCTTTGTATTTTGGTTGGGGCATTCAACCCATTTACATTTAAGGTAATTATTAATAAATGTGATCCCATTGCCATTTACTTAGTTGTTTTGGGTTCGAGTTTATACACCCTTTCTGTGTTTTCTGTCTAGAAAAGATCCTTTAAAATTTGTTGGAGAGCTGGTATGGTGGTGCTGAATTGTCTCTGCTTTTGCTTGTCTGTAAAGCTTTTGATTTCTCCTTCATATTTGAGTGAGATCCTTGATGGGTACAGTAATCTGGGTTGTAGGTTTTTCTCTTTCATCACTTTAAGTATGTCCTTCCATTCCTTTCTGGCCTAAAGAGTTTCTATGGAAAGATCAGCTGTTATCCGTATGGGAATCCCCTTGAATGCTGTTTGTTGTTTTTCCCTTGCTGTTTTTACTATGTATTCTTTGTGTTTGATCTTTGTTAATTTGATCAATATGTGTCTTGGGGTGTTTCACCTTGGATTTATCCTGTTTTGGACTCTCTGGGTTTCTTGGACTTCGGTGATTATTTCCTTCCCCATTTTAGGGAACTTTTTAACTATTATCATCTCAGGTATTTTCTCATGGCCTTTTTGTCTTCTTCTTCTGGGACTCCTATGACTCTAATGTTGGAGCATTTAACATTGTCCTAGAAGTCCCTGAGGTTGTCCTCATTTCTTTTAAGTATTTGTTTTTTCTTTTTTCCTCTCTGCTTCATTTATTTCTACCATTCAATCTTCTACCTCAATTAGCCTATCTTCTGCTTCTGTTATTCTACTGTTGCTTCCCTCCAAGTGTTTTTTACCTCATTTATTGCATTATTCATTATTGACTGACTTTTTAAATTTATTCTAGGTCCTTGTTAAACATCTCTTACATCTTCTCAATCCTTGTCTCCAGGCTATTTATCTGTAACTCCATTGTGTTTTCAACATTTTGGATTATTTTTACTATCATTATTCTGAATTCTTTTTCAGGTAGACTCCCTGTCTCCTCTTCTTTTGTTTGGTTTGGTGGGCTTTTATCATGCTCCTTTACCTGCTGAGTATTTCTCTGTTTTTGTATCTTGTTTATATTGCTGTGTTTGGGGTGGCCTTTCTGTATTCTGGCAGTTTGTGGTTCCTCTTTATTGTGGAGGTTCCTCATTGTGGGTGGGTTTGGACGAGTGTCTTTTCAAGGTTTCCTGGTTAGGCAAGCTTGCATCGGTATTTTGGTGGATGGTGCTGGATTTCTTCCCTCTGGAGTGCAATGAAGTGTCCAGTAGTGAGTTTTGAGATGTCTATTGGTTTGGTGTGACTTTGGGCAGCCTGTATATTGAAGGTCAGAACTATGTTCCTGTGTTGCTGGAGAATTTGTGTAGTATGTCTTGCTCTGGAACTTGTTGTCCCTGGGGTGGTGCTTGGTTCAGTGTAGGTATGGAGGCTTTTGGATGAGCTCTTATCGATTAATGTTCCCTGGAGTCAGGAGTTCTTTGGTGTTCTCAGGTTTTGGGCCTACCTCCTGCCTCTGGTTTTCAGTCTTCTTGTTACAGTAACCTCAAGACTTCTCCATTCATACAGCACTGATGATTAAACATCTAGGTTAATGGTGAAAAGATTCTCCACAGTGAGGGACACCCAGATAGGTTCACAGAGTTACATGGAGAAGAGACGAGGGAAGAGGGAGATAGAGGTGACCAAGAGGAGAAGAGGGGTAATCAAAAGAGGTGAGAGTAATATAGCCAGTAATCAATTCCCTATGTGCTCTCCACAGTCTGGAACCCTCAATGAGGGTCATGGAGTGACGTAGAGAAGAGAAGAGGAAGGAAGGAGATAGAGGTGACCAGGAGGATAAAAGGGGGAATAAAAAGGAGAGAGACAGATCTAGGCAGTAATCAGTTCCCTAAGTGTTCTCCACAGCCCAGAACACATACAGAGATTTAGAGTTGTCTAGAGAAGAGAAGGGGCGGGAGGAGATAGAGGTGACCTTGGGGAGAAAGATTCAAAAGGGGGAGAGAGTAATCAAGCCAGTAATCACATTCCTAATTAAAAATGGATACTGACAATTGGATTCTTAAAGGTAAAAAATTGATAACAAATATCAAAAAGCAAATATTAAAAATCTAGAGGGTAGACTCTCAAAAATACAATATTAAAAAAAACAACAAAGCAAAATAACAAAAATTACAAAAAATACATATGAAGTTTGCTTTAAAAATAGGGTCCTTTTTTGCAAGGTAATAGTAGGCTATAAAAATGAAAATTAAAGGAGTAATAGAAGACTTAAGAATTTTAAAAAATTAAATTAAAAAAATGATAATAGTTAAAATATATCTAGGAATTTCTCTGGAGCTGTGGCAGGCAGTGTGGGGTCAGTTCAGTTTCAGATAGTTCCTTGTTCCAGCTTATACATTTCAAGATCTATAGGTCCCTTCCAATGTAGTCGGTGCTAACTACAGGGTTTTAATCTGTTGTACCTGTCACTTCCAAAGCGGTTCCCTCTGTTTATTTTGATTTCTTCTTTTTGCAGGTCTCTTAAGTGTCTAATTTCCACCCTGACACAAGGGGGCGAAGGTGGTCACTTATTTATGCTCACTTGTTCAGTCGTGCTGTGGGGAGGGAGGAACACTGCAAACAAATATCACTGGTGTGCATGGGGAGTGCTTGCAGTGTCTTGGCCACACTGGGTTTTCCGCTGCTCACAGCGTGTGTGCTTTCCCAGTCTACACTGTTTAGGCTCCAGGTTGTTCTGCAGGGGAACTGTCTAAAGCGGGTCCTGGGTTGTGTGTACTTCCCAGGTTTAAGCTGCTCAGGTTCAGGTTCTCAGGTACTCCCCAAAGGCTTAGACTTGGTTGGGCCAGCGTTTTGTGCCCTTCCCAGGTCCAAGCAGCTCAGGCGACCAGGTGCTTGGTGAGTGCACTCTCCCCAGGTGGGGAATGAATCTTATCACCTCCCTGTTCCCAGCCGCTCAGTTTCCTGGTTGGCAGCGTGCACTCCGTCTCAGGTGTGCTGTGTGCCTCTTCTGGGGAGCTTATCTTTGGCTGCAACCCTCCAGGTGGATGTCAACCGTCCAGCATCCCAGGAAGTCTTGGTTAGCAACTGGAAGCCTGCTCGCAGTTTGGTAGGGGATGCCATCTCTGGAGCCAAGTTTGCTCCTTTCTGACTCTGGCTACTGCGTGCCTGCCCTCCATGCTTCCAGTGGGGGATGGGCTAGTGTGCAGCCAGCTAGCTCTCCTCTGGTATTCCCTCAGTCCTTTGTTCTGTGAGCAGGCCAGGCAGTACCTTAGGTTAGGGCTTTTCATGGGATAGTTCTCTCTCTCTCTCTCTTTTATTTTCCTCTCTCTCTCTCTGGCTATTCCACAGTTTATGTTGCTATCTCATGTTAGCTTCCTCAGATTGCCCTCAGGACATTCAGGCCCAGTCCTTACCCTAAGCAATGCAGCCCACTCCTCCCTATTCAGCCCCTGCATGCTGGTGGCTGATGTGAGTGTTTGGGATACTTCTTTGCTGGGAGTTGCCATTAGGGATGTAATTTATGGGGTTTATTTATTTATTTATTTTTCCTCCCGCTTATGTTGCCCTCTGAGATTCCAATGTTTGGAAACTTCTCTTTAAAGACTCCCTTCCCAGGATGAGTCTCCATCCCTACCCCTTTTGTCTCTCTTTTTATCTTTTATATTTTGTCCTACCTCTTTTCAAAGACAATGGGCTGCCTTTCTGGGTGCCTAATGTCCTCTGCCAGGATTCCGAGGTTGTTTTGTGAAATTTGTTCGGTGTTCAAATGTTCTTTCAATGAATTTGTGGGGGAGGAAGTCGTCTCCCCATTCTATTTCTCTGCCATCCTAAGCTGAGTTTCAAAGAGGCAGAGGAACCAGAAATCAAAATGTCAACATCCATTGGATCATGGAGAATGTAAGGGAATTCCATAAAAATATCTACTCCTGCTTCATTGACTACCCTAAAGCCTTTGACTGTGCAGATTACAACAAACTGTGGGAAATTCTTAAAGAGATGGGAATACCAGAACACCTTAACTGTCTTCTGAGAAACTTGTATGCAGGTCAAGAAGCAATAGTTAGAACCAGACATGGAATAACTGACTGGCTCAAATTTGGGAAAGGAGTACAACAGCCTGTATACTGTCACCCTGCTTATTTAACTTCTATGCACAGTACATCAAGCGAAATACCAGGCTTGATGAATCACAAGCTGGAATCAAGATTTTTGGGAGAATTATCAACAACTTCAAACATACAGATGATGCTATTTGAATAGCAGCAAGTGAAGAAGAACTAAAGCACCTCTTGATGAAGGTGTATGAGGAAAGTAAAAAAGCTGGCTTGAAACTCAACATTAAAAAAAAAAAAAACTAAGTTTATGGCATCTGGTTCTATCACTTCATGGCAAATAGAAGGGGGGAAAAGTGGAAGCAGTGACAGATTTTCTTTTCTGGGCTCCAAAATCACTGTAGACAGTGGCTATAGCCATGAAATTAAAAGACTCTTGCTCCTTGGCATCAAAATTATAACAAACCTAGACACTATGTTTAAAAAAAAAAAAAAAACATACACATCACTTTGCTGACAAAGGTCTGTATAATCAAAGCTATGGTTTACCCAGTCATCATGTACAGATGTGTGAGTTGGACCATAAAGAAGGCTGAGAACCAAAGAATTGATGTTTTTGAATTGTGGTACTGGAGAAAACTCTTAAGAGCCCCTTGGACTGCAAGGAGATCAAACCAGTTAATCCTAAAGGAAATTAACTCTGAATATTTACTGGAAGGATTGATGGTGAAGTGGATGCTCCAATACTTTGGCCACCTGATGCAAAGAACTGACTCATTGGAAAAGGCCTTGATGCTGTGAAATATTGAAGGCAAAAGGAGAAGAGAACAGCAGAAGATGAAATGGTTAGATAGCATCACCAACTCAACAGGCATGAATTTGAGCAAACTCCAGAAGATAGTTGAATACAGAGGAGTCTGTCATGCTGCAGTTCAAGGAGTTGAAAAGAGTCAGACACAATTGAGCAACTGAACAACAACAAGGTAGACAACACTATGGAGATTCCTCCAAAAATGACTAAAAATTAAACTGCTGTATGATCCAGCTATTCCACTTCTGGATATTTATCTAAAATATACAAAACACTAAATTTGAAAAGATATATGCTCCCCTATGTTCACTGTGCCCTTGCTTACAATATCCAAAATATGGAAACTATTTAAGTGCCCATGAACAGATGAATGGGTAAATAAGATATGATATGTATAAATGAACACTATTCAGCTAGAAGAAAAGGTAAAATGTTTCCATTTTTGACAACATAGATGGACCTTGAGATTTTATATTCAGTGAAAATGTCAGACAGAGAAAGACAAATATCTCCTTTTACAAAATTTAGTTTTAACATTCCTCTGCCACTGTCAAATTATTCATATTAGTTCAGTTCAGTCACTCAGTCATGTCCAACTCTTTGAGATCCCATGGGCTGCAGCACGCCAGGCCAGCCTGTCCTTCACCAACTCCCGGAGTTTACTCAAGCTCATGTCCATTGAGTTGGTAATTCCATCCAACCATCTTGTCCTCTCTTGTCCCCTTCTCCTCCCACCTTCAATCTTTCCCAGCATCAGGGCCATTTCAAATGAGTCAGTTCTTTGCATCAGATGACCAAAGTATTGGAGTTTCAGCTTCAGCATCTGTCCTGCCAATTAATATTCAGGACTGATCTCCTTTAGAATGGACTGGTTGGATCTCCTTTTCATTCAAGGGACTCTAAAGAGTCTTCTCCAACACCACAGTTCAAAAGCATCAGTTGTTTGGTGCTCAGCTTTCTTTATAGGCCAACTCTCACATCCATACATGACTACTGGAAAAACAATAGCTTTGACTAGATGGAACTTTGTTGGCAAAGTAATGTCTGCTTTTTAATGTGTCTAGTTTGGTCATAACTTTTCTTCCAAGGAGCAAGTGTCCTTTAATTTCATGGCTGCAGTCACCATCTGCAGTGATTTTGGAGCCCCCCTCAAAAATAAATAAATAAAGTCTGTCACTGTTTCCACTGTTTTCCCATCTATTTGCCATGAAGTAATGGGACCAGATGCCATGATCTCAGTTTTCTGAATGTTGGGTTTGAAGCAAAATTTTTCGCTCTCCTCTTTCACTTTCATCAAAAGGCTTTTTAGTTCTTCTTTGCTTTCTGTCATAAGGGTGGTGTCATCTGAATATCTGAGGTTATTTATATTTCTCCTGGCAATCTTGATTCCAGCTTGTGCTTCATCCAGCCCAGCATTTCTCATGATGTATTCTGCATATAAGTTAAATAAGCAGGATGACAATATACAGCCTTGAGGTACTCCTTTCCCTATTTGGAACCAGTTTGTTGTTCCACGTCCAGTTCTGTTGCTTCCTGACCTGCATACAGGTCTCTCAAGAAGCAGTTCAGATGGTCTGTTATTCCGATCTCTTTAAAAATTTTCCAGTTTGTTGTGATCCACACAGTCAAAGGCTTTGGCATAGTCAATAAAGCAGAAGTAGATGTTTTTCTGAAACTCTCCTGCTTTTTCGATGATCCAACGGATGTTGGCAATTTGATCTCTGGTTCCTCTGCCTTTTCTAAAACCAGTTTGACCATCTGGAATTTCATGGTTCTGGAATTTCATACTGTTGAAGCCTGGCTTGGAAAATTTTGAGCATTACTTTGCCAGCGTGTGAGATGAATGCAACCGTGCGGTAGTTTGAGCATTCTTTGGCATTGCCTTTCTTTGGGATTGGAATGAAAACTGACCTTTTTCCATTCATGTGGCCACTGCTGAGTTTTCCAAAGTTGCTGGCATAATGAGTGCAGCACTTTCACTGCATCATCTTTTAGGATTTGAAATAGTTCAACCGGAATTCCATCACCTCCACTACCTTTGTTTGTAGTGATGCTTTTTAAGGCTCCCTTGACTTCACATTCCAGGATGTCTGGCTCTAGGTGAGTGATCACACCATCGTGGTTATCTGGGTCATTAAGATCTTTTTGTATAGTTCTTCTGTGTATTCTTGCCACCTCTTCTTAATATCTTCTGCTTCTGTTAGGTCCATACCATTTCTGTCCTTTATTGTGCCCATTTGTGCATGAAACGTTCCTTTGGTATGTCTTATTTTCTTGAAGATATCTCTAGTCTTTCCCATTCTGTTGTTTTCTTCTATTTCTTTGCATTGATCAGTGAGGAGGGTTTTCTTATCTTTCCTTGATATTCTTTGGAACTCTGCATTCAAATGGGTATATTTTTTTCTTTTCTCCTTTGCCTTTTGCTTCTCTTCTTTTCACAGCTCTTTATAAGGTCTCCTCAGACAACCATTTTGCTTTTTTTCATTTATTTTTCTTGGGGATGGTCTTGATCCCTGCCTGTTGTACAATGTCACAAACCTCTGCCCATAGTTCTTCAGGCACTCTGTCTATCAGATCTAAGGGATTTAATTTATGTCATCCCTGAATGGTCTAGTGATTTTCCCTACTTTCTTCAATATAAGTCTGAATTTGGCAAGAGGGAGTTCATGATCTGAGCCAAAGTCAGCTCTTGGTCTTGTTTTTGCTGACTGTATAGAGCTTCTCCATCTTTGGCTGCAAAGAATATAATCAATCTGATTTCGGTGTTGACCTTCTGGTGATGTCCATGTGTAGAGTCTTCTCTTGTGTTGTTGGAAGAGGGTGTTTGCTATGAACAGTGTGTTCTCTTGGCAGAATTCTATTAGCCTTTGCCCTGCTTCATTCTGTACTCCAAGGCTAAATGTGCCTGTTACTCCAGGTATTTCTTGATTTCCTACTTTTGCATTCCAGTTCCCTATAATGAAAAGGACATCGTTTTTTGGTTGTTAGTTCAGAATGTCTTGTAGGTCTTCATAGAACTGTTCAGCTCATCCAACTTCTTACCATCAAAAATAAATCCCCTTTTTAAGGGAGGGTATATATGTATACCTATGGCTGGTTCATGTTGAGGTTTGACCGCAAACAACAAAATCCTGTAAAGCTATTATCCTTCAAGTAAAAAATAAATGATTTTTTAAAGAAAAAAGATCCCTTTTTATTAGAGGCATTCAAAGTACCTGTCTGATCTGATGTACTGATTGATGTACTGTACCCATTTCTAAGCAGTTCTGTTGAGCATTCCTAATCCAAAAGTCATTTTTTTTTTGTCATTTATTATGTACATTTAGTTTTTTCTCTCTCTCTCCTCTAATCCCAGGAACCTATGAATATGTTACCTTGCATGACAAATTGGACTTTTTGTTGCAGGTATGATTAAGGACATATAGTTTGAAATTATGCACTTATTGTGAATTACTTGAGTGGATAAAATCTAATTACATGTGTTCTTAACATTGGGACAACCTTCATGGGCTGGGGTCAGAAGGAAATGTAATTGAGGAATGATGGTCAGAAATATGTAGTATTGCTGGCTTTGAAGGTAGGAGGAAGTGGCCCTAAGCCAAAGAATGCAGGTGGCCTCTAGAAACTAGAGATGGTAAGGAAATCGAATTTCCCCTATAGCCCACTTTAGCTTGAAACTTGAAAAGCTAAAAAAAAAATGGTGAAAATCCCTTGCTTTAGCTTAGTGAGACCCATGTCTGACTTTTGACCTACAAAAATTTGCAATTGCAAAGACAGAATATTTGGGCAAAAATTGCTCTTAACCTCTCTTCCCATATCCATCCAGGAAAATAAATCTAATGTTTGCCTCAAGATACAATGACTACACCAAGAGGAAGTAGACTAGACTTCTATTCTCAAATAAAGAGGCAATATGGTCTTACACCTTCTCCTTTCTTTCCTTATTCATCTTTATTCCTATAACTCTCAATCCATTACTGAACCATAGCCAACATCCAACTTTGAGCGTTTTCATGCCTAATTATTCCTTTGGTGATGGTCTCCACCTAGATCTCAAAAGGTCAATTTTACTATTAATAGAATTTTCCTCTTTGTTTTGACTTCATAAATGCCCCTAATAATATATTGGGAACTTGTCCCAACTTTTCTCTTCCTCTGCTAGGATTTTCAGCTTAACAAGAAAGAAAGAGACACCCAGGCAGCACAACAGTTATGAGGTTTTTAAAGTTACATTTCTTTGCTCCACAGGGTCAAAAGACCTGTGGGGGCACCTTTCAAACACATCTGTGCCCTCTCTCTACTAAACTCAGTTGGTGGGATTATGGAATAAGAAAATTATCTTCTTCAATATCTGCCTGGAAGACAATTCAAATTTCTTCCCTACCAGCAGGGCTAGCTGCAAATTTAACCTTTGGAAAGAGTTCTAAACTAAGTATATCTCAGAGAGACATTTGAACTGCAAGCATAGCTTCTATCCCCTTCCCATTTCCCACTCTCTCCACTTAATCTTTCTCTTCCCTTCAAGCATCCTCTCATTATTCCTTCGTTTCCCCTTCCCTCCTTTGTTCTTCTCTCCTCTCTCCTCTTTCACTTACTTTCTTCTATCCTTTGAGTTGAAAGTCACTGGATGAAAGCTTGTAATCGCCATCTACTGATTGTAGGATGTAAGTACAGGTTGTGGCTGTGTATTCATGAATATTTGCATGTTTGACTATTGTCTGTCTCTCTGAGGTTATAGAAAGAGGCAAAGAATCTGCCTGCAGTGCATGAGATCTAGGTTAGATCCCTGAATTGGGAAGATCACCTGGAGAAGGGACTGTCAGCCCACTACAGTATTCCTGCCTGGAGAAACTCATAGATAGACCATGGGGTTGTAAAGAGTTGGACACGACTGAGTGACTAACACTTTCATTAAGGCTATAATTTTCCTGTTTGATTGCACAGTGTAAAATTATTTCTTGACAAAGGTAAACATTTATCATGTCTTACTTTTTCAGAGAATGTGTTTCTAAGAGACTTTAACGTTATAATTATTAAATTATAATATACTAAGCCCCTGCAGAGAGGGACTTTACAAGTGCCTGGTCCATAGTAACAATTTTGTGGGTATTTTTTGAATGACTATTAGTTGAATTGGTCCCTTGACACAGAAACAAAGTCTGGGGTGGGGGTGTCCGTGTCAACTGGCTATTGTAGTTGCAGCCTAACTAGATCTCTTGCCTTTATTCCATTCCTCTTTAATCCATTCTACATTTGTTGAGAAGTTAGTTTTCCTGAAGTTGGGCTCTCTATTCATGAAAAAAAAATTTATATGTTGACAATGACTTTCCATTTCCCACAGAATGAGATTCAAAGTCATTGGCCTGACATCTAAATCTTTCATTCTTCAAATCTGAGTTCATCCTAATTTGCTGAGTTAATTTCCTATAGTCCCCTTCACAACAACAACAACAACAACAAAAAATGAATTAACTGTCACTTGCAGAACAGACTATGCATTTCACTGTCTCTGTACCTTCTTTTAGATTGTGATTTCCCTTTCTGCTCCACATTTCACAGGGTTTCCCAAGTGGTGCTAGTGGTAAAAAACCTGCCCACCAATGCAGGAGCTGTAAAAGATGCCAGTTTGATCCCTGGGTCAGGAAGATCCTCCTGGAAAAAAGGAATGGCAACCCACTCTAGTATTCTTACCAGGAGAATCCCATGAACAGATAATCCTGGTGGGCTTCAGTCCATAGGTTCACAGAGAGTCAGATGCAACTTAGCATGCACATCCACATTTTGCAACATTTACCTTCTCTTCAAGTTTCCCTTATGCATAAGTGGCTATCTCTTTTAAACCTTCTTTCATTATCAGTGGCATATATGTTGCCACAGCAGAAGTGCTCTCTTTCTTCTGAAGTCCCCAGTTACTTCACCTTATTGTTTCTAGTCACTTTTAGTTTTCTACTTTGTATTCTAATTATGTGTGTACATGTTGTATTCCCTTTACTGATTGTGAACATCACAATCAAAATAGATACTATTAATATTATTCATACTTATGGAACACTTATAGGTCAGGATTACTGAGAGGTAATATAGGACCTAATATATAGTAAAGTCCAAATAAGTGTTCAGTTCAGCTCAGTCGTGTCCGACTCTTTGCAACCCCATGAATCACAGCATGCCAGACCTCACTGTCCATCACCAACTCCCAGAGTTCACTCAAACTCATGTCCACTGAGTCAGTGATGACATCCAACCATCTCATACTCTGTTAACCCCTTCTCCTCCTGCCCCCAATCCCTCCCAGCATCAGAGTCTTTTCCAATGAGTCAACTCTTTGCATGAGGTGGTCAAAGTACTGGAGTTTCAGCTTTAGCATCATTCCTTCCAAAAGAACACCCAGGGCTGATCTCCTTCAGAATGGACTGGTTGGATCTCCTTGCAGTCCAAGGGACTCTCAAGAGTCTTCTCCAACACCACAGTTCAAAAGAATCAATTATCTGGTGCTCAGCTTTCTTTACAGTCCAATTCTCACATCCATACATGACCACTGGAAAAACCACAACCTTGACTAGACGGACCTTTGTTGGCAAAGTAATGTCTCTGCTTTTGAATATGCTATCTAGGTTGGTCATAACTTTCCTTCCAAGGAGTAAGCGTCTTTTAATTTCATGGCTGCAGTCACCATCCACAGTGATTTTGGAGCCCGAAAAAATAAAGTCTGACACTGTTTCCACTGTTTCCCCATCTATTTCCCATGAAGTGATGGGACCAGATGCCATGATCTTCATTTTCTGAATGTTGAGCTTTAAGCCAACTTTTTCTCTCCACTTTCACTTACATCAAGAGGTTTTTGAGTTCCTCTTCACTTTCTGCCATAAGGGTGGTGTCATCTGCATATCTGAGGTTATTGATATTTCTTCCAGCAATCTTGATTCCAGCTTGTGCTTCTACCAGCCCAGCGTTCCTCATGATGTACTCTGCATATAAGTTAAATAAGCAGGGTGACAATTTACAGCCTTGAGGTACTCCTTTTCCTATTTGGAACCAGTGTGTTGTTCCATGTCCAGTTCTAACTGTTCCTTCCTGACGTGCATATAGGTTTCTCAAGAGGCAGGTCAGGTGGTCTGGTATTCCCATCTCTTTCAAAATTTTCCACAGTTTATTGTGAGCTACACAGTCAAAGGCTTTGGCATAGTCAATAAAGCAGATATAGATGTTTTTCTGGAACTCTCTTGTTTTTTTGATGATCCAGCAGATGTTGGCAATTTGATCTCTGGTTCTTCTGCCTTTTCTAAAACGAGTTTGAACATCTGGAAGTTCACGGTTCACATATTGCTGAAGCCTGGCTTGGAGAATTTTGAGCATTACTTTACTAGCGTGTGAGATGAGTGTGCAATTGTGCAGTAGTTTGAGCATTCTTTGGCATTGCCTTTCTTTGGAATTGGAATGAAAACTGACCTTTCCCAGTCCTGTGGCCACTGCTGAGTTTTCCAAATTTGCTGGCATATTGAGTGCAGCACTTTCACAGCATCATCTTTCAGGATTGAAATAGCTCAACTGGAATTCCATCACCTCCACTAGCTTTGTTTGTAGTGATGCTTTCTAAAGCCCACTTGACTTAACATTCCAGGATGTCTGGCTCTAGGTGAGTGATCATACCATCGTGATTATCTTGGTCATGAAGATCTTTTTTGTACAGTTCTTCTGTGTATTGCCACCTCTTCTTAATATCTTCTGCAAGTGTTAGCTATCATGAATTTTATTGTTGTAGCTCATTTTTATGGAGAAGGCAATGGCAGCCTACTCCAGTACTCTTGCCTAGAAAATCCCATGGATGGAGGGGCCTGGTGGCTGCAGTCCATGGGGTCACTAAGAGTCAGACACGACTGAGCGACTTCACTTTATTTTCTCACTTTTATGCATTGGAGAAAGAAATGGCAACCCACTCCAGTGTTCTTGCCTGGAGTATCCCAGGGACAGGGGAGCCTGGTGGGCTGCCGTCTATGAAGTCGCACAGAGTTGGACATGACTGAAGCGACTTAGCAGCAGCAGCAGCTCATTGTTAAAGAAAATTTCCACTGGTCTTCCAAAAATACTCACCTTCATAAGTCATAAGCAATCCAGTAGTTCCTTTCATCATCCATTTTTTTTTTTCTTTTATGGAAGTTTCTTCTTTTCAAAATCCTGACAGACAACAATCAGAGAACCACCATCTTTGTTTGTCCCCAAGATTTGCCACTTTATAGTTACATGACCTGAGGCAAGTCAATCCCCCTTTGCTTCAATTTCTTCATCTATAAAATATATTAACTTATATAATCATAATGACCCCATATAGTAGATGCCATTATTATCTTTATTTATTATTTTTTTTCTGTTTTACAGATGAAAAGGTAACTATAAAGAATTAAGAACATTTGTAAATGTAGAAAAAGGAGACACTTATCTGGAAAGTATGATTTGAAGGGAGCCCTCCCATAAAATTCCTCCCCTTACTTCAGTACTACAAGGTCTTTAAAACAATTGTTAAAACTTTATTCTATGGGTTAGGCATTGCCCTCTCTAGACTTGAAAGAAAGCACCTTGGTATGAACATTGCAAGGACTAATGCTGAAGCTGAAACTCCAATACTTTGGCCACCTGATGCAAAGAACTGACTCATTTGAAAAGACCCTGATGGTGGGGAAGTTTGAAAGCGGGAGGAGAAGGGGATGACAGAGGATGAGATGGTCGTATAGCATCATGGACTCTATGGACATGAGTTTGAGTAAAGTCTGGGAGTTGGTGATGGACGGGGAAGCCTGGCATGCTGCAGTCCATGGGGTCGCAGACTCAGACATGACTGAGTGACTGAACTGAACTGAACGAACGAATTTATCACCCTCATTAATACTGATAGAATTGCTTAAAATCAGGAATCCCCAAAGTGAAAATGAAAGTGAAGTTGCTCAGTCGTGTCTGACTCGTTGCGACCCCGTGAACTGTAGCCCACCAGGCTCCTCCGTCCATGGGATTCTCCAGGCAAGAATACTGGAGTGGGTTGCCATTTCCTTCTCCAGGGGAATCTTCCCTACCCAGGGATCGAACCCTGGTCTCCTGCATTGCAGGCAGACGCTTTAACCTCTGAGCCACCAGGGAAGAGAATTGCTTAAAATCAGGAATCCCCAAAGGTGAACCATTTTTTAGGCCAGTTTTGATATAGTGTACCATAGTCAGAGAACCTGATTTAACTTGGGTTCGCCATATAACTTTGGAAACAGCAAGTGTGGGGTAACAGGCCCTAGATTCAAATCCCAGCTTTGCTACATCTTAGCTGTCTGACCTTGGGCAAATCACTGACCCTGTTTCCTTATCTGTCAAATGGGGCTTCCCAGGTGGCTCAGTGGTAAAGGATCCACCTGCAGTGCAGGAGACACAGGAGACTTGGATATGATTTCTTGGTTGGGAAGATTCCCTAGAGGAGGAAATGGCAACCACTGCAATGTTCTTGCCTAGGAAATCCCAAGGACAGAGCATTCTGGCAGGCAATAGTTATGGGACCGCAAAGAGTCAGATACGATTGAGCATGAGCAAACACATTTCTACTTTTGAAGTGAAGTGAAAGTCACTCAGTCCTGTCTGACTCTTTGTGACACCATGGGCTTTACAGTCCATGGAATTCTCCAGGCCAAAATACTGGAGTGGGTAGCCTTTCTCTTCTCCAGGGAATATTCCCAACCCAGGGATCGAGCCCAGGCCTCCCTCATTGCAGGCAGATTATTTACCAGCTGAGCCATAAGGGAAGCCAAAGAATACTGGAGTGGGTAGCCTATCCCTTCTCCAGCGGATCTTTCTGACCCAGGAATCAAACCAGGATATCTTGCATTGCAAGTGGATTCTTTACCAACTGAGCTATCTGGGAAGCCCTCAACTTTAGAAAGTTGTAGATATTAAGTGACTTGATGCACATAAAGGCTTAGTGCAGTTCTTGGCACATGGAAAATGCTTAAATAACATTAGTTGTTTTATTCTAACTTCTGTTGGCTCCAGGGCAAGGCAAGCCCACAGCCTTGTGTCCTCTACAAAAGGAGCTTTATCATCTATTCAAGTAGGGTTAAAAATAATTATATGCATAACCCTAATATTTGGATACCTTTAAGCTTTCAATTAAGTACTTGTAAATATCTTGGGACCCTGCACAGTTGAGAGAGACAAATATATTATTATCCTCACTTTACATGTGAAGAAATTGAGGCCCTTTGAAAACGTTTAGTGACTTACTCAAGGTTACAGGTTTCCTGAGCAACAGAGAAGATGAGACTAAGATCTTTTGGTTGGTAATTCCTCATTTAATCAAATTATCTCTAAAGGACCAGGATGGAACCTCAAAGTTTAGTTCCTTTACTTGCTGGCTTTGCCTCTCATGTATGAATGCTTTTACATACTCTGTCAGTTGCCCTTCTTTTTTATTTTCTTAACAAAATCATCTCATCTTTTCCATTTCAAGGAAAACTGTGAGAGACCTAAATTCTGATAGTCACTTTCTTTTTTTTTTATGTTCAATAGAGTGTACAATCACAGATCCATTTCTTGATAAGTTTCAAATCCTGTGAGAGAGCATGCATACCACGTATTCACAAGTATTTCTCAGCAGTGTGGAAACAGGAAGACTACCAGGACGAAAATGGCCCATGACTTTCAGTAAATAAAATGGAGTAGCAGAAATTGACTAAGAAATAAAGGTTTTCCTTTATCTTGTTGGTGCTTTTCTTTTTCTCTTTCAACTGTTTTCATTCTTTCCTTTGTTCTTTTTACTCTCCAAACATCAGAGGAAGAAGAAAGTCACCCCAAATATTGATTTCCCTGACTTTTGTCATTTGAAGCACAATATTACATTCCTTAAACATTATCTAGACCTTATACAGGGTGTTCAATTGTCCCATTACTAACATCTGGGACTTGTTACATGGCTTTCCTTTTTGGCACATGAAATCATATTGCAATTTGACACAAGTCATAGTACAATGTTTTTCTTCCTTTCTTTTTAAAAAAGTTTTTTGATAAGTAATTAACATAGGAAATAGCTAGCCAAATAGAGATAATTTTCAAATGATCAATTATCCAAAGGAAAGGGTAGAGGGGCCATAAGCTATGCTAACGTTTCTTTTCCTCACTAGTAATGCATCAATGGAATTAAAGCAAGTAGATGCTGGCCTTCACAAGTCCATGCCAGATGGGTTTCATGACTGTCTGTTTACTGTGTCTCACTTTAATCTATTACTTAATATTAGTCAAATATTTGGAAGCTTCTAATAGCAGTGCTGAACAACACAGGTCTATGATTTACTGTCTGATTCTTTCAGCTTCTGTTTTTCTTTTGTTTGGCTTTCATATAGAATAGCAGAGGTCAATAACCCTAGGAGTTCTGAGTAGTCCCTCCAGCTTCATTTGTTGGTATTAGTTCATCCTTATGACTCTCTTCACAGACTTGCAAGAAATGTTCCCACTCATCAACACTGAGATGATAATTGATTTGTAGGAGCCCATTCTTCAGTTCCATTTAGGAGGTCACCTACCAAGTTTGCTGTTCATTGTCAAAGGGAATTCAGTTAATACACCATATGTGTGACAGTCTTCAATGTTCAATATTGTTACCAGTGGTTTTGAAGCTTCTGGACCATCTAGTTTTTGGCTACCCAGGGAGATCCAAGAATAATGGAAGAACTCTTCAAGTATTTTTTTTTTTCTTTTTCTCCTTCTCTTTCTCTAAATTTCCTTTTTTACCAGCTTAATGGGAAATGGTCCAATTTATGCATCTGAGAGCCAAACATTAATATCATCAAAGGGGGAAAAATTTAATTCCCTATTAAAAGCAAAAGTAAACTCTGAAAACAATTTAATGAACACAATATTATTACTGAATTGTAAGCTAAACAGTGTGTGTCTGAGCATTGGTCAACATATTTCATGTGCCCTGTATGCTGCCAAAGAATTTCATAAATCTGTAGCTTTTCCTAATTTCCATGGTTCTCTATAAAGAACAAAGGTGGTATACATTTATAATGTGCCCAGCTGGATTTTAAAATAATATTTGGAATACATTCCAAAATTAAATATTATACTCTGTCTATCCCTTTCTGAGATTCTTAATGCTTCCTTATTGGATGTTTTTCAAACAGTAGTCTGTGCGTTCTACATGAGGGTGAATATAATAACATCTTTTAAAATGAAAAAAGAAAACAAAGATTAAACAAATAAGTGGTGACTCACTGAATTCCCTAAAGTAGACACGCCATAGTTTGACAGTTTGTGTCTGGAAACTTCTGATATCACACTTATACTAGAGAGTAGGAAGATGTATTGTGAATTGGCTTCAGGAGAAAATTGTATTTGCTTCATTGACTTAAGATTTTTAGCAAAGTCTTCGGCTGAATTAATTTGTCAACAAAATTTGAGTTTAAAAAAAAAGATAGCAGCAACATTTTACCTTGATTAGATTTTACCTAAATTAGATTAGAATTTGTTTTCCATAGGTCACAAGTCAAAGAAATTTCTTAAGATTAGATGCCTTCATACCCATTTTTAAACAATAGAATTAGAAGCAGAAGCCATACATAGGTTTTTGTCCCAGTGCTGTCAGGTTCCAGCTGTATGGCCCCAAGGCAAGGAAACGTGAGCTGTTCCCGTAGCCAAATGCTTCAGTTGAAAAAAGAAGACAGCCTATTTTTTTTTCTTTCAGATAAAATGTATTTTTTTATTTACTTCTTTCTATTTTTTACTGTAACATTTGAGAATAATTTGCAAAAATGATGACACTTCACACTTCACCCTAACTATTTCAGTGTGTATTTCTGAAGAATAAACAAAATATCTTATATAAAATAGTACAATTATTAAATACATGGCAAGTAACATTGACGCAATTCTAGTAACCTATGTACAGATCATATTCAAATATTGCTAATTATAGAAAAAGTTACTTTTTAAATGAACCTATTAGAAGGAAGGAATAGCATCATTAGGTCAGAGGAGGAGGTAATATTATTGTAAGGATTGTGTGAATCTTAGAAGTTTCAGTTTGTCTCAGTTTACCTTCATTTAAAATGCTCTTCATAGTATATTTTGGACATCTGTTTCTCTTTCCCTTTTGCTCTCTCCTTCTTTCCATTCCCCATAAGCTAAAGTGAGATTCTGTAGCAAGGAAAGGGGAAACTGCTGGTGAAGTAAAGATATCAGATAAAGTCATTACTGCTGAAATCTTAATTTTATTTACTTTTTATTGAATTTTATTTATTTTTTTAAAAAATTTAATTGTAGATAGAATTGAGAGGGTAACAGGCATGAAGGCAAGAGGTCTCCAAATGGAGGAAATAGGCTGCAAGTGTCAGACACTTTTTATTTCTCTTAACAGGCAGGAGGAAACTAGCGATATTTTTTTTCCCCCTTCTTTATACAAATTTAAAAGGAGATTTCTCTTAAAATACTGTGTTGCCATAATAACACCTGGTTTCACCTGAAGTTAACTAGTCTCAAACCTTGAGTTAACCAATGCATTTTTCTTATGGAAATGTTTGTCTTAAGCTATGTTAATATACTATACATTTACCCCAGACTCTGTCTTCAAGTCAGTTCTGTCTAATGGCTCAGAACCTACTTGACAAACCATTATGTTAAACTCAGACATTGTTCCTCTAATCTATGTAAATGAAACTATTTGTATGGTAATCTGACCTTCTACAAGATTCAAACCAATAGTTTTATGGCCCGGGATCATTCATCTGGTACCAAGATTATCCAAAAATACATCTTATGGATGAGGGGTCTGGTGCCATTCTGAGATTTAAGACATTCCTTTCTTTCATTAACAAACTGCTGCTGCTGCTAAGTCGCTTCAGTCGTGTCCGGCTCTGTGCAACCCCATAGATGGCAGCCCACCAGGCTTCCCCATCCTTGGAATTCTCCAGGCAAGATAACAAACTGCTAGTGACTCTATAACATCCAGCTGAAGACTAGCAGCGGGTGTACTCTTTCTGCCCCCTTCTGATCCCTATGTCAGAAGTTTTCTCTATCTCCTTTATACTTTAATAAAACTTTATTACACAAAAGCTCTGAGCGATGAAGCCTCGTCTCTGACCCCGGATTGAATCCTTCTCCTCCGGAGGCCAAGAATCCTGGCGTCTTTTCGTGGTTCAGCAACAACCTTTCAGAATCACATATCAGCAGATTTACCATCATGTGGTTAGCCCTCTAGACTTTGAAAACTAACTTTAAAGTTAACTACATTGATATTAAGAATTCACTGAAACAGAACAATTTTAGATAATATGAAAAAAGTGAAGAATGAAGATTCCTTCTTGAATCAGCAACAAAGACTGAATGCTTCAACTCCAAAGTGCACCATTGCCTTTTAAAACACTTCCATGTTTTTATCCAATGTTTAAGGAGATGCACAAATGAAATCATGTCCTTAGGTAGGGTAGGACCCCAAACAATGCTGGCAGATGCCCCATTGTGTTTGCAGAATGCACTGATTAGTGCCAAAAGGGGCTGCCTCAGACATCCTATAAATGTAACTGACTAGAGGGGAAAATGGGTGAGAAGACTATCTACACATTAATTATGTCTCCTAAAATACCCAAAGTCTTCAAGGGTCAATAATATCTGGATTCTACCCTAAGGGCTAGGAGAAATGGAATTATGTTGATGAGCGACTACCAACCAAACACTTATTTAGGGCCTAGTCATCCTGTGAGGGTCTCAGGAAGATCTCTAGGAATACCTGTAAGCCAAAACAGAGGAATAAAATTATAGTCTGGATGCATGTATTTTTATAGGAGTCATCATCTCTTTTACCTTCTGCAATGTAGTGGATAAATATGTGGATTGTGAACCCAAGCTGGTACAAATTCCAGCTCTACACTGCAGCTGTTTAATGTTGAGCATTTATAGTCACTGTGTCTCAGTTTTCTTGTCCACAAAATGGGAATAATAACATATTTTTATCTCATAAAGTCACTATGAAAATTAAATAGGCTATGCCCAGCAGTGGGATTGCTGGATCATAAAGCAGTTCTATTTCCAGTTTTTTAAGGAATCTCCACACTGTTCTCCATAGTGGCTGTACTAGTGGGCATACACTGCTGGGCATACACACTGAGGAAACCAGAAGGGAAAGAGACACGTGTACCCCAATGTTCATCGCAGCACTGTTTATAATAGCCAGGACATGGAAGCAACCTAGATGTCCATCAGCAGATGAATGGATAAGAAAGCTGTGGTACATATACACAATGGAGTATTATTCAGCCATTAAAAAGAATACATTTGAATCAGTTCTAATGAGGTGGATGAAACTGGAGCCTATTATACAGAGTGAAGTAAGCCAGAAGGAAAAACACCAATACAGTATACTAACGCATATATATGGAATTTAGAAAGATGGTAACAATAACCCAGTGTATGAGACAGCAAAAGAGACACTGATGTATAGAACAGTCTTATGGACTCTGTGGGAGAGGGAGAGGGTGGGAAGATTTGGGAGAATGACATTGAAACACGTAAAATATCATATAAGAAACGAGATGCCAGTCCAAGTCCGATGCACAATACTGGATGCTTGGGGCTAGTGCACTGGGACGACCCAGAGGGATGGTATGAGGAGGGAGGAGGGAGGAGGGTCTAGGATGGGGAACACATGTATAATTAAAAAAAAATCAATAAGAGAAGATATGTTTTATATTTACAGCCAAATGTAATGACGTTAATATCTACACTTAAATTTAACTTAGGACTCCTTCGTCACCAAACCTTTGAATAAATAAGGAAAGGGACCAAGAAAATATGCAATGTAAGACTGGCCCCTGAGTGACAAAAAAAAAAAAAATTATGCAAAAAGCTACCCTAGTGGGAACCTTGAAAAGATTCAGGTGACTTTTGTTGCTCACACCCTCTTGCAGATTCTCAACAGAGCACTGCTCCAATTCTGCATAAATAAAATACCCCCCTAGACTTTCTTCTCATTTTGGAGGAAACATTTCATTATGAGACATTTCTACTTAATGTTTAAGTCTTCCTCTTCCCAGTGTTAGAGGCCAGAAGACAGATGAAAGAAAATGTAACACATATAAATCGTAAAGGCACACTACTGTGTTCATGAATTCCCTGCAGTGAGCTGCAGAAACACAAGGGTTTGTATTCCAATGTGTGTTCGAGGCACCATGTCCTATATAACTCCTTCATAGAGGCTTACTATATACACCTGTGAATACAGGCTCTGGGAAAAGCAGAAACTTTAACTGGTAAAATAAATAAATAAATAAAAAAGAAAATTAAATAGGCTAATATTTTTAAATGATCAGTGCTGACATTGAAAGAACTATAAAATGCTTCCTAGTTAAATAACTTTGCATTTTGTAGAAACAGATTCTTTAAAGTAAATGTTAATGTGACAGTTATCAGAAATATGATAAAAAAATATATTGGAGAATGCCAAGTAAAAGCAAGAGTATGAGGCATGTAAAGAAGTTAGTAAAAGGTGGCATGTTTTGTGTGTTAGCTTATTCACCAATCAGTGATGTGGGTTTTGCCTCACTCTCAGTCTTGCCTATGCCTCAAGCTGGATGATGGCAAAAAAAAAAAAAAAAAAAAAACAGGATAAAGTGATCATGAAACAAAGCTCCTGAGGAGTGACTATGATGGAAAATGAACATAAAATTCAACAGCCAAGGCGTGTCTGGAGTAGATGTTATCAGGAAGTTCAAGAGCACCAGGCAGATTAACTCATCATTTCCTACTTCTCTCCTGGAGAGCCAGACATTCTCAAATCTATTCTGTCCCTTTGCTCTAGCTCCCTTGCTACTTGAAATACCCTCCTTTTCATCCAGCTCTCATTCTGAAAGGTCCATTTTCTTCACAAATCTCTCTCAGCTTCTCAGCTTCCTCAGAGTCACAACTGCAGTGTCAGTTCAGTTTATTCACTCAGTGGTGTCCAACTCTGTGACACAATGGAATGCAGCACACCAGGCTTCCCTGTCCATCACTAATTCCCAGGGCTTGGTCAAACTCATGTCCTTTGAGTTGGTGATGCCATCCAACCATCTCATCCTCTGTCATCCCCTTCTTCTCCTGCCCTCAGTCTTTCCCAGCATCAGGGTCTTTTCCAATGAGTCATCCCTTCACATCAGGTGTCCAAAGTATTGGAGCTTCAGCATCAGTCCTCCAATGAATATTCAGGGTTGATTTCCTTTAAGATTGACTGATTTGATCTCCTTGCAGTCCAAGGGACTCTCAAGAGTCTTCTCCAGCATCGAAGTTCAAAAGCATCAATTCTTCATCACCCAGCCTTCTTTATGGTACAACTCTCACATCCACACATGACTACTGGAAAAACTACATCTTTGACTATACGGACATTTGTGGTTGTTATTCAGTCATCCAGTCATGTCTGACTCTTTGTCATCCCATGGACTGCAACATGCCAGGCCTCTCTGTTCCTTACCATCTCCCAGAGTTTGCCCATGTTCATTGCATTGGTGATGCCATCCAGCCGTCTCATCCTCTGATGCCCTCTTCTCCTTCTGCCCTCAATCTTTCCCAGTATCAGTGACTTCTCCAGTGGGTCATCTGTTCTCATCAGATGACCAAAATACTGGCGCTTCAGATTCAGCATCAGTCCTTCCAGTGAATATTCAGGGTTTGATCTCCCTTAAGGTTGACTGGTTTGATCTCCTTGCTACATAAGGGACTTTCAGCAGTCTTCTTGACCACCACAGTTCAAAGGCATAAATTTTTTGGTGTTCTGCCTCCTTTACAGTTCATCTATCACAACTGTAGATGACCACTGTGAAGACCATAGCCTTGACTATATGGACCTTTGTTGGCAAAGTAATGTCTTTGCTTTTCAAGCACACTGTCTAGGTTTGTCATCACTTTCCTGTCAAGAAGCAATTGTCTTCTGACTTCCTGGCTGTAGTCACTACCTGCAGTGATTTTAGAGCCTAAGAAGAAGAAATCTGTCACTTCTTCCACCTTCTCCCCTTTGATTTGCCAGGCAGTAATGGGGCCTGATGCAATGATCTTAGTTTTTTGTTTTTTTGTAATATTTAGTCTTAAGCTAGCTCTTTCACTCTCTTCTTTCACCCTCATCTTTAGTTTCTCTTTGTTTTCTGTCAGTAGAGTGGTATCCTCCACATATCTAAGGTTGTTGATGTTTCTCCTGCCTATCATAATTCCAGCTTGTAACTCATCCAGCCCAGCATTTCTCATATGTGCTCAGCATATAGGTTAAACAAGCAGGGTGACAGAAGACAACCCTGTTGTACTCCTTTCCTAAACCAAATATCTAGGGTTCATAGGGCAGTAATTCTGATTGGCCAGATCTGGGTCATGTGACAACCCTACTTGCTACAGAGTGATGTCAGCCATACTGGACTCACACACACTGAGAGTAAGAAAGAGATGTTTCCTCAGATGAAAATTAGTATGTGTGACTATAAAAATAAGAACTGAATGATTAAAAAAAATAAAAATAATACTGACATGTAAACTACACACTCTTTTATAAATGTTGAAGGCCTCATAGCAAATATCCTTAGTCTCCTGTAATCAGTCTCATTCTACATGGCCTTCAAGTCCATATATACACTAAAAACAACATACTGCATAACTATAAAGGTAAATATCTTAAAGCATTTATCTTGGATATCAGATCACATTGTATTCCATCAGCTTCCACTTCTAGTCAAAGTACAGTAACTGGGACAAGGTTTACTCTCCTGCTTGAAAGACCCAAGAAAGATAGACAAATTATTTTAAAAATACAGCTTTTAAGATACTGTACATCAGGCAACAAAAGACAGTGAATTCTGAGATGTGAAAAAAAGTTAACAAGTTGCCCCTAGGTTATTATTTGAGAGAGTTTCCAGGCCACAGCTTCCCAGGTTGCTCAGTGGTAAAGAATCGGCCTGCCAAGCAGGAGACATGGGTTTAATCTCTGGGTCAAATTCTTTGGAGAAGGAACTGGCAACCCACTCCAATATTCTTGCCTGGAAAAATCCCATGGACCTAGGAGCCTGGTAGGCTACAGTCCATGGTGTTGGAAAGAGTCACACACAACTAAGCGACTAGACCACCACCACCACCAGGCTATAGAACAAAGGGAGGGAACACAGGCAAAGAAAACTCCCTGTGTTGAGGAAGTGGAGTTCAAAGTCCAGGGAGATCAAAATCAAGTGGGCTAGAGTTCACAAAACAAAGTGCCAGAGGGAAAAGATCTACAGATAAAGGACTCTGGAGAGTGGCAGAGGGTGTTTAGCAGAGTACACATCAGTGAATGAATGTAAATAAACTACTGGAGAAATAACTATCTAATAGGATTAGAAAGAAGAGTGCTCACAAAGGGCTAGAATTAGTGCCTATTACTGCCAGTGATATTAGCAAACATAATTTATAGTCAAATAAGTACTCAGAAGGCATTTGCCTCAGTGGTGACAAATAATGAGTATTGAGTCTATGCCAGATGAAACGCTGCTCTTGTCTTGCCTAACAAATTTTACAGTGAAGACCTGGAATGATACAGACTCTTTGCAAGTAACTTAATGGTAGCCTAGAGTAAGGCTCAAGAATATTTATAAGAATACAAAAATATCCAACATTCTAAAAGGCAAAATTCACATTTGATATCCAATCAAAAACTATGAGGCATGACAAAAGCAAGAAAATGCATGCCATAAATGAGAAATATTAATCAATCAAAAATGATTCAGAATTGACACAGATACTAGAATTATCAGAAAAGGTATTAACATAGTTATTGCAACTACGTTTCATATGTTTAAAAAGTTAAGTGGAAACATGAATGATATTTAAAAAAATAATACCCGTTAAGCTTCTAAAGATGAAAATTACAATTCTTGAGATTTAAAATTCAGTCTGTGATTAGTAGCAAATTACAAAATTACACATTTCAGAAGAAAAAGTGGATTTGAAGACATTGCAATACAAACTATTCCAAATTAAACACAAACAGAAATTAGAATTTGAAAAATTGAAAAGAATATCAGGAAGTGGAGGCAGAAAAATATTTGAAGAAATAATGGCTGAAAAGTGCTTAAGTTGTTAATATCATACAAGTTTTGTTGTGAGGGGAAACAGAAAAGTTGCTATTTTCACAATGTGTGCTTTTACAAGTCAGTAAGAAAAGTGGTCATTTTGATTCAATGCAATAGTAGAAGCAAATAAAATTTTAACAACGAGCTCTCTGAAGACAAATAAAATGAAAACGTCCTGATTTGTCTTGCTATATGTGTTCCCATCATGACTAATTTCAAGCTAATTTCCTAAAAATTTAATAATAAGCTCTCATGAACCCATCCCAGCCAGCTTCAGCATACCACTGATTCCATCTTACCAAAGTATGAATATATAGTTATCTATTCCTGCCAAATGGTTGTATTTTGAAACAAACATATTTAGAACAGCTTTCTTTAAAAAAAAAAATTCAAACTCTGAAAAATTATAGGGCACACATATGAACTAGGGGCTATACATGAACATGCATGAACATGCTATAACTTTGAGATGGGATTTCCAGTGACATTTCACGTTCCTTTCTTGCTTATTAAATAATTTAGTCTTTCTTTTGGCCTTAATAAATCTAAGCACCTGCTGCCCACATCAATAGAAATCTGGTAGGACATTAAAATTTCACCATAGAAATTGAGTATGCTTGCAAAAGATGAGAGGCCAGGCTTTTTGGAATGCCCAAAGTGACTATGTCTTAAATTTCTTGAAATAAAATCTAGTGTAACTGTAATCAGATCAGATCAGTCGCTCAGTCGTGTCTGACTCTTTGAGACCCCATAAATAGAAGCACGCCAGGCCTCCCTGTCCATCACCAACTCCCGGAGTTCACTCAGACTCACGTCCATCGAGTCAGTGATGCCATCCAGCCATCTCATCCTCTGTCGTCCCCTTCTCCTCCTGCCCCCAATCCCTCCCAGCATCAGAGTCTTTTCAAATGAGTCAACTCTTCACATGAGGTGGCCAAAGTACTATAGATTTTATCAACTTCCGGGTTAGCAATTCATCTCAGCTCTTTCTAACAGACTGGAACTAATGTGTAACACTGTTAGAGGGCAAATTAAGGTTTCTCATGATGACTTTTAAAGGAAATATTCATATAGATTTATTTTTAACTAACTCATTATTTACTTAATTTTTTTAGTGCATGTGTCAGGGAAATAGAGTGGGAATTAGATTTCTTTGGCTAAAAATTTTTAATTATAATTAAATTTAATTTTAATTGGAGGCTAATTACTTTACAAGATTGTAGTGGGTTTTGCCATACATTGACAAGAATCAGCCATGGGTGTATATGTACCACATCTTGAACACCCCTCCCACCTCTCTCCCCATCCCATCACTCAGGGTTTTCCCACTGCACTGGCTTTGAGTGCCCTGTTTCATGCATGGAACCTGGACTGGTGATCTATTTCACATATGGTAATATACATGTTTCAATACTATTCTCTCAAATCATCCCAACCTCACCTTCTCCCAGAGTTCCAAGAAGTTGTTCTTTATATCTGTGTCTCTTTTGCTATCTCACATATAGGGTCATCATTACTATCTTTCTAAATTCCATATATATGTGTTAATATACTGTATTGGCATTTCTCTTTCTGACTTACTTCACTCTGTATGCCAATGCCAAGTCACTTCAGTCGTGTCCGACTCTGTGCGACCACATAGACGGCAGCCCACCAGGCTCCCCTGTCCCTGGGATTCTCCAGACAAGAACACCGGAGTGGGCCGCCATTTCCTTCCCCAATGCATGAAAGTGAAAAGTGAAAGTGAAGTCGCTCAGTCATGTTTGACTCTTAGCGACCCCATGGACTGCAGCCTACCAGGCTCTTCCATCCATGGGGTTCTCCAAGCAAGAGTACTGGAGTGGGGTGCCATTGCCTTCTCCTTCACTCTGTATAATAGGCTCCAATTTCATCCACCCCATTAGAACCGATTCAAATGCATTCTTTTTAATAGCTGAGTAATATTCCATTGTGTATGTGTACTACAACTTTCTTATCCACTCATCTGCCAATAGACATTCAGGTTGCTTCCATGTCCTAGCTATTATAAACAGTGTTGCAATGAACATTGGGGTACACGTGTCTCTATCAATTCTGGTTTCCTCAGTGTGTATGCCCAACAGTCGGATTGCTGGGTCGTATGGCAGTTCTATTTCCAGTTTTTTAAGGAAATTCCACACTGTTCTCGATACTGGTGTAGTAGTTTGCATTCCCACCAACAGTGTAAGAAGGTTCACTTTGCTCCACACCCTCTCCAGCAATTTATTGTTTGCAGACTTTTTGATAGCAGCCATTCTGACCAGGTGGTTTTGATTTGTATTTATCTGATAATGAGTGGTGTTGAGCATCTTTTCATGGTTTGTTAGCCATCTGTATGTCTTCTTTGGAGAAATATCTGTTTACTTCTTTGGCCCATTTTTTTATTGGGTCGTTTATTTTTCTGGTATTGAGCTGCATGAGCCACTTGTATATTATTGTGATTACTTCTTCTTCAGTTGTTTCATTGTTATTATTTTCTCCCATTCTGAAGGCTCTCTTTTCACCTTGATTATAGTTTTCTTCATTGTGCAAAAGCTTTTAAGTTTAATTAGGTCCCATTTGTTTATTTTAACTTTTATTTCCATTACTCTGGGAGGTGGGTCATAGAGGATCCTGCTGTGATTTATGTCAGAGAGTGTTTTTGCCCATGTTTTCCTCTAGGAGTTTTATAGTTTCTGGTCTTACATTCAGATCTTTAATCCATTTTGAGTTTATTTTTGTGTATAGTTTTAGAAAGTGTTGTAGTTTCATTCTTTTATAGGTGATTGATCAGTTTTCCAAGCATGATTTGTTAAAGAGATTGTCTTTTCTCCATTGTACATTATTGCCTATTTGAATTTATCTCTGGGCTTCTATTT
This sequence comes from Bos javanicus, assembly GCF_032452875.1. NCBI lineage: Eukaryota > Metazoa > Chordata > Mammalia > Artiodactyla > Bovidae > Bos > Bos javanicus. The sequence goes on along the minus strand of NC_083897.1, from coordinate 74,137,720 downwards.
TGTTCCACTGATCTATATTTCTGTATTTGTGCCAGGACCATACTGTCTTGATGACTAGCTGTGCAGTATAGTCTGAAGTCAGGCAGGTTGATTCCTCCAGTTTCATTCTTCTTTCTCAAGATGCTTTGGCTATTCGAGATTTTTTGTATTTCCATACAAAATGAGAAATTATTTGTTCTGCTGCTGCTGCTAAGTCGCTTCAGTCATGTCCGACTCTGTGCGACCCCATAGACGGCAGCCCACCAGGCTCCCCCATCCCTGGGATGCTCCAGGCAAGAATACTGGAGTGGGTTGCCATTTCCTTCTCCAGTGCATGAAAGTGAAAAGTGAAAGTGAAGTTGCTGAGTCGTGTCTGACTCTTTGCGACCCCATGGACTGCAGCCCACCAGGGTCCTCCATCCGTGGAATTTTCCAGGCAAAAGTACTGGAGTGGGGTGTCATTGCCTTCTAGTTCTGTGAAAAATACCGTTGGCAGCTTGATAGGGATTGCATTGAATCTATAGATTGCTTTGGGTAATATATTCATTTTCACAATATTGACTCTTCCATTCCATGAACATGGTATGTTTCTCCATCTATTTCTGTCCTCTTTGATTTCTTTCATCAGTGTTTCATACTTTTCTATATATAGGTCTTTTGTTTCTTTAGGTAGATATATTCCTAAGTATTTTATTATTTTCGTTGCAATGGTGAATGGAATTATTTCCTTAATTTCTCTTTCAGTTTTCTCATTGTTAGTGTATAGGAATGCAAGGGATTTATATGTGTTAATTTTATATCCTTCAACTTTACTATATTAATTGATTAACTCTAGTAATTTTCTGGTGCTGTCTTTCGTGTTTTCTTTTTTCAGTTTTTTTAGTTTTTCAACATTTTACATGTTCTTTGTTTAATTTTTATTTTTTAATTTAAATTTATTTATTTCAATTGGAGACTAATTGCTTTACTATATTGTATTGGCTTTGCCATACATCAACATGAATCCACCACAAGTCTATATGTGTTCCCCATCCTGAACCCCCCGTCCCACCTCCCTCACCGTACCATCCTTCTGGGTCATCCCAGTGCACCAGCCCCACGCATCCTGTATCCTGTATTGAACCTGGACTGGCAATTTGTTTCTTATATGATATTATACATGTTTCAATGCCATTCTCTGAAATTACCCCACCCTCTCCCTCTCCCACAGAGTCCAAGACCAGAAACTATAAAACTCCTAGAGGAGAACATAGGCAAAACACTCTCCGAGATAAATCATAGCAGGATCCTCTATGACCCCCCTCCCAGAATATTGGAAATAAAAGTAAAAATAAACAAATGGGACCTAATTAAAATTAAAAGCTTCTGCACAACAAAGGAAACTATAAGCAAGGTGAAAAGACAGCCTTCAGAATGGGAGAAAATAATAGCAAATGAAGCAACTGACAAATAACTAACCTCAAAAGTATACAAGCAACTCCTGCAGCACAATTCCAGAAACATAAACGACCCAATCAAAAAATGGGCCAAAGAACTAAACAGACATTTCTCCAAAGAAGCCATACAGATGGCTAACAAACACATGAAAAGATACTCAATATCACTCATTATCAGAGAAATGCAAATCAAAACCACAGTGAGGTACCATTTCACGCCAGTCAGAATGGCTGTGATTCAAAAATCTTTGGTGTTTTCTATGTAGAGGATCATGTCAACTGCAAACAGTGAGAGTTTTAAATATTCTTTTCCAATCTGTATTCCTCTTGTTTATTTTTCTGCTCTGATTGCTGTGGCCAAAACTATGTTGAATAGTAGTGATGAGGGTGGGCACTGTTGTCTTGTTCCTGACTTTAGGTGAAATGCTTTCAATTTTTCACCATTGAGGATAAAGTTTGCTGTGGGTTTATCATATATGTCTTTTATTATGTTGAGGTATGTTCCTTCTATGCCTGCTTTCTGGAGGATTTTTATCATAAATGGATGTTGAATATTAACAAAGGCTTTCTGTGCATCTTTTGAGATAATCATACCGTTTTCACCTTTCAATTTGTTAATATGGTGTATCATATTCATTGATTTGTGAATATTGATGAATCCTTGCATCCCAAGGATAAAGCCCACTTGGTCATGATGTATGATCTTTTTAATATGTTGTTGGATTATGTTTGCTAGAATTTGGTTGAGAATTTTTGCATCTATGTTTAACAGTGATATTGGCCTGCAGTTCAGTTTTGGAAGGTTATACTTTGCTAAGAATTTGTCCATTTCTTCCAAGTTGTCCATTTTATTGGCATATAATTGCTGATAGTAATCTCTTATGATCCTTTGTATTTCTGTGTTGTCTGTTGTGATTTCTCCATTTTCATTTCTAATTTTGTTGATTTGATTCTTCTACCTTTTTTCATTGATGAGTCTGGCTAATAGTTTGTCTTTTTTTTTTAATCTTCTCAAAGAACCAGCATTTAGCTTTGTTAATTTTTGCTATGGTCTGCTTTGTTTCTTTTGCATTTATTTCTGCCCTAATTTTTAGGATTTCTTTCCTTCTACTATCCCTAGGGGTCTTCATTTCTTTTTTTCTAGTTGCCTTAGGTGTAATGTTAGGTTATTTATTTGATTTTTTCTTGTTTCTTGAGTTAAGCCTCTATTGCTATGAACCTTCCCCTTAGCACTGCTTTTACTGAACCCCATACATTTTCATTTTTTTCTATGCATATTTGGATTTCTTTTTTTTTTTTTTTCTTCTGTGATTTTTTTGGTTATTCAGAAGCATGTTGTTCAGCCTCTATATGTGTGCATTTTTCATAGTTTTTTTTTTTTCCTGTAGTTGACATCTAATCTTACTGCATTGTGATAAGAAAAGAGGCTTGAAATGATTTCAATTTTTATGAACTTACTAAGGCTACACTTATGACCCAGAATGTGGTTTATCCTGGAGCATGCTCCGTGTGCACATGAGAAAAAATTAAAATGCATTGTTTTGAGGTGAAATGTCCTACAGACAATATTAGGTCTAACAGGTCCATTGTATCATGTAAAGATTGTGTTTCCTTGCTAATTTTCTGTTTGGTTGATCTATCCATAGGTCTGAGTGGGGTATTAAAGTCTTCCACTATTATTGTGTTACTGTTAATTTCCCCTTTCATACATGTTAGCACTTGCCTTCCATATTGCAGTGCTCCTATGTTGGGTGCATATATATTTATAATTGTTATATCTTCTTCTTGGATTGATCCTTTGATCATTATGTAGTATCCTTCTTTGTCTCTTTTTATGGCCTTTATTTCAAAGTCTATTTTATCTGATATGAGTATTGCTAGTCCTGCTTTCTGTTCGTCTCCATTTGCATGAAGTAAAATTTTCCAGCTTTTCACTTTCAGTCTGTATGTGTCCCTTGTTTTGATGTGGGTCTCTGGTAGACAGCATATATAAGGGTCTTGTTTTTATGCATTCAGCCAGTCCATCTTTTGGTTGAGGCATTCAACCCATTTACATTTAAGGTAATTTTTGATAAGTATGATCCCACAGCCATTTACTTTGTTGTTTTTGGTTTGAGTTTATAAACCTTTTCTGTGTTTCCTGTCTAGAGAAGATCCTTTAGAATTTATAGAAGAGCTGGTTTGGTGGTGCTGAATTGTCTCTTCTTTTGCTTGTCTGTAAAGCTTTTGATTTCCCTTTCATATTTAAATGAGACCCTTGCTGGGCATAGTAATCTGGGTTTTAGGTTTTTCTCTTCCATCACTTTCTAAGTATGTCCCGCCATTCATTTCTTGTCTGAAGAGTTTCTATTGAGAGGTCAGCTCTTATACTTATGGAAATCCCCCTATGTGGTATTTGTTGCTTTTCCTTTGCTGCTTTTAATGTTTGCTCTTTGTGTTTCATCTCTTTATCTTGATTAGTATGTGTCTTGAGGTGTTTCAGCTTGGTTTTATCCTGTTTTGGACTCTCTAGATTTCTTAGATTTGGGTGGCTATTTCCATCCCCATTTTAGGGAAGTTTTCAACTATTATTTCTTCACTTATTCTCTCATGCCCTTTCTTGTTGTCTTCTCCTGGGACTCCTATGATTTGAATGTTGGGGCATTTAACACTGTCCAAGAGATCTCTGAGGTTGTCCTCATTTCTTTTTTTTTTTTTTTTTTTCTTTTTTCCTCCCTGCTTCATTTATTTCCACCATTCTATCTTCCACCTCACTTATCCTCTCTTCTGCCTCAGTTATTCTACTGTTGGTTCCCTCCAAAGTGTTTTTGATCTCAGTTATTGCATTATTCATTATTGATTGATGATTTTTTCCCCCTAGGTCCTTGTTAAACATTTTTTGCATCTTCTCAATGCTTGTCTCTAGTCTGTTTACCTGTAACTCCATTTTGTTTTCAAGATTTTGGATCATCTTTACTCTCATTATTCTGAATTATTTTTCAGGTAGACTCCCATCTACTCCTCTTTGGTTTGGTTTGGTGGGTTTTATCATGTTCCTTTACCTGCAGAATACTTATCTACTTTATCATTTTGTTTAGATTGCTGTTTTGGGGGTGGCCTTTCTGTAGGCCTGAAGTTTGTCATTCTTCTTTATTGTGGAGGTTGCTCCCTGTGGATGGGGTTTGACTAGTTTCTTGTCAAGGTTTCCTAGTTAGGAAAGCTTGCATCCGTGTTCTGGTGGATGAAGCTAGATATATTCTCTCTGGAGTGAAATGAAGTGTCCAGTAGTGAGTTTTGGGGTGTCTATCAGTTTGGCTTGACTTTGGGCAGGATGTATTTTAATGCTCAAATCTGTTGCTTTGTTGCTAGAGAATTAGTGTGGTATGTCCTGCTCTGGAACTTGTTGGCTCTTGGGTGGAACTTGGTTTCAATGTAGGCATGGAGGTTTTGGATGAACTCTTGTCAATTAATGTTCCCTAGTCAGGAGTTTTCTGGTGTTCCCAAGTTTTGGATTAAAGCCTCCTGCCTCTGGCTTTCAGTCTTGTTTTTTCAGTAGTCTCAAGATTTCTCCATTCATACAACACAGATGATAAAACATCTAGGTTAATGGTGAATCAATTCTCCACAGTGAGGGACACCCAGAGAAGTTCACAGAGTTACATGAAGAACAGCAGAGGGAGGAGGGAGATAGAGGTGACAAGGAGGAGAAGAGGGGGGGTCAAAAGGGTAGAGAGCAATCTAGCCACTAATCAATTCCCTATGTGTTCTCCACATTCTGGAACACCCAGAGAGATTCACAGAATTAAGTAGAGAAGAGAAGAGGAGGGAGGAGATAGACGTGACCTGGAGTAGGGGAAGGGAGAATTAAAAGGGGAGAGAGCAATCAAGCCAGTAATCACACCCCTAAGAGAAAACAGATTCTGAAGATTAGATTTTTAAAGGTACAAATTTGAAAACAAATACCAACAAAGGTCCGTCTAGTCAAGGCTATGGTTTTTCCAGTAGTCATGTATGGATGTGAAAGTTGGACTGTGAAGAAGGCTGAGCACGGAAGAATTGATGCTTTTGAATTGTGGTGTTGGAGAAGACTTTTGAGAGTCCCTTGGAATGCAAGGAGATCCAACGAGTCCATTCTAAAGATCAGTCCTTGGTGTTCTTTGGAAGGAATGATGCTAAAGCTGAAACTCCAGTACTTTGGCCACCTCATGCGAAGAGTTGACTCATTGGAAAAGACTCTGATGTTGGCAAAGATTGAAGGCAGGAGAAGGGGATGACAGAGGATGAGATGGCTGGATGGCATCACTGACTCAATGGACATGAGTCTGAGTGAACTCCGGGAGTTGGTAATGAACAGGGAGGCCTGGCGTGCTGCAATTCATGGGGTCGCAAAGAGTCAGACTCGATTGAGTGACTGAACTGAACTGAACTGAACCAATAAACAAAGATTAAAAATCTAGAGTAAAGGTTAGACTGTCAAAATTACAATAATAAAAATAAAAAACACAATTACAAAAAGTATAAAATATATATATGTGAAATTTGCTTTAAAAATAGGGTATTTTTTGCAATGTAATAGGTTATGAAAATGAAAATTAAAGAAGTAATAAAAAAATTTTAAATGTTTAAAAATTTAAAAATTATAATAGTAAAAATATATCTAGGAAATTCTCTGGAGCTGTTGTGGGCAGTGCGTGGTCAATTCAGTTTCAGGAAGTTCCTTGTTCCAGCTTCTACTTCTTCTCAAGGTCTGTAGGCCCCTTCCAAAGCTCAGATCAGATAAGATCAGTCGCTCAGTCGTGTCCGACTCTTTGCAACCCCATGAATCGCAGCACGCCAGGCCGCCCTGTCCATCACCAACACCCAGAGTTCACTCAGACTCATGTCCATCGAGTCAGTGATGCCATCCAGCCATCTCATCCTCTGTCGTCCCCTTCTCCTCCTGCCCCCAATCCCTCCCAGCATCAGACTCTTTTCCAATGAGTCAACTCTTCGCATGAGGTGGCCAAAGTACTGGAGTTTCAGCTTTAGCATCATTCCCTCCAAAGAAATCCCAAGGTTTATCTCCTTCAGAATGGACTGATTGGATCTCCTTGCAGTCCAAGGGACTCTCAAGAGTCTGCTCCAACACCACAGTTCAAAAGCATCAATTCTTCGGCATTCAGCCTTCTTAACAGTCCAACTCTCACATCCATACATGACCACAGGGAAAACCATAGCCTTGACTAGACAAACTTTGTTGGCAAAGTAATGTCTCTGCTTTTGAATATGCTATCTAGGTTGGTCATAACTTTCCTTCCAAGGAGTAAGCGTCTTTTAATTTCATGGCTGCAGTCATCATCTGTAGTGATTTTGGAGCCCAGAAAAATAAAGTCTGACACTGTTTCCTTTCTTTCCCCATCTATTTCCCATGAAGTGGTGGGACCGGATGCCATGATCTTCGTTTTCTGAATGTTGAGCTTTAAGCCAACTTTTTTACTCTCCACTTTCACTTTCATCAAGAGGCTTTTTAGTTCCTCTTCACTGTCTGCCATAAGGGTGGTGTCATCTGCATAACTGAAGTTATTGATATTTCTCCTGGCAATCTTGATTCCAGCTTGTGCTTCTTCCAGCCCAGTGTTTCTCATGATGTACTCTGCATATAAGTTAAATGAACAGGGTGACAATATACAGCCTTGAAGAACTCCTTTTCCTATTTGGAACCAGTCTGTTGTTCCTTGTCCAGTTCTAACTGTTGCTTCCTGACCTGCATACAAATTTCTCAAGAGGCCGGTCAGGTGTCTGGTATTCCCATCTCTTTCAAAATTTTCCACAGTTTATTGTGATCCACACAGTCAAAGGCTTTGGCATAGTCAGTAAAGCAGAAATAGATGCTTTTCTGGAACTCTCTTGCTTATTCTATGATCCAGCAGATGTTGGCTGCCGGTGCCAGCCGGCAAAGTCGATCAGGTCCCGAGAACGTGCACGGCGGGGCTAAGAAAGAAACTAAAGCAAGAGACTACAACAAAGATGGGGTCGAGAGGTTCAGACACGTCTCCACGAAGGGACGCAGTCTGACACCAACTTTATTCAGCATCTTATATTTATACAGAAAAGCGTGAGAAAGACAAGACAGTTGACATTTTTTCTTGGTTGGCCTGTACATCTTACAAACAGTCACAAGAAATCCTGAGAGCATGGGAATGGCTCCCTGTTATTATTTCTTACACCAGATAACATTTCTCTGTGCGTGAGAAGTTTGCACAGAACTCCAGGTGCCTGCAGTAAATAAGCGCCTAATCTCTGGGGTGGCGGGACAGACAGCTATGTTTGCAAGCAAACCCTCAAGGACTGAGGCAGCTCCCAGAGCTGTGTCCTTCGGACAAAGGACCCCGTTCTCATGGGCAGCTCCCCGCAGTTGGCAATTTGATCTCTGGTTCCTCTGCCTTTTCTAAAACCAGCTTGAACATCTGGAAGTTCACGGTTCACATATTGCTGAAGGCTGGCTTGGAGAATTTTGAGCATTACTTTACTAGCGTGTGAGATGAGTGCAATTGTGCAGTACTTTGAGCATTCTTTGGCATTGCCTTTCTTTGGGATTGGAATGAAAACTGACCTTTTCCAGTCCTGTGGCCACTGCTGAGTTTTCCAAATTTGCTGGCATACTGAGTGCAGCACTTTCACAGCATCATCTTTCAGGATTTGGAATAGCTCAACTGGAATTCGATCACCTCCACTAGCTTTGTTCATAGTGATGCTTTCTAAGTCCCACTTGACTTCACATTCCAGGATGTCTAGCTCTAGGTCAGTGATCACACCACTGTGATTATCTGGGTCATGAAGATGTTATTTGTACAGTTCTTCTGTGCATTCTTGCCATCTCTTCTTAATATCTTCTGCTTCTGTTAGGTCCATACCATTTCTATCCTTTATCGAGATCATCTTTGCATGAAATATTCCTTTGGTATCTCTGATTTTCTTGAAGAGATCCCTAGTCTTTCCCATTCTGTTGTTTTCCTCTATTTCTTGGCATTGATCGCTGAAGAAGGCTTTCTTATCTCTTCTTGCTATTCTTTGGAACTCTGCATTCAGATGTTTATATCTTCACTTTTCTCCTTTGCTTTTCGCTTCTCTTCTTTTCACAGCTATTTGTAAGGCCTCCCCAGACAGCCATTTTGCTTTTTTGCATTTCTTTTCCATGGGGATGGTCTTGATCCCTGTTTCCTGTACAGTGTCACGAACCTCATTCCATAGTTCATCAGGCACTCTATCTATCAGATCTAGGCCCTTAAATCTATTTCTCACTTCCACTGTATAATCATAAGGGGTTTTATTTAGGTCATACCTGAATGGTCAAGTGGTTTTCCCTCCTTTCTTCAATTTAAGTCTGAATTTGGCAATAAGGAGTTTATAGTCTGAGCCACAGTCAGCTCCTGGTCTTGTTTTTGCTGACTGTATAGAGCTTCTCCATCTTTGGCTGCAAAGAATATAATCAATCTGATTTCGGTGTTGACCATCTGGTGATGTCCATGTATAGAGTCTTCTCTTGTGTTGTTGGAAGAGGGTATTTGTTATGACCAGTGCATTTTCTTGGCAAAACTCTATTAGTCTTTTTGCTGCTTCATTCTGTATTCCAAGGCCAAATTTGCCTGATACTCCAGGTGTTTCTTGACTTCCTACTTTTGCATTCCAGTCCCCTATAATGAAAAGGACATCTTTTTTGGGTGTTAGTTCTAAAAGGTCTTGCAGGTCTTCATAGAGCCATTCAACTTCAGCTTGTTCAGCGTTACTGGTTGGGGCATAGACTTGGATTACTGTGATATTAAATGGTTTGTCTTGGAAATGAGCAGAGATCATGCTGTTGTTTTTGAGATTGCATCCAAGTACTGCATTTCGGACTCTTTTGTTGACCATGATAGCTATTCCATTTCTTGTGAGGGATTGCTGCCCGCAGTAGTAGATATAATGGTCATCTGAGTTAAATTCACCCATTCCAGTCCATTTCCATTCGCTGATTCCTAGAATGTCAACATTCACTCTTGCCATCTCTTGTTTGACCACTTCCAATTTGCCTTGATTCATGGACCTGACATTCCAGGTTCCTATGCAATATTGCTCTTTACAGGATCGGTTCTTCCTTCTATCACCAGTCACATCCACAGCTGGGTATTCTTTTTGCTTTGGCTCCATCCCTTCATTCTTTCTGGAGTTATTTCTCCACTGATCTCCAGTCGCATATCAGGCACCTACTGACCTGGGGAGTTTCTCTTTCAGTATCCTATCATTTTGCCTTTTCATACTGTTGATGGGGTTCTCAAGGCAAGAATACTGAAGTGATTTGCCATTCCCTTCTCCAGTGGACCACATTCTGTCAGATCTCTCCACCATGACCCACCCATCTTGGGTTGCCCCACAGGCATGGCTTACTTTCATTGAGTTAGACAAGGCTGTGGTCCTAGTTTGATTAGATTGACTAGTTTTCTGTGAGTATGGTTTCAGTGTTTTTGCCCTCTGATGTCCTCTTGCAACACCTACAGCCTTACTTGAATTTCTCTTACCTTGGGCGTGGGGTATCTCTTCATGGCTGCTCCAGCAAAGCACAGCCATTGCTCCTTACCTTGGACGAGGGGTATCTCTTCACCGCAGCCCTTCCTGACCTTCCACATGGGATAGCTCCTCTAGGCCCAAAGCTCAGTCAATGCTAACTACAGGGTTTTAATCTGTTGCATCTGTCACTTCCAGATCAGTTCCCTCTTCTTTGTTTATTTTGGCTTTTTCTGTTTGCAAGTCTCTTCAGTGTCTCATTTCTACCTGACACAAGGGGATGAAGGTGGTCACTTATTTAGGCTCACTTGTTCAGTCGTGTAGTGGGGAGGGAAGAACACTGAAAAGGAATATCACTGGTGTGTGTGAAGAGTCCTCACATGTACGGACCACACTGGGTTTGCCCCAGCTCATGACAGTGTGTGCTTTCCAGGTCTACACATTTAGGCTCCAGGGTTCCTTGCAGGGGTACTGTCCAAAGCAGGCCCTGTGTTTCATGAACTTCCCAGGTCTAAGCTGCTCAGGTTCAGGTTCATGGGTACTCTGCAAGGGCAGAATCAGTTGGGCATGCGTTTTGTGCCCTTCCCAGTTCCGAGCAGCCAGGAGACCAGGTGCTTGGCAAGCACACTGTCCCAGGTGGGCAGTGTGTCTTAATCATCTCCCTGGTCCCGGCCACTCACTTTCCTGTGTACACTGCAAGAGCACTGTCTCAGGTGTGCTATGTGCCTCCTCTGGGGAGCTTATCTCAGACTGCGACCCTCTTGGCAGATGTCTATTGTTCAGGATCCTAGGAAGACTTGGTTAGTAACTGGGAGCCTGCTCACAGTTTGGTGGAAGTTGCCAGTTTCTGGGACTGAGATTGTACCTTGCCTTCCGGCTGTGGTTGTTGCACTCCTGCCTCTCTGCTTCTGGCTGGGAGTGGGGAGGGAGGGGCCTGTACAGAGCTAGCAGCTGGCTAGTTCTCCTTTGGTGTTTGCGCAATCCTTTGTTCTGTGAGCTGTCCAGGCTGTGCATTAAGTTAGAGAATTTTTTTATGGGAAAGTTCTCTCTCTCTCTTCTTTTTTTTTTTTCTCTCTCTCTCTCTGGTTATACCACAGTTTGGGTTGCTATCTCACATTAGCTCCCTCAGATTGTCCTCAGGGCATTCAGATCTGGTCCTTACCCTAAGCATGCAACCCGAGTCTCCCTGTCCAGTCCCGGCTTGCTAGTGGCGGACGCAATCATCTGGGCTACTTCTCTGCTGGGAGTTGCAGTTAGGCACATATTCTTTCTCTCTCCTTTTTTCACCTGGCTTTGTTGACTTTTGAGATTTCAAAATTCCCCATCGACCTGCCGGTGAGAGGGTTCCCTGCTGTTTGGAAACCTCTCCTCCTTCACGACTCCCTCCCCAGGATGGGTCTCCATCCTTAACTCTTTTGTCTCTCTTTTTGTCTTTTATATTTTGTCCTACCTCCTTTCAAAAAGAATGGGCTGCCTTTCTGGGTGCCTGATGTCCACCAGTGTTCAGAAGTTGTTTTGTGGAAGTTTCTCATCATTTAAATGATCTTTTGATGAATTTGTTGGGGAGAAAGTGGTTTCCCTGTCCTATTCCTCCTCCATCTTGGGACTGCACCCTAGATTTATTTTATTTTATTTGCTACTGTCAAATTATTCTTACACAGGTACTAGGTGCTTTCACACATACAATCTCATATATGAAGTGGGATAGTGATAATAGATAACTGTGCGACCCCAGGCACTATACCTTAAAAGTCAGGAAGATAAATTCTCATAAATGTGACTTTTAAGTAACCACACATAACCCTGCATTTTCAGCCAATTCTTCTGCCTTATCTGGCATAAGACCAGCCTTAACTTTAGGATTTGACACACCACCCTCCCTTCAAACCACCTCTAAACTTCAAACAGTGAATTTTTAAAACTATCATCTCACCTGACCAGAAACAATAACTATTATGTCTCATCTGTAAACTTCATAAGAGAGGAGAGATGGCCTGTTCTGAGTATGCAAGTTTTATATTTAGCATGTTTAGGAAATTGAGACCAGAGTGTTCTAGCTGAGTGAAGTTCCAAAGTACAGATTATATTTTTTCTTTTTTAATTTTTTAAAATATAAATTTATTTATTTTAGTTGGGGGTTAATTACTTTACAGTATTGTATTGGTTTTGCCGTACATCAACATGAATCCACCACAGGTATACACGTGTTCCCCAAATGCCAACTTCACTTCTCATACCAGCTCCTCACACTTCTCAGCACCATCTTCTGCACGGGGGATAAGTCCTTCCCCTGCCTCAAGATGGCTGCTGCTTCCACCAGAGGTGGTCTCTGGTGGTCCACAAGTGTGGCCCCGGGGTCCAGAACTGTAGCCCTATATCTGCCATAGGGATGCATAGCCAGAAAGGCCAGCTCTTGAGAACAGGAAGGACTGTGTAAGTTTGTTTCATTTCGAGGAGAGGGCCCAGAAAAGGGAAGGAGCTCCCTAGTCATACAGGGTAGAGTCAGAACTAAAACCCAAGTCTCTTGTTACACAGAGCTGAACTTTAGTGTATTCTACCATGCTGGCTTGGGGCAGGATATAACAACCCACTCCAGCATTCTCGACTAGAGAATCCCATAGACAGAGGAGCTTGGCAGATTACAGCCCATGGGGTTGTAAAAAGTCAGACACTACTGAAGCGACTTAGCATACACCTTCACTTCTCAGTTCAGAAGGACCCCCTAAGTTCCTGACTCACCCAGGTTGTGCTGTAAACAGTCTATAAAGGGGAATCATAGTTTATCACATTAGTCCTATGGCTTCTAAAAAGCAGCACTCCTGCTGTTTAATGGTGTGTGGCAGCTTAGCCTCCATGCTTATGGTTCAGGACATGAAGAGCAAGGCTTGAGCCCTGGAGGTGGTGGGGAAAGCAGGGAAACAATTGTGGCAAAAATTCTAGGCAAAACTGTAGCAAAAAGTCTAGGAGCCAGAATCAGTATGCCTGGGATTTCCTCTTAACCCTAACACTAACTTCTGGAGAAGTCTTTTTTCCTCTCTGCCTTATATTTATATCACTTGAACAATGAAAATGTTGGACTAGTGGTTTCTAAAGGCCTTTCTAGCCCCAATATTCAATGATTTGGTGGACTCCTTTAACACCTCTGACTTTACATTAAGGAAAGTGAAAGAACTCACAATGTCTTCAAGCTACATGGTCTAGTTCAGCTCACAAAGTGCTCTCTTTAACTGCAATGTGTTTTGATCTTAGCAACAGCCTTCTGAAATAGGTAGAGTGGGTATGTTCACCCTCAGTTGACAGACGAAGAAACTGAGGCTCAGAGGCTATATAATACTTATTGACCACTTGGTTTTTGTCAGTGTGTTAAGCATGTTATATGGATCATCTCAATTAGTCCTTTCAATAACCTTTTGAAGACCTTTACAGTAGGCAATACAATTATTCACATTTTACAGATAAAGACATTGTTGTACAAAAAACGTCAATGATTTGCCCATGGTCACCTGGTAGGAAGTGCCAGTCTGATTTCTAAGACTTGCACTTAAACAATTACCACATATAGTCATTGTCTCTCTCATAAGAGCACAAATGGTGTCTTGCTTTTGAGAATAGGAGATAAGAATTAGAGAAGAAACACCAAGAAATAGAGAACAGATGGGTGGGTTATAAACCTGCATTGGGCAAGCTGACTCTTGGCAAAATTCTAAATACATCTTTTATATGTTGCCACCTGATATGTCCCTCCTCAAGAGGCTCCAACACCTATTAAGACCAATTTCCATAGGCCCTACTCTCTAAAGCTGAAGGCGGTGGTAAAATGGTTTGTACAACAGGGGTTTTCAATCCTCATTGGTTAAGTGGGATTCTTTAAACATTGCATTAAATTGGGGAAATTTAGATTCAATTTTTAAGCTTTCAAGGTGATTCTAATGTGCACTCAAGGCTCAGAACAAATGTTCAATCTTGGGTGCACATTGAAACAATCTTGCTGTTGTTGTTCAGTTGCTGAGTACTGTTTGACTCTGCTGCATCATGGGTTGCAGCACACTAGGCTTCCCTGTATTTCACTATCTTGCAGAGTTTGCTCAAACTCATGCCCATCAAACTGGTGATGCCATTCAACCATCTCATCCTCTGATGCCCCTTTATCCTCTTACCCTCAGTCTTTCTTAGCATCAGGGTATTTTCCAATGAGTTGGCTCTTCACATCAGGTGGACAAAATTTTGGAGCTTCAGCTTCAGCATCAGTCCTCCTAATGAATATTTAAGGTTGATTTCCTTAAGGATTAACTTGTTTGATCTCCTTGGTGTCTAAGGGACTTTTCAGAGTCTTCTCCAGCAACAAAATTCAAAAACATCAATTCTTCAGTGCTCAGCCTTCTTTATGGTACAACTCTCACACCCATACATGACTAATAAAAAAACTACAGCTTTGACTGTATGGACTGTGGCCAGCAAAGTGAAGTCTCTGCTTTTTAATATACTGTCTAGCCTTACCATAGCTTTTCTTCCAAGGAACAAGCATCTTTTAATTTCATGGCTGCACCCACCTCACAGTCTGAAGTGATTTTAAAGTCCAAGAAAATAAAATAAAATCTTATTGTTTCCACTTTTTCCATGAAAATACCACTCTAAAGGCATAAAGCAAAGAGGAACTAAAGAGCCTCCTGATGAAGATTAAAGAGGAGAGTGAAAAAGCTGGCTTAAAACAAGAATCAACAAACTAAGATTATGGCATCAGGTCCCATCACTTCATGGCAAATAGATGGAGAGAAAGTGGAAACAGTGACAGATATTATTTTCTTGGGCTTCAAAATCACATCAGATGGTGAGTGCAACCATGAAAGTAAAAGATGCTTGCTCTTGTAAGAAAAGCTATGACAAAACTAGACAGGCTATTAAAAAGCAGAGACATCACTTTACCAACAAAGATCTGTTTAGTCTAAGCTATGGTTTTTCCAATAGTCATATAGGAAAGTGAGAGTTCGACTATAAAGAAAGCTGAGCATGGAAGAATGCTTTCAAACTGTGGTGCTGGAGATGACTCTGGAGGGTCGCTTGGACAGCAAGAAGATCAAACCAGTCAACCCTAAAGGAAATCAACCCTGAATATTCACTGTAAAGACTGATGCTGAAACTGAAGCTCAAAGACTTTGGCCATCTGATGCGAAGAATCAATTCATTGGAATAGTGCCTGATGCTGGGAAAGATTAAAGGCAGGAAGAGAATAGGGCAGCAAAGGATGAGATTGTTGGTTGGCATCACCAACTCAATGGACATGAGTTTGAGCAAAATTTGGGAGAACGTAAGGACAGGGAATGTGGCATACAGCAGTCCATGGGTATGAAAAGAGTCAGACACGAATCAGCTACTGAATAACAACACATTTGCTGTGAAGTGATGGGACTGAATGCCATGATCTAAGTTTTTTGAACACTGAGTTTTAGTTCAGCTTTTTCACTCGCTTCAAGAGTGTTTTTAGTTCCTCTTCACTTTGTGCAACTAGAGTGGTACCATCTGCATATTTGAGCTTATTATTCCTCAAGACAATCTTGACTCAACCTTGTGAATCATCCAGTCCAGCATTTCACATGATGTACTCTGCATAAAACTTAAATAAAGCAGGAAGACAGTATACAGCCTTGATAGAATCCTTACCCAATTTTGAACCAACTCATTGTTTCATATCCAGTTCTAATTGTTGCTTCTTGACCTGCACATGGGTTTCTCAGGAGAGAGGAAGATGGTCTGGTATTCCCATTTCTTTAAGAATTTTCCAGTTTGTTATGATCCACACAGTTAATGGCCTTAGCATAGTCAATGAAGCAGAAGTAGATGTTTTCTAGAATTCCCTAGCTTTTTCTATAATACAACAGATGTTGGAAATTTAATCTCTGGTTCCTCTGTCTCTTCTAAATCCAGCTTCTACATCTAGAAATTCTTGATTCACATACTGCTGAGGTCTAATTTGAAGGATTTTGAGCACTACCTTGCTAGCATGTGAAATGAGTGCAATTGTGCAGCAGTTTGAACATTCTTTGGCATTGCCTTTCTTTGGGATTGGGATGAAAACTGACATTTTCCAGTCCAGTGACCACTGCTGAGTTTTCCAAATTTGATGATATATTGAGTGCAACACTTTCATAGCATCATCTTTTAGTATTTGAAATAACTCAGCTGGAATTCCATCACCTCCACTAGCTTTGTTCATAGTAATGCTTCCTAAGGCCCATTTGACTTCACACTCCAGGATGTCTGGCTCTAGGTGAGTGATCACATCATAGTGGTTATCCCAGTCATTAAAACTTTTTGTAGAGTTCTTTTTTCTGTGTATTCTTGCCACCTCTTCTTAATTACTTTTGCTTCCTTTAGGTCATTACGGTTTCTGTCCTTTATTAAGCCCATCCTTGCATGAAATTTTGTCATGATATATCCAATTTTCTTGAAGAGATATCTAGTCTTTCCCATTGCATTTTTTCCTCTATATCTTTGCATTATTCACTTAAGGTTTTTGTATCTCTCCTTCCGATTCTCTGGAACACTGCATTCAGTTGCATATATCTTTCCCTTTCTCCTTTCTCTCTCACTTTTTTTTCTCAGCTATTTGTAAGGCCTCCAGAGACAACTGCTTTGCTACTTGCTTTTGTTTTGTTTGTTTTTGAGATGATTTTGGTCACCACCTCCTACATAGTGTTCTGAACCTCTGTGCATAGTTCTTCAGGTACTCTGTCTGTCAGATCTAATCACTGCATCATAAGAGATTTGATTCATCTCATACCTGAATCGCCTAGAAGTTTTCCCTACTTTCTTCAATTTAAGCCTAAATTTTGCTGTAAGGAGCTCATGATCTGAGCCACAGTCATCTCTAGGTTTTGTTTTGGCTGACTTAATAGAGATTCTCCATCTTTGGCTGCACAGAATATAATCAATCTGATTTCAGTATTGACCATCTCGTGATGTCCATGTGTAGTGTCCTCTCTTGTGTTGTTGGAAAAGGGAGTTTTCTATGACCGGCATGTTCTGTTAGCAAAACTGTTAACCTTTTGTCCTGCTTAATTTTGTACTCTAAGCCCAAGTGAAAGTGAAAATCGCTCAGTTGTGTCCGACTCTTTGCAACTTCATGGACTGTACAGTCCATGGAATTCTCCAGGCTAGAATACTGGATTGGGTAGCCTTTCCCTTCTCCAGGGGATCTTCCCAACCCAGGGATCGAACCCAAGACTCCCACATTACAGGTGGATTCTTTACCAGCTGAGCCACAAGGGAAGACAAGAATGAAGGAATGGGTAGCCTATCCCTTCTCCATGGCCAAGCTTGCCTGTTACTCCAGGTATCTCTTGACTTCCTACTTTTGCATTCCAGTCCCCTACGATGAAAAGTGATTGTGAAGTTGTGACCCCATGGACTGTAGCCTACCAGGCTCCTCAGTCCATAAAATTTTCCAGGCAAGAATACTAGAGTGGGTTGCCATTTCCTTCTCCAGGGGATCATCCCTACCCAGGGACTGAACCCGGGTCTCCCGCATTGCAGGCAGAAGCTTTACAGTCTGAGCCACCAGAGAAGCCCCCTATGATGAAAGGGACATCTTTTTTGGTGTTAGTTCTAAGAGGTCTTGTATGTCATCATAGAACCTTTTGACTTCATCTTCTTTGGCATTAGTGGTCAGGGCATAGACTTGGATTACCGTGATACTGAATGGCTTGCCTTGGAAAAGAACAAAGGTTATTCTGTTTAAAAAAAAAAAAAAAATTAATTTTCAATTGAAAGATAATTGCTTTACAGTATTGTGTTGGTTTCTACCAAGCATCAACATGAATCGTTCATAGGTTTGCCCATGTTTGCTCCCACTTGAACATCCTTCCCACTTCCCTCCCTATCCCACCCCTCCAGGTTGTTACCAAGCCCCAGTTTGAGTTCCCTGAGCCATACAGCAAATGCCCATTGGCTATCTAATTTAGATATGGTAATGTATGTCTCCATGTTATTCTCTCCATACATCCCACCCTCTCTTTCCTGCCCATACCAGCTGTGTCCATAAGTCTGTTCTCAATGTCTGTGTCTCCATTGCTGCTCTGCAAATAAGTTCATCAGTACTATCTTTCTAGATTTCATATATATGCATTAGTATACAGTATTTGCTTCTCTCTTTCTGACTTATTTCATTCTATATAATAGGCTCTATGTTCATCCACCTCAGGACTGATTCAAATGAGTTCACTTTTATGGCTGAATAATATTCCATTGTATATATGTACCACAGTTTCTTTATCCATTCATCTGCTGCTGTACATCTAGGTTGCTTCCATGTCCTAGCTATTGTAAATAGAGTTGCAGTGAACATTGGGGTACAAGTGTCTTTTTCAATTTTGGTTTTCTCAGGGTATATGCCTAGTAGCGGGATTTCTGGGTCATATGTGGTTTCTTTCCTAGTTTTCAAAGGAATCTCCATACTGTTCTCCATAGTGTCTGTGTTAGTTTACATTCCCACCGAGAGTGCAAGAGGGTTCCCATTCTGTCATTTTTGGGTTTGCACCCAAGTGCTGCATTTCAGATTCTTTTGTTGATTGTGAGGGTTACTCCAAAAGATTATTGCCCAGTAGTAGATATAATGGTCATCTGAATTAAATTCACCCAGTCCCATCCATTTTAGTTCACTGATTTCTAAAATGTCGATATTCACTCTTGCCATGTCCTACTTGACCACGTCCAGTTCGCCCTGATTCATGGACCTAATATTCCAGGTTCCTATGCAATACTGTTCTTTACAGTATTGGACTTTACTTTCACCACCAGACACATCCACAACTGAGCACTGCTTTTGCTTTGGCTCAGCCTTTTCATTCTTTCTGGAGCTATTTCTCCACTCTTCTCCAGTAGCATATTGGAACATATCAACCTGTGGTCTCACCTTCCAGTGTCATATCTTTTTGTCTTTTCATACTATTCATGGGGTTCTCAAGGCAAGAACGCTAAAATGGCTTGCCATTCCATTCTCCTGTGGACCATGTTTTCTCAGAACTCTCCACTATGACCCATCCATCTTGAGTGGCCTTGCATGGCATGGTTCATTGTTTCACTGAGTTATACAAGGCTGTCATCTATGATCCATGTTATCACTTTGGTTAGCTTTCTGTATTATGGTTTTCATTCTGGAGGCTGTAGGATTTTAGATCTTGCTTTTTCTTTATGTACCCTGATAAGTGAGGATAAGAAGCTTGTTCAAGCTTTCTGATTGGAGGGACTGACTGTGTGGAAACCTGTATCTTGTTGGTGGGCAGTGCCATTCTCATTAATCCTCAATCCAGTTGTCTGCTGATGGGTGGGTCTCTTCTCCCTTCCTATAGTTTGGCCTGAGGCAGCCCAGTCCTGGAGTCTGCAGGCTCTATGGTAGGGCTAAAGGTGACCTCCAAAAGGATTTATGGCAACACATGCCTCCCAGGACTGCTTCTGCCAGTGCCCCTGTCCCTGAGATGGGCCACTGCCATCCCATGCCTCCACAGGAGACACTCAAACACTCACAGGCAGGTCTGGCTCTGTCTCCTGAGGGGTCTCTGCTCCTTCCTCCTGGATCTTGTTGCACACAAGGTTTTGTTTGTGCCCTCCAAGAGCTTCTGTTTCCCTCAGTCCTTGGGAGTTCTGTAATCAAATCCTGCTGACCTTCAAAGTCAGATTCAGTGATTCCAAGATAGCAGAGAAGAAAGACGTGTGCTCATCTTCTTCTGCAAGAACACTAAAATCATAACTAGCTGCTGAACAATCATCAATAGGAGAATGTTGGAACACACCAAAAATGATAACCCACATTCAAGGACAAAGGAAAAGTCATGATGAGATGGTAGGAGGGGTGCAATCACATTAAAATCATATCCCATACTGCCAGGTGCATGACCTACAAACTGGAGATCAATAATACCAAAGAAGTTCTCACACAGTTGTGAAGTTTCTAGGCCCCACATCAGACTCCCCAACCTGGGGATCTGGCGAAGATACTTGGAATTCCCAGAGAATCTGACTTTGAAATCATTTAGAGCTTTTTAAAATTACCCAAGTATGCCCACTGACTTGATAATTGCTTTACAGTACATTTACCAAGCATGTCCTCTGGGCCTCAAAGTCCCCATCTGTTCCTTGAAGGGGTAAGAGGTCCAGACATTCATAGATAGCACAGTTTTCTGGGTATTCATAGGGAGGAAAGAAACCTTAGGTGAAGAAGGCTGCCAACACAGCCTCCCTTCCTGTCCAGAAAGGATAGCCTGAGGGCCATAGAAGAAATAGTGACCCTTTGTAGGGGTCTGTACTCTGGAGAGAGGCCATATGGAGAACCCTGGGTGGCTCAATGTTGCCTTCTCCAAGTGAGCTACTTTCAGTGGAAGACTCACAAGTTCTAAAGACATTCCAGGGCATTGAAACAGTGGTCCACACTGGCTCACAATTCCAGGCAGTAAGTAATGATTTCTCAATTAACAGCAAATTAATTTGCTGTTATTCTTGGAGTTGAAATGATCCAGAATCACTTCTCTTTGAATCATCCACTGGGTAAAAGAAGCAGCTTATTTATAGGAGAGCCCTGCTGTATTGCCCTGGTATCTACAGCCCTCATCCTCCATGTTCTACTGCTGAATTAACTGAGTAGAGACTGTTTATACAAAATATAAAAAAACAAAACTCTGTGTTCAACCTCAAAGGCCCTTACAGCCTACCATCGTCAGAAAAGCAGTGACTCCTAGCTGGTCAGTTTCCATGGTTATCTAGCACAAATTGCTCCAGGTAAAAAAAAAAAACAAAGTGCTGCAAAGAATAGATGATCATATCTGCATAACGTGGGCATCAAGAGTAGTTCCACTGTTGAAACAGAGGCTAATTTAGGGAATGAGACTGGGCAAGTGGGTAACAGAGAACAAGTGCATGTGTGCTCAGTCACTCCTGATTCTCTGCGATCCCATGGACTGTAGCCTACCAGGCTCCTCAGTCCCTAGGATTCTCAAGGCAAGAATACTGGAGTGGGTTGCTGTTTCCTCCTCTAGGGGATCTTCTCCACCCAGGGATTGAACTAGCATCTTCTGTATTGGCAGACAGATTATTTTACCACTGAGCCACCTGGGAAGCCTGTAACAGAGAACCTGTTTCTAAAATGTTTATCTCCACCTAAGTAAGAGGAGGGATAGTTCAGACAGTGATATCCTTAAAAATAGATTGA
Source organism: Bos javanicus (assembly GCF_032452875.1). Lineage (NCBI taxonomy): Eukaryota > Metazoa > Chordata > Mammalia > Artiodactyla > Bovidae > Bos > Bos javanicus. The sequence continues at coordinate 74,116,609 of NC_083897.1, read as the reverse complement.
TTATGTCTCCCACTGAAAAATATCTTCTTTTTAGCCTTGAAATCATACCTCAAATTCGATTGGCAGTACTTGTGTTAAGCATTTCCCTCTTCCTAGTCCGTAAAGAGAAGGAAATGGCAAGCCACTCAAGTGTGCTGGCCTGGAAGATCGCATCGACAGAGGAACCTGGCAGGCTACAGTCCATAGGGTCACAAAGAGTCAGACATGACTGAGGCAACTTAGCAAGGTCTTAAACGGGAAAGCAGTGATTAACAGTTAAGTTTCTAATTGGAAATCAGCTATTTACAAAGTTGCTTAATTTCTCTAAAGCTCAGTTTCCTCATCTTAAGAAAGAGTAAAGAATAGTACCTCCCCCGAAGGGTTGTTATGATGATTAAAGGATAATATTATTTTTCCACTCTGTTTTTAAAATTTTAATTAATTTATTTTTTTTCTCTGTACAAATTTGTATTTATTTTCCTTTGTTAGATAATCTTCACATTATGGTGTTAGAAATAAGTTAGCTTCATTCTTTTTTTAAATTTTATTTTATTTTTAAACTTTACATAATTGTATTAGTTTTGCCAAATACTGTAAGGCAATCATCCTTCAATTAAAAATAAATTTTAAAAAAATTAAAAAATAAAAATTTAATTTATTTTTAATTGAAGGATGATTGCCTTACAATATTGTGCTGCTACTGCTGCTGCTGCTAAGTCGCTTCAGTCATGTCCGACTCATGTGCGACCCCATAGACGGCAGCCCACCAGGCTCCCCTGTCCCTAGGATTCTCCAGGCCAGAACGCTGGAGTGGGTTGCCATTTCCTTCTCCAATACATAAAAGTGAAAGTGAAGTCACTCAGTTGTGCCCGACTCTTTGCGACCCCATCAACTGTAGCCTACCAGGCTCCTCCGTCCATGGGATTTTCCAGGCAAGAGTACTGGAGTGGGTTGCCAGCTGGTTTCTGCCAAATATCAACATGAATGACCCATAAGTATACCTATGTACCATCCCTCTTGTATCTCCCTCCCACAAGAGATAACACTCTTAAGTGCTTAGTACAGTTCTTAGAACTTATAAAGTTTTTTTTTATTTGTTTGTTTGTTTTAATGGCAGCTGTTATTATTACCTAAAATCCAAAATCTCTTGAAGGATATTTCCCAAAGTCTTCATGAGTGAGTTTGGCTGATGCCTTTTTTCAGAGACAATTTAGTAGAGTGTAAACTTTGGATTCATATATGGGGTTAAATCTGGGCTCTCTAGTTCCAGCTCTGAAGCTCCTACTAAATTACTTTACCTGTCTGAACCTCAGGTCCAGCCTATTGTAAAGTGGGAATTAACATCTCATTTTATGGGACTGTTGTGAGAATTAAAAGATATGTGTGACATGCCTGGTAAACAGTATGTGCTTAAAATATTAATTCCTTCTCAGGAAAGTAATGGCCTCTGACACATGATGAGAGGAAGTGTGCTGAAAATAGGGCAATAGGTGTTAAAATGAAAGGCAGGAAACTGGAGACAAACTTATGCCTTTTGGGTCTGACCTGAGATTTTAGCACTCTACTATCAAGGTAATGAAAAAGGTTTAAGGACACAGTGACATAAAAATGTTAGTACACTCTAATAATAATTAAAAAAGATAGTTACATGATATACATGGTATATCTATATATGAGTTTAGGGATCATTGTACAGGATAGGGCATTTAAAGTGTTTCCCATTCTCATTTCATCATTCTTATCTTAAAAGCCCCATGAACAGTATGAAAAGGCAAAAAGATATGACACTGAAAGATGAACTTCCCAGGTCGGTAGGTGCCAAATATGCTACTGGAGAAGAGTGGAGAAATAGCTCAAAAAGGACTGAAGAGGATGAGCCAAAGTGGAAACAATGACCAGTTCTGGATGTGTCTGATGGTGAAAGTAAAATCAGATGCTGTATAGGAACACAGAATGTTAGGTCCATGAATCAAGGTAAATTGGAAGTGATCAAACAGGAGATGGCAAGAATGAATATTGACATTTTAAAAATCAGCAAGCTAAAATGGACCAGAGTGGATAAATTTTATGCATATAATCATTATATCTACTACTGTGGGCAAGAATATCTTATAAGAAATGGAGTAGAACTCATAATCAACAAAAGAATCCAAAATGCATTACTGGGGTACAATCTCAAAAACAACAGAATGATCTCTGTTCATTTCCAAAGTAAACCATTCAATACCAAAGTAACCCAAGTCTATGCCCCAACCAATAATGCCAAAGAAGCTAAAGTTGAAAGGCTCTATGAAGACCTCTAAGACCTTCTAGAACTAACACCAAAAAAAAAAGTCCTTTTCATCATAGGGGACTGGAATGCAACAGTAGGAAATCAAGAAATACCTGGAGTAACAGGAAATGATGGCCTTGGAGTAAAAAATTAAACAGGGAAAAAGCTAAAAGTTTTGCCAAGAAAATACAATGGTCACAGCAAAAAACCTTCTTCCAACAACAAAAGACTCTACACATGGACATCACCAGATGGTTAATACCAAAATGAGATTGTTTATGTTCTTTATAGACAAATATGGAGAAGCTCTATATAGTCAGCAAAAAAAAAAAAAAAAAAAAAAAGGCTGGGAACTGACTGTGGCTCAGGTCATGAACTCCTTATTGCCATATTCATATTTAATTGAAGAAAATAGGGAAAACCACTAGGCCATTCAGGTATGACCTGAATCAAATCCCTTATGATTACACAGTGGAGGTGATGAATAGATTAAAGGGATTAGATCTGATAGACTGAGGGCCTGAACAACTATGGACAGAGACTTATAACATTGTACAGGAGACAGTGATCAAAGCATCCCCAAGAAAGAGAAATGTAAAAGGCAAAATGGTTCTCTGAGGAGGCCTTACAAATAGCTGAGGAAAGAAGAGAATGAAAAGGAGGAAAGGAAAGATATATCCCTATGAATGCAGAGTTCCAAAGAACAGCAAGGAGAGATAAGAAAGCCTTCTTAAGTGATCAATGTAAACAAATAGAGGACAACAATAGAATGTGAAAGACTATAGATCTCTTCAAGAAAATTAGACATATCAAGGGAACAATTCATGGAAAGATGGGCACAATAAAGGACAGAAATGGTGTGGACCTAACAGAAGCAGAAGATATTAAGAAGAGGTGACAAGAATGCACAGAAGAACTATACAAAAAAGGGTTTTAATGACCAAGATAACCACTACGGTGTGATCACTCACCTAGAGCCAAACATCCTGGAGTATGAAGACAAATGAGCCTTAGGATGTATCAATACAAACAAGGCTACTGGAGGTGATGGAATTCCAGCTAAGCTATTTCAAATCCTAAAAGATGTAGATGTGAAAGTGCTGCACTTGATATGCCAGCAAACTTGGAAAACTCAGCGGTGACCACAGACTGGAAAAAGTCAGTTTTCATCCAAATCCCAAAGGAAGGCAATGAAAAGAATATTCAAAGTACTGCATAATTGCACTCATCTCACATGCTAGCAAAGCAATGCTCAAAGTTCTCCAAGCCAGGCCTCAACAGTGCATGAACAGAGAACTTATAGATATTCAAGCTGAATTTAGAAAAGGTAGAGAAACAGAGATCAAATTGCCAATATCTGTTCTATCATAGAAAAAGCAAGAGAATTCCAGAAATACATCTACTTCTGCTTCATTGACTATGCAAAGCCTTTAACTGTGTGGAACACAACAAACTGTCAAAAATTCTTAAAGAGATGGGAATACCAGACCACCTGACCAGCCTCCTGAGAAACCTGTATGCAAATCAAGAAGCAACAGTTAGAACCTAATATGGAAACAAGGACTGGTTTAAAATTGGGAAAGGAGTACATCAAGTACATTGTCTCCTCGCTTATTTAATTTATATGCAAAATACATAATGAGAAATGCCCACCTGGATGAAGCACAAGCTGAAATCAAGATTGCTGTGAGAAATATCAATAACGTCAGATATGCATGTGATACCACCCTTATGACAGAAAATAAGGGGAATTAAAGAGACTCTTTTTTTTAAAATCTTATTTTATTTTTAAACTTTACATAATTGTATTAGTTTTGCCAAATATCAAAATGAATCCATCACAGGTATACATGTGCTCCCCATCCTGAAACCTCCTCCCTCCTCCCTCCTCCCTCCCCATACCATCCCTCTGGGTCGTCCCAGTGCACTAGCCCCAAGCATCCAGTATCGTGCATTGAACCTGGACTGGCATCTCGTTTCATACATGATATTTTACATGTTTCAGTGCCATTCTCCCAAATCTTCCGACCCTCTCCCTCTCCCACAGAGTCCATAAGACTGTTCCATACATCAGCATCACTTTTGCTGTCTCATACACAGGGTTATTGTTATCATCTTTCTAAATTCCATATATATGTGTTAGTATACTGTATTGGTGTTTTTCCTTCTGGCTTACTTCACTCTGTATAATAGGCTCCAGTTTTATCCACCTCATTAGAACTGATTCAAATGTATTCTTTTTAATGGCTGAGTAATACTCCATTGTGTATATGTACCACAGCTTTCTTATCCATTCATCTGCTAAAGAGACTCTTGATGAAGGTGAAAGAGGAGAGTGAAAAAGCTGCCTTAAAATTCAACATTCAAAAAACTAAGATCATGGCATCTGGTTACATCACTTTATGGCACATAGATGGGGAAACAATGGAAACAGTGACAAATTTTATTTTCTTGGGCTCCAAAATCACTGAAGATGGCGACTGCAGCCATGAAATTAAAAGACACTTGCTCCTTGGATGAAAAAAATATGGCAAAACTAGGTAGCATATTAAAAAGAATAGACATTACTTTGCCAACAAATGTCCATATAGTCAAAGCTATGATTTTTCCAGTAGTCATTTATGGATGTGAGAGTTGGACCATAAGAAGGCTGAGCACCGAAGAGTTGATACTTTGAACTGTGGTATTGTAGAAGACTTGTGAGTGTTCCTTGGACTGCAGATCAAGCCAGTAAACCCTAAAGGAAATCAATCCTGAATATTCAATGGAGGGACTGATGCTGAGGCTGAAGCTCCAATATTTGGCCAACTGATGTGAAGAGCCAACTCATTAGCAAAGACCCTGATGCTGGGAAATTTTGAATGCTGGTGGAAAAGGGGTGACAGAGCTTGATATGGTTGGATGACATCACCAACTCAATGGACATGATTTTGAGCAAGCTCTGGGAGATGGTGAAGGACAGGGAAGCCTGTCATACTGCTGTCCATGGGGTGACAAAGAGACACTACTGAGCAACTGAATAACAAAATTCTCACTGTATCTTTCTCAGGACTTCCTTATCCTTTGGTGACCATTCCATTCAGCAGCATATAAAGGGCTTCTTAATTTGCATGAGAACTTTGTTTGTTAGGGTGCCTAGTGAAATGATAACTGTCTGAGTCCATCATATGTTCTCTTAAATTTGGTAGTGATGGAGGAGGATTTGTTGTTTTCTAGTCACTAAGTCATGTCCAACTCTTTGTGACCCCAAGGACTGTAGCTGGCTCCTCTGTCCATGCAATTTCCCAGGCAAGAATACTAGAGATGGTTGCTATTTCCTTTTCCAGGGGATCTTTCGACCCCATGATCAAATGGCATCTCCTGCATTAGCAGGCTAATTGTTTACCCCTGAGCCACCATGGAAGTCTAGGAGGAGGACTGGGGACATGGAAAATATAAAGAAGGTTGATTATGGCAATAATGGATGGTGATTGAAGCAGTAGTAACACACATAGTAAGCTGATAATGGTGATCATCATTAGGGGGAGGAGAAACAAAACAGTTCTGAGGGGAACTTTAATTAGAGGCATTGATAATTCATCTTTCTTGTTAAATTGCTAGAGCTATCTTGAAGATGTTATCTATGTTATATTCAAGATAAGATGTTATCTATGTCCAGTTATCTATGAGGCCTGGTTCATGGTCATCAAAATCATGTACTGACCTCTATCTCTCTACATATTTTTAAAATAAATCCTCTTTAGCAGTCATGATCTAAGCTCATCTAGATTCTGAGAGAGTTAATTCTTAGGTAGGTTTATAAGGAGTCTGAGGTCTTTGAGGAAGAGAAATGGGTCTGGGGCCCTTGAGGAAGATAAAGGGACAACGTTTTTTTGTTTTGTTTTGTTTTGTTTTCCGACATTTCTTTGCCTTAGTTACATACCACATTTTTTTTTTCTTAAACTCTGAGTTGTTATAGTAACAATCTATTTTGCTTAAGACTAAATTTTTTCAAGACCAGAACTCATGATTATACAACAAAATAAGTCATCTTGCTCAAGGGTATTTTTCCTTAAGCTCTGTACAAATTATTATATAAATACAATGTATCTTGTTTGAGAACATGTTTCTCCTTCTCAATAGGAACCTTCTGACTAATCTTGTTATTGTAAGATGTATGTTGTAGGAGTGGGTCTGATAAGACCTTTCTATTGTTAGTAACCGATTGTAAAAGCATATAAGGACTTGATAAGACTAGTGTGTGGGGCACTCTCTACCCTCTTCTGATGTCTATTTCAGAAGCTTTCTCTATCCCTTTTTCACTGTAATAAAACTTTGCCACTGGAAGCTCTGAGTGTCTGAAGTCTCATCTCTGGTCCAGAAGCTAAATTCTCTTCTTCAGAGATCACAAATCCGGCACTGTTCACCATAAGCTATCAGTTCCTTGCAAACTAAAAGACTTTAAATATTTTGGTATGAATTCCAGACCTACCACTTACTAATTTCTTCATCCATAAAATGGAAGTGATGATTAAAACTTGTCACACAAACATTTAGTGTAGCAAATATTCAAAATATATTAATTACTATCTCATTACTTCGGATAAGAACTAAATTTGTTTTCTTATCTGTAAAATTGGATTACATTCACCTCATGAGGATGTTTAGGGGATTAAAAGAAGTAACAGTAAAATAATAATAGTTATATACCTGGAAATTAATATATATTGGTTATCATCTCCCTCCCCTCAAAAACAAAATCTCTAAATATTTTGCATCATCTAACATCTGTCTGTGCAGTATAAGTGAAGACATGTTTGACCGTTTTGCAGAGTCAGTGCTGAAAAAAATAGTTATTTGCTGTGAAATTTTCCTATTTCATTGAGTGTTGCCATTTTGAACCTTAATCTTTAACCTATCACACCACATCAGAAGAATTGTGGTGTCTCAGATATGGTTCTACTTGGAGATTTATAGCAATAGGAAGGCTTTTCCATAGGGTCCAGGCCTTCTTGGCCAGTTAAAAAGAAGCAAGATAATTTCAAGTCCTTTACAAGTGGAGTGGTGTTGCTGTCTTCACCTGAGCTAATAATGCCTCCTCTTTATGAAGCTTAAAAAGGGTGTAACACAAATGGGAATCATAAATTTGACTTTGAATTCAATTTTCTTTCTGCAGTAAATAGGCAATTCCACCTGGAGGGCCTCAAAAATGCATATTGAGCTAGTAAATCTCTATAGATTTTGGTAATTGAAATTTTTTCTTTTCTTCTCATTATCCGGAAAATTATCCTCCATTATATATTTCATTTAACCTCAGGATGGCTTAATGATTTAATCTAAAGAATTAACAAATTTCTATATAATTATTATTACTTCAAACTCAAATCCTTTTATGGAAATTAAAAAAAAAAATCACTGTGCAATATTTTCCAAAATTGTTAATCTTTTTCTCCCAATGATTTCATGTCATTTTAATAAAGTAAAAGTTAAAGATACTGTTGTTGTTGTTCAGTCCCTAAGTCATGTTGTTCAGTCTGAAATGCAGTACTTGGTTCAATCTCAAAAATGACAGAATGACCTCTGCTCGCTTCCAAGGCAAATCATTCAATATCACAGTAATTCAATCTATGCACAATCACTGATGTGGAAAAAAAATGAAGTTGAATGGTTCAATAAAGACCTACAAGACCTTGTAGAACTAACACCAAAAAAGATGTCCTTTTCATCGTAGGATGTTGGATTAGGAAGTCAAGAGATACCTGGAGAAACAGGTAAATTTGGCCTTGGGGTACAAAATAAAGCAGGGCAAAGGCCAACAGAGTAGGCTAACAGAGTTTTGCCAAGAGAATGCACTGGTCACAGCAAACACTCTTCCAACAACACAAGAGATGAGACTACATATGGATGTCACCAGATGTTCAATATTGAAATCAGATTGATCATATTCTTTGCAGCTGAAAATGGAGAAGCTGTATACAAGCACCAAAAAAAAAAAAAAAAAAAACCCACTGGGAACAGACTGTGGCTCAGATCATGAACTCCTTATTGAAAAATTCATACTAAAATTGAAGAAAGTAGGGAAAACAACTAGGCTATTCAGGTATGACCCAAATCAAATCCCTTATGATTATACAGTGAAAGGGACAAATAGGTTTGAGGGGTTAGATCTGATAGACTGAGGGCCTGAAGAACTATGGATGGAGGTTGGTAACATTGTATGGGAGGTGGTGACCAAAGCCATTCCCAAGAAATAGAAATGCAAAAAGGCAAAATGGTTGTCTGAGGATGCCTTACTAATAGATGAGAAAAGAAGAGAATTGAAAGGTAAAGGAGGAAAGGAAAAATATACGCATTTGAACACAGAGTTCTAGAGAATAGCAAGGAGAGATAAGAAAGCCTTCCTAAGTGATCAATGAAAAGAAACAGAGGAAAACAGTACAATAGGAAATACTAAAGATCTCTTCAAGAAATTTGAGATACTAAGGGAACATTTCATGCAAAGATGGGCACAATAAAGGACAGAAATGGTATGGACCTAACAGAAGCAGAAGATACTAAGAGGGGCTGACAAGAATACAGAGAAGAACTGTACAAAAAAAAGGTCTTAATGATCTGAATAAGCATGGTGGTGTGATCACACACCTAAAGCCAGACATCCTGGAGTGTGAACTCAAATGGGCCTTAGGAAAGATTACTATGAACAAAGCTAGTGGAACTTATGGAATTCTAGCTCAGCTATTTAAAATCCTAAAAGATGATGCTGTTAAAGAGCGGCACTCAATATGGCAGCAGATTTGGAAAACTCAGCAGTGGCCACAGGACTGGTAAAGGTCAGTTTTCATTTCAATCTCAAAGGAGGGTAATGCAAAAAGTGTTCAAATTAATGCACAATTGTGCTCATTTCAAATGCTAGCAACATAAGGCTTAAAATCCTTCAATCTACACTTCAACAGTATGCTAACCAAGAAATTCCAGATGTGCAAGCTGGTTTTAGAAAAGGCAGAGGAACCAGAGTTCAAATTGCCAATATCCATTGGATCATAGAAAAAGCAAGAAAATTCTAGAAAAATATGTACCTCTGCTTCATTGACTACCCTAAACCCCGTGACTGTGTGGATCACAACTGTGGAAAATTCTTAAAGAGATTGGAATACCAGAACACCTTGCCTGCCTCCTGAGAAACATGTATGAAGCTCAAGAAGCAACATTCAGAACCTACCATAAAACAACAGACTGATTTAATCTTGGGAAAGGAGTGTTTCAAGGCTGTATATTGTCACCCAGCTTATTTAACCTGTATGCTGGGTACATTATGCAAAATGACAGGCCGGATGAAGCACAAGCTGGAATCAAGATTGCTGGGAGAAATATCAATAACATCAGATATGCAGATGAAACCATCCTAATGGCAGGAAGCAAAGAGGAACTGAAGAGCCTCTTAAAGAAAATAAAAGAGGAGAGTGAAAAAGCTGGCTTAAAATTCAACATTCAAAAGATGAAGATCATGGCATCCAGCCCCATCCTTTCATGGCAAATAAATGGTGAAAGAATGTGAACAGTGACAGATTTTACTTTCTTGTGCTCCAAAATCAGTGGGGACAATGACTGCAGTCATGAAATTAAAAGACACTACCTCCATGAAAGAAAAGCTATGACAAAACTAGACAGTGTATTAAACACAGAGACATCATTTTGCCGACAAAGGCCCATCTAAGCAAAGCTATGGTTTTTCCAGTAGTCACGTAGAAATGTGACTGCTGCTGCTGCTGCTAAGTCGCTTCAGTCGTGTCCAACTCTGTGCGACCCCATGGACTGCAGCCTACCAGGCTTCTCCGTCCATGGGATTCTCCAGGCAAGAACACTGGAGTGGGTTGCCATTTCCTTCTCAATGCATGAAAGTGGAAAGTGAAAGTGAAGTCGCTCAGTCGTGTCCCACTCTTAGCGACCCCATGGACTGCAGCCTACCAGGCTCCTCCATCCACGGGATTTTCCAGGCAACAGTACTGGAGTGGGGTGCCATTGCCTTCTCCAGAAATGTGACAGTTGGACCATAAAGAATGCTGAGCACTGAAGAAATGATGCTTTCTGTGGTGCTGAAGAATACTCTTGAGAGTCCCTTAGACAGCAAGGAGTTCAAACAAGTTATACTAAAGAAATAAGCCCTGAATATTCATTGGAAGGACTGATACTGAAGATGAAGCTCCAATTCTTTGGCCACATGATTCAAAGAGCCAACTCATTGGAAAAGACGCTGATGCTGGGATGGATTGAGGGCAGGAGGAGAAGGGGGCAACAGGGGATGAGATGGTTGGATGGCATCACTGACTCAGTGGACATGCATTTGAGGAAACTCTGGGAGAAGGTGAAGGATAGGGAATCCTGGCATGCTGCAGTCCATGGGGTTGCAAACAGTCAAACTAAATGACAAATCACCATCCATTATTGACAGAAGTAATAATCTCTTGATTTTGGCTCCCTACTCCCAAGGAACAATTGGCAGTGTCTGTAAGCATTTTTGGGTGTCACACCTTGGGGGGAAAGCTGATATTACTTTTGGATATACACCAAGGATGCTACTAAACTTCCTATGTGCTGTGCTGTGCTTAGTTGCTCAGTCATTTCAGTCTCTTTGAGTCCCCATGGACTGCAGCCTGTTTTGCTCCTCTGTCCATGGTGATTCTCCAGGCATGAATAATGAAGTTGGTTGCCATGCCCTCCTCCAGGGGATCTTTCCAACCCAGGGATCGAACGGGTTCTCACACATTGCAGGCAGATTCTTTAATGTCTGTGCCTTCAGGGAAACCCAAGAATACTGGAATGGGTGGCCTATCCCTTCTCCAGGATATCTTCCTGACCCAAGAATTGAATTTAGGTCTCCTGCATTGCAGCTGGATTCTTTACCAGTTGAGCTACCAGGGAAGCCTACTTAACTTCATACATATATACATACACACAACAGGATTATTGTGGATTATATATATAGTATATATATTATTATTTATATATTATTGCCATTATATACTGTATATATATATATTATATATATATTATATATATATACTGTTGTGTATATATGTATATATTGTATATTTATATACAATAGGATTATTAAGCCAAAATATCAATATTGTTAAGGTTGATAAATCCTACTCTAATATCAAATTTAAAAAATTATCTACTGAACTCGATTTCCACTGAGAGTCGGTAAGGCTATAATATGGCAGTATTTGTTTTACAAGACCTCCCCTGGTATGTTTTCAAGCCCAATTTTATTCCACTTTTGGTGTAAATAGAAACAAATTCTTAGCTTCATATTATTCAAATAGTCTTTTTATTCATAGCTTGGTCTCTTTTAGAATACTTAAAAATCACCCTTCTTAAAACCTCCCTGTTGGTATATGGGCCATATTAGAATAGTAGCAAAGCCAAATAGTATACTACCTATTCTCCAGCCCTGTTCTCAAATATTGCAAACCTGATTTATTAACCTAGGTTTTAATTCACTAATGAGAGCTACATCACTGAATTTAAAGAGCTGATAAACTTTAAGTTCATTCTTCGACACTAGGATAATGTTCATCAATTCTATTTTCCAGGTGTCTTCAAGAACTCTCTTTCAATCTTTTACTTTACCTTTGAAGATAAAACATAAAATTTCAGTATTGCCCAGTTATAACCTTTACCTTTCAAAAAATATTTTTATTGTTTACTACAACGTTCTCTTGAAATAGGCAATATATGAGAGAATATTGATATAACTTCTGTATCACTGGAGAAGGGAATGGCTACCCATTTCAGTATTCTGGCCTGGAGAATTCCATGGACTGTATAGTCCATGGGGTCACAAAGAGTTGGATACAACTGAAAGACTTTCATTTACTGTATCAAAGATAATATTATGGTCAAGTCATCCCCTTCAGACATTAAGGGCCTAAAATAAGTAGCCCATTAAAAGATTGTCTAACAGCTGTACCACAAAGGGAACTTTAAAAAAATAATAACCATCTGAAATTATAAAATGTTGCCATGTTGTGAACTCCTTGGACATTTTGCACATATTGCTCCATTTGCAGGACTCAAACTGGGCTTAATACTTAATGGCCTTATCATTGTAGAATTCTTTTGGAAGGTCCTATTAAAAATTAAAGATTTGATATATACTGAACACAAACGGTATTGAGGAAATTTTTAAAATACTCCTGCCTTTCTCAATCACTTTCCTTCATTTTTTTTGTTGTTGTTTTTAATATAAATTTATTTATTATAATTGGAGGTTAATTACTTTACAATATTGTAGTGGTTTTGCCATACATTGACATGAATCTGCCACGGGTATACATATGTTCCCCATTCTGAACCTCCCCTCCCACCTCCCTCCCCACCTTATCCCTCTGGGTCATCCCAGTGCACCAGTCCTAAGCAACCTGTCTCATTCATCAAACCTAGACTGGCGATCCATTTCACATATGATAGTATATCTGTTTCAATGCCATTCTCCCAAATCATCCCACCCTCACCCTCTCCCACAGAGTCCAAAGGACTGTTCTATACATCTGTGTCTCTTTTGCTGGCTCACATTATAGGGTTATCATTACCATCTTTCTAAATTCCATATATATATGTGTTAGTATACTGTATTGGTGTTTTGCTTTCTGGCTTACTTCACTCTGTATAATAGGCTCCAGTTTCATCCACCTCATTAGAACTGATTCAAATGTATCCTTTTTAATGGCTGGGTAATGTTCCATTGTGTATACGTACCACAGCTTTCTTATCTATTCATCTGCTGATGGACATTATAAACAGTGGCTATTATAAACAGTGCTGTGATGAACATTGGAGTACACGTGTCTCTTTCAATTCTGGTTTTCTTGGTGTGTATGCCCAGCAGTGGGATTGCTGGGTCATATGGCAGTTTTATTTACAGTTTTTTTTTTTTAAGGAATCTCCACACTGTTCTCCATAGTGGCTGTACTAGTTAGCATTCCAACCAACAGTGTAAGAGGGTTCCCTTTGCTCCACACCCTCTCCAGGATTTATTGCTTGTAGACTTTTAGATAGCAGCCATTCTGACTGGTGTGAAATGGTACCTGATTGTGGTTTTGATTTGCATTTCCTTTCTTTCTTATCACAAACTAGCTGAATCTATCTACAGAGGTTTTTAAGAAAATGCTAGGATGATTTGAACATATTCACATTTGTATGAGCATGACAGATCTGGATGTTCTAAAGCTCCTTGAAGCATTAAATTCTAGGATCCAAACCCTAATTGTGATGGTAAAGACAAATATTTTCATTTGTATTACATAATTGTAGGACTTATCGTATTAAATCAAGATTATCCAAAAGGTCTGAATGAATTCTTACCCAGCTTCATCTGCCATTTCTTGAAGCAGCATATCCACTTGATTCCAGAATTTTTTTTAATGAGAATTTGTATTTAAATTTTATTTGGGTTTTGAGTAGTTTTTTTTTGTTTGTTTGTTTGTTTGTTTTCTGATCTAGCTTTAAAAAAAGGAAAACTGGTCAACAACTTTTAAAAGAAATTTAAAAAAATTTTTCCACCATAGGGAGCTGAATTATAAAATGATTTATTTCTGAATAATGTGAAATTACATAGCCTTAAACTATGAGGTTATGTGAAAAATATTTGCAGTTATATTCATATATAATTTGAATATAATATATACATATATATTCAGAATGAACCAATTTATAAAGCTCTGTTATTACTCACTTTGCTTGTATTTAAAATGCAATACATCTAAATTATAAGTTAAGTTTAACTGTCGTTTCTGCTAGTTGATGCAAATTTGATATTAAAGATTACTCTTTTAAAAATATCTAAAGATGAATAAAATATAAATACCTAAATAGTTACAACAGTAAGGGAGATCTCAAGGAATAGAGTCCAATTAATCAAAAAAAATTTTTAACTCAGTTAAAATATTTTGAGCATACAGATGGGTATGCTAAGATATAGTTATAGCTCTACCACTATGGAGAAGGAAATGGCAATCCACTCCAGTGTTCTTGCTTGGAGAATCCCAGGGACAGGGGAGCCTGGTGGGCTGCTTGCTCTGGGGTCACACAGAGTCAGACACGACTGAAGCGACTTAGCTGCAGCTACCACTAACAAGATACATTATTTTAAGCAAATCTCTAATAAAGCCATTGGGATTTAATCTCCCTTGTCTTCCATTCATCTTCAAATTCAGAAAATAATATATCAAATATTAATGTAAATTTAGATGGCATTGTGTTTCAGTTCAGTTCAGTTGCTCAGTCGTGTCCGACTCTTTGCGACCCTGTGAATCACAGCACGCCAGGCCTCTCTGTCCATCACCAACTCCTGGAGTTCACTTAGACTCACGTCCATTGAGTCAGTGATGCCATCCAGCCATCTCATCCTCTGTCGTCCCCTTTTCCTCCTGCCCCCAGTCCCTCCCAGCATCAGAGTATTTTCCAATGAGTCAACTCTTCCCATGAGGTGGCCAAAGTACTGGAGTTTCAGCTTTAGCATCATTCCTTCCAAAGAAATCCCAGGGCTGATCTCCTTCAGAATGGATTGGTTGGATCTCCTTGCAGTCCAAGGGACTGTCAAGAGTCTGCTCCAACACCACAGTTCAAAAGTATCAATTCTTCAGCACTCAGCCTTCTTAACAGTCCAACTCTCACATCCGTACATGACCACTGGAAAAACCATGGCCTTGACTAGACCCTTTGTTGGCAAAGTAATGTCTCTGCTTTTGAATGTGCTATCTAGGTTGGTCATAACTTTCCTTCCAAGGAGTAAGTGTCTTAATTTCATGGCTGCAGTCACATTCTGCACTGATTTTGGAGCCCAAAGAAATAAAGTCTGACACTGTTTCCAGTGTTTCCCCATCTATATCCCATGAAGTGATGGGACTGGATGCCATGATCTTCGTTTTCTGAATGTTGAGCTTTAAGCCAACTTTTTCAGTCTTCACTTTTACTTTCATCAAGAGGCTTTTGAGTTCCTCTTCACTTTCTGCCATAAGGGTGGTGTCATCTGCATATCTGAGGTTATTGATATTTCTCCCGGCAATCTTGATTCCAGCTTGTGTTTCTTCCAGTCCAGCATTTCTCATGATGTACTCTGCATATAAGTTAAATAAACAGGGTGACAATATAAAGCCTTGATGCTCTCCTTTTCCTGTTTGGAACCAGTCTGTTGTTCCATGTCCAGTTTTAACTGTTGCTTCCTGACCTGCATACAGGTTTCTAAAGAAGCAGGTCAGGTGGTCTGGTACTCCCATCTCTTTCAGAATTTTCCACAGTTTATTGTGATCCACACAGTCAAAGGTTTTGGTATAGTCAATAAAGCAGAAATAGATGTTTTTCTGGAACTCTCTTCTAAAATAGCATTATTTGTATTTTTAAAATTTACTTAAATGGCATCATACTATGTATGCGTGCATGCTAAGTCACTCAGTCACATCCAACTTTTTGTGACCCCATGGATTGTAGTCCACCAGGTCCTCTGTCCATGGGATTCTCCAGGAAAGCATACTGGAGTGGGTTTCCATGCCCTCCTCTAGGGATTCTTCCTGACCCAGGTATTGAACCGGAGTTGTTTATGTCTCCTGCACTGGCAGGCAGGTTTTTTACCACTGAGCCACCTGGGAAGCCCTTATACAATGTACACTATTGTGCAACTTGCTTTTTTCATTCAACCTTATAAGATCTAGTTGTATCGAGATCTACAAATCTAGTTCATTAACTTTCACTCCTGTGAAAGTTAAAAGTTAAAACTGATACAATGAACATTTTTATTTAGAAGTATATTTGTACATCCACAAAAAAAAGTTCAATACTTCTATATAAAAATGTTCATTGTACTACTGTTTATAATCAGGAGGAATTAGGGGAAAATGTCTAGAATCAAAATGAATAAAATCTAGAGCATTTCAATACTGCACTATTATACAGTAGTGAAATTTGAAGAACTAGAATCGTAGATCGCATAGTTTGCTTAAACTCCTGTCCATTGAGCTGGTGATGGCATCCAAGCATCTCATCCTCAGTGGCCCCCATCTCCTCCTGCCCTCAATCTTTCCCAGCATCAGGGTCTTTTCCAATGAGTCAGCTGCTTGCATTATGTGGCCAAAGTATTGCAGCTTCAACATCATTCCTTCCAATGAATATTTAGGGCTGATTTCCTTTAGGATTGATTTGTCTGATGTCCTTGCTGTCCAAGGGGTCCTCAAGAGTCTTCTCCAGCACCGCAGTTCAAAAGAATCAATTCTTCGGTACTCAGCTTCTTTTATGGGTCAACTCTCACATCCATACATGGAGAAAACATAGCTTTGTATAGATGGACATTTGTTGTCAAAGTGATGTCTCTGTGTTTAATATGTTGTCTAGGTTTGTCATAGCTTTTCTCCAAAGGAGCAAGCATCTTTTAATTTCATGGCTGCAGTCATTGTCCCCAGTGATTTTGGAGCCCAAGAAAACAAAACCTATCACTTTCCATTTTTTCCCCATCTATTTGCCAAGAAGCGATGGTACCATATGCCGTGATCTTGTTTTTTTTTTTTTTTAATGTTGAGTTTTAAGCCAGCTTTTTCACTCTCCTCTTTCAATTTCAACAGGCTGTTTGATTTCTCTTCACTTTCTGCCATTTGGATGGTATCATCTGCATACCTAATGTTATTGATATTCTTCCTAGCCATCTTGATTTAAGTTTGTGCTTCATCCAGCCTGGCCTTTTGCATGATGGCTAAACATAGGCTTAATAAGCAGGGTGAGAATATACAGCCTTGATGCACTCCTTTCCCAAGTTTGAACCAGTCCGTTTTTTTCCATGTCCAGTTCTAACTGTTGCTTCTTGACCTGCATACAGTTTTCTCAGATATTCCAATCTCTTTAAGAATTTTCCACAGTTTGTTGTGATCCACACAGTAAAAGGCTTTAGCACAGTTAATGAAGCAGAAGTAGGTACATTTGTTGAATTTTCTAGCTTTTTCTATGATCCAGTGGATGTTGGCAATTTGATCTCTGGTTCCTCTGTCTTTGCTAAATTCAGCTTGTACATCTGGAAGTTCTCAGTTCATGTACTATTGAAGTTTAGCTTGCAGGATTTTGAGCATTACCTTGCTAGCAGGTGAAATGATCACAGTTGTTCAGTGGTTTGAGCACTCTTTGTCATTTCCCATTTTTTAATTGGAATGAAAACTGACCTTTTCCAGTCCTGTGGCCACTGCTGAGCTTTACAAATTTGCTGGTGTATTGAGCACAACTCTGTAACAGCATCGTCTTTTAGGATTTGAAGTAGCTCAGCTAGAATCCCCTCATCTCCACTAGCTTCATTCATAGTAATGCTTCCTAAGACCCACTTGACTTCACACTCCAGGATGTTTGTCTGTAGGTGAGTGATCACGCCATCATGTGTATTCAGGTCATTAAGACATTTTTTGTACAGTTCTTCTGTGTATTCTTGCCATCTCTTCTTAATATCTTCTGCTTCTCTTGGGTCCAAACAGTTATTGTCTTCATTGTGTCAATCTTTGCATGAAATATTCCCTTGGTATCTCCAATTTTCTTGAAGAGATCTCTCCCATTCTATTGTTTTCATCTATTTCTTTGTTTTGTTCACTTACCAAGGCTTTCTTATCTCTGCTTGCTATTCTTTGGAACTCTGCATTCAGATGGGTATATCATTAAGTTTAAATTCTATTATGTGCAGATAATAATGTTCAAGGGGAGTATATAATTTTTTGTAATTATGAAGATGATTGTACAATGGAGAAAAATAAAACAGGGGTGGAAGATAAGGAGTATAGCACATGGTAAGTGTGTTACTGATATACTTCTAAGTAGCATGGTCATAAAAGACCTCACTGAGAAAATGCCATTTGAACAAAGAAATGAAGGAGATGGGGGAGTGTGAAATGAGGATGCATGCAAGGTAGAAGGAAGACATTCAGGGAGAGGAACCTGCAAGTGTAATGTCTTTGAGGAAGAAATGTAGGCTGTATGTTTGAGAAATAAAAAGGAGACCAATATCTTAGTAGAGTGATGGACAATAACCGGAGATAAGGTCAGAGAAGACGAAAGAGAAAGATCCTAGAGGCCACTAAAGAATTTAGCTTTTATTTTGAGTGGGATCTGGAGCCATTTAAGGATTCTTAGGAGAAGAATGATTTTACCTGACTTGTTTTAATAGGACTTCTCTGATTACTACATTAAGAGTGGATTTTAGATATTACCACATTGATTTTCCAAAGGGGATATGCCAATTTAACTTCTAATTACTCATTAGCAGGGCATGAGGATTTGGACGTCTAAGCATGTTCAACAGATCCCTCTCCATTTCTGTTATAAGATTTGGTTGGCTCTTTATCAAGAATGTTGTGCATATACCTGAATATCACCAGCACCTAGCACAATTCCTGAAACGGGGAACTGCTGATGATACACGAATGAATCTCAAGACTTTTCAGAGCCAAAAGACATTCAGATATCATCAAGTCCAACCTTATATTCACAGCTGTAAGATACTGAGACCCAAGGTAGTGAGTATCTTATGGTCCCAAATTTAATTTTGCCAGAGTGGAGATTAGACATCCAAGTGTCCTGACTTTGAGTCAATTTTCCAGTCCCCATGTGTTTTCCTAAACTTCACCATAAAATCACCTGGAAATCACCTTACATGCCTGAATAAGAATCAGAAACTCTGGGACAGTACTTCTCAAAATCAGTGCCTAAATATCACCTGTAAACCTTATTTAAATGATTCAGATTCAATATATCTGTGGATAGTGTCTGAATGTCTGCAGTCTTAATGAGCTCCCAGATGATACAGATATTCCTGAGTTTTTCACAACACTTTAGGGAGCAAGGCTATGGAAGATGTATAAAAGTAGAAGATGTATAAAAGTAATAGCTACATTACAGACAAGCAAAAACAGAGAATTCAGTATCACGAAACAAGCTTTTAGCAAATGCTAAAGGATCTTCTCTAGACAGGAAAAACAGAAAGGGTGTATAAACTTGAACCCAAAACAACAAAGTAAATGGCAATGGGAATCGTGCTTATCAATAATTACCTTAAATGTAAATGGGTTGAATGCCCCAACCAAAAGACAAAGACTGGCTGAATGGATACAAAAACAAGACCCCTATATACGTTGTCTACAAGAGACCCATCTCAAAATAAGGGACACATACAGACTGAACGTGAAGAGCTGGAAAAAATATTCCATGCAAATAGAGACCAAAAAAAAGCAGGAGTAGCAATACTCATATCAGATAAAATAGACTTTAAAATAAAGGCTGTGAAAAGAGACAAATAAGGACACTACATAATGATCAAAGGATCAATCTAAGAAGAAGATATAACAATTATAAATAGATATCCACCCAACATAGGAGCAACACAATATGTAAGACAAATGATAACAAGTATGAAAGGGGACATTAACAATAACTCAATAATAGTGGGAGACTTTAATACCCCATTTGCACCTATGGATAGATCAACTAAACAGAAAATTAACAAGGAAACACAGACTTTAAATTATACAATGGACCAGTTAGACCTAACTAATATCTATGAGATATTTCACCCCAAAATGATGAATTTCACCTTTTTCTCAAGTACACATGGAACCTTCTCCATGGTAGATCACATCCTGGGCCATAAACCTACGCTTGGTAAATTCAGAAAAATTGAAATAATTCCAAGCATCTTTTCTGACCACAATGCAGTAAGATTAGATGTCAATTATAGGAGAAAAACTATTAAAAATTCCAACATATGGAAGCTGAGCAACACGCTGCTGAATAACCAAGAAATCACAAAAAAATTTAAAAAAGAAATAAAAATATGCATAGAAATGAATGAAAATGAAAACGCAACAACCCAAAACAAAAGCCCAGGACCAGACGGCTTCACACCTGAACTGTACCAAAAATTTAGAGAAGAGCTAACACCTATCCTACTCAAACTCTTCCAGAAAATTGCAGAGGGAGGTAAACTTCCAAACTCATTCTATGAGGACACCATCATCCTAATACCAAAACAAGACAAAGATGTCACACAAAAAAGAAAACTACAGGCTAATATCACTGATGAACATAGATGCAAAAATCCTTAACAAAATTCTAGCAAACAGAATTCAACAACATATTAAAAAGATCATACATCGTGACCAAGTGGGCTTTGTCCCAGGGATGCAAGGATTCTTCATTATCCATAAATCAATCAATGCAATACACTACATTAACAAATTGAAAGATAAAAACCATATGATTATCTCAATAGATACAGAGAAAGCCTTTGACAAAATTCAACATCCATTTATGATAAAAAACACTCCAGAAAACACGCATAGAAGAAACATGCTGCTGCTGCTGCTAAGTCGCTTCAGTTGTGTCCGATTCTGTGCGACCCCATAGAGGACCTCAACATAATAAAAAACATATGTGACAAACCCACAGCAGACACTATCTTCAATGGTGAAAAATTGAAAGCATTTCCCCTAAAGTCAGGAACAAGACAAGGTGCCCACTCTCACCATTACTATTCAACATAGTTTGGAAGTTTTGGCCACAGCAATCAGAGCAGAAAAAGAAATAAAAGGAATCCAGATTGGAAAAAAAGAAGTAAAACAATCACTGTTTGCAGATGACATGATGCTCTACACAGAAAACCCTAAAGACTCCACCTGAAAATTACTACAGCTAATCAGTAAATATAGTAAAGTTGAAGGATATAAAATCAACACACAGAAATCCCTTGCATTCCTATACACTAAAAATGAGAAAACAGAGAGAGAAATTAAGGAAACAATTCCATTCACCATTGCAATGAAAAGAATAAAATACTTAGGAACATATCTACCTAAAGAAACAAAATACCTATATATCAGATCAGGTCAGATCAGTTGCTCAGTCGTGTCCGACTCTTTGCAACCCCATGAATTGCAGCACACCAGGCCTCCCTGTCCATCACCAATTCCCAGAGTTCACTGAGACTCACGTCCATCGAGTCAGTGATGCCATCCAGCCATCTCATCCTCTGTCGTCCCCTTCTCCTCCTGCCCCCAATCCCTCCCAGCATCAGAGTTTTTTCCAATGAGTCAACTCTTCCCATGAGGTGGCCAAAGTACTGGAGTTTCAGCTTTAGCATCATTTCTTCCAAAGAAATCCCAGGGCTGATCTCCATCAGAATGGACTGGTTGGATCTCCTTGCAGTCCAAGGGACTCTCAAAGAGTCTTCTTCAACACCACAGTTCAAAAGCATCAATTCTTCGGCGCTTAGCCTTCTTCACAGTCCAACTCTCACATCCATACATGACCACTGGAAAAACCATAGCCTTGACTAGATGAACCTCTGTTGGCAAAATAATGTCTCTGCTTTTGAATATGCTATCTAGGTTGTTCATAACTTTCCTTCCAAGGAGTAAGCGTCTTTTAATTTCATGGCTGCAATCACCATCTGCAGTGATTTTGGAGCCCTCAAAAATAAAGTCTGACACTGTTTCCACTGTTTCCCCATCTATTTCCCATGAAGCGGTGGGACCGGATGCCATGATCTTCGTTTTCTGAATGTTGAGCTTTAAGCCAATTTTTTACTCTCCACTTTCACTTTCATCAAGAGGCTTTTGAGTTCCTCTTCACTTTCTGCCATAAGGGTGGTGTCATCTGCATATCTGAGGTTATTGATATTTCTCCCGGCAATCTTGATTCCAGCTTGTGTTTCTTCCAGTCCAGCGTTTCTCATGATGTACTCTGCATATAAGTTAAATAAACAGGGTGACAATATACAGCCTTGATGAACTCCTTTTCGTATTTGGAACCAGTCTGTTGTTCCATGTTCAGTTCTATCTGTTGCTTCATGACCTGTATACACATTTCTCAAGAGGCAGATCAAATGGTCTGGTATTCCCATCTCTTGAAGAATTTTCCACAGTTTATTGTGATCCATGCAGTTTAAAGGCTTTGGCATAGTCAATAAAGCAGAAATAGATGTTTTTCTGGAACTCTCTTGCTTATTCTATGATCCAGCAGATGTTGGCAATTTGATCTCTGGTTCCTCTGCCTTTTCTAAAACCAGCTTGAACATCTGGAAGTTCATGGTTCACATATTTGCTGAAGTCTGGCTTGGAGAATTTTGAGCATTACTTTACTAGCGTGTGAGATGAGTGCAATTGTGCGGTAGTTTGAGCATTCTTTGGCATTGCCTTTCTTTGGGATTGGAATGAAAACTGACCTTTTCCAGTCCTGTGGCCACTGCTGAGTTTTCCAAATTTGCTGGCATATTGAGTGCAGCACTTTCACAGCATCATCTTTCAGGATTTGGAATAGCTCAACTGGAATTCCATCACCTCCACTAGCTTTGTTTGTAGTCATGCCATAGAAAAGTATAAAACACTGATGAAGGAAATCAAAGAGGAGACAAATAGATATATATTTGACAAATATACCGTGTTCATGGATTGCAATAATCAATAAAGTGAAAATGAGAATACCTCCCAAAGCAATCTATAGATTTCAATGCAATCCCTATCAAGCTATCAATGGTATTTTTCACAGAACTAGAACAAATAATTTCTCAATTTGTATGGAAATACAAAAATCCTCGAATAGCCAAAGCAGTCTTGAGAAAGAAGAATGGAACTGGAGGAATCAATCTGCCTGACTTCAGGGTGTACTACAAAGCTATAGTCATCAAGACAGTATGGTACTGGCACAAAGACAGAAATATCCATCAATGGAACAAAACAGAAAGCCCAGAGACAAATCCACACACCTATGGACACCTTATCTTTGACAAAGAAGGCAAGAATATACAATGGAGAAAAGACAGTTTCTTTAACAAGTGGTGCTGGGAAAACTTGTCAACCACAGGTAAAAGAATGAAACTACAGCACTTTCTAACACCATACACAAAAATAAACTCAAAATGGATTAAAGATCTAAATGTAGGACCAGAAACTATAAAACTTCTAGAGAAAAACATAGGAAAACACTCTCCGATGTAAATCACAGCAGGATCATCTCTGACCCACTTCCCAGAGTAATGGAAATAAAAGCAAAAATAAACAAATGGGACCTAATTAAACTTAAAAGATTTTGCACAACGAAGGAAACTATAAGCAAGGTGAAAAGACAGCCTTCAGAATGGGAGAAAATAATAGCAAACGAAGCAACTGCCAAAGAATTAATCTCAAAAATATACAAGCAACTCCTGCAGCTCAAGTCCAGAAAAATAAACGACCCAGTCAAAAAATGGGCCAAAAAACCAAATAGACATTTCTCCAAAGAAAACGTACAGATGGCTAACAAACACATGAAAAGATGCTCAACATTACTCATTATCAGAGAAATGCAAATCAAAACCACAATGAGGTACTATTTCATGCCAGTCAGAATGGCTGCTATCCAAAAGTCTACAAACAATAAGTGCTGGAGAGAATGTGGAGAAAAGGGAACCCTCTTATACTGTTGGTAGGAATGCAAACTAGTACAGCCACTACGGAGAATAGTGTGATTTCTTAAAAAAATTAGAAATAGAATTTCCATATGACCCAACAATCCCACTGCTGGGCATACACATCAAGGAAACCAGAATTGAAAGAGACATGTGTACCCCAATGTTCATCACAGCATAGTTTATAATAGACAGGACATGGAAGCAACCTAGATTTCCATCAGCAGGTGAATGGATACAAAAGCCATGGTACATACACAAAATGGAATATTACTCAGCCATTAAAAAGAATACATTTGAATCAGTTCTAATGAGGTGGATGAAACTGGAGCCTATTATACAGCGTGAAGTAAGCCAGAAAGAAAAACACCAATACAGTATACTAATGCATATACATGGAATTTAGAAAGATGGTAACAATAATCCTGTATGTGAGACAGCAAAAGAGACACAGATGTGTAGACCAGTCTTTTGAACTCTTTTGGAGAAGGCGAGGGTGGGATGATTTGGGAGAATGGCATTGAAACATGTATATTATCATATGTGAAACAGATTGCCAGTCCAGGTTTGATGCATGAGACAGGTTGCTTGGGGCTGGTGCACTGGGATGACCCAGAGAGATAGGATGGGAGGAAGGTGGGAGGGGAGTTCAGGATGGGGAAGACATGTACACCATGCCTGGTTCATGTCAATGTATGGCAAAAACACTACAGTATTGTAAAGTAATTAGTCTCCAACTAAAATAAATAAGTTAAAAAAATAGCTACATATATCCTCTCTATAAGACATACACATGAATACCTTCTTCCTTCTTAAATGTAAAACTTAAGTATAAGCCTGTTTTCTTATTAGTTACCTCTCAGTGAAAGTCATCACCTGCAGCAAATTTTGATGGATGATTATTGAATTTTCTCTTAACCTATTTTGTAAATTACATGCTTTGCATATTATTATCTGAAATGGTGATAACACATATTTTTAATTGGATTAACCATGTGATTGGTTCTAGGATCAAAAAGAGTGATAATGAAATACATTTTGTATCTTAGTATTCAAGTTAACAAAATTTTTGTTTCTGGCTCATGTGACATCCAAATTAGTTTCAAATTTAATTTTCTCTGTAGCACATCTCTCTCTAAATTGCAGATTCAACAACATCACCTTACTTTTCTGGAAAATAATTGATATTTTAATTTATTATTTATTAATTATTTGTCTATAAATAACATACTTACAGAGTAGGCAGGAAGCAAAATTCATGCAATGAGATGAATTAACTGGGGTTAGGATAATACCTAATACCCATTGGTCTCTGTGAGCCTCTAGTGCTCAGTAAGGACCACTGGCATCAAGGGAGAACCAAGTTCCAGACTTCCTAGACTTGTGACCTATAATAATTCTCAGAATTTCAAAATAAGATAGGAAATGTCTTCTAATATGTTCCCAGGAATCCAAAGTCAGAGCATAACTTCCTATGTGCATTTTGGGGATATAGCAAGTTTACTTCACATTCTAGAGAAGAGTTAGCTTCACAAAGCCATTGTATTTTGAAATTGGATAACATGACCCAGAGGGATGGTATGGAGAGTGAGGTGGGAGGGGGGTTCAGGATGGGAAAGACGTGTGCACCTGTGGTGGATTCATGTTGATATATGGCAAAACTAATACATTATTGTAAAGTAATTAGCCTCCAATTAAAGTAAATAAATTTGAAAAAAAGTTAGTCTAAGTAGAGAAAGTATTCTTACTTGTGGAGTTGTTAAGGTTGTAGTACTGCTCATAGTGTCTTCCATTTGTTGTGTTTGAACATTCAGTGCTTCAAACTGCAGTATCAAATTTATCCTCTTCAGGGCAGAAATCTGGCAAAAAATCATATGGTCATAAGGAAAAACTTACTCTGAGAAAATACTATCAGAATATCAATTTATTTATTTATTTAC
Source organism: Bos javanicus (assembly GCF_032452875.1). Lineage (NCBI taxonomy): Eukaryota > Metazoa > Chordata > Mammalia > Artiodactyla > Bovidae > Bos > Bos javanicus. The sequence continues at coordinate 74,090,979 of NC_083897.1, read as the reverse complement.
TTTTACCTTTTCAAGGTTCATACTTCTCAGTTTAGCATCCATAGTCTTAAATACACCTGCCATGAACTTGGTTAACTATAGAGAGTATTTAGAAATGACTTAGAATCCTGTAATATAAACAATCTCAAAATTTTTATAGTTTCTTATTTTACTTGTAGATCATCTTACAAAATTATCTACCACTTTATTAACAGTAAAAGTGCAGTATGTATTTCTGGTCTAGGCACTGACTATCTTTTATCTTTATTCATTTCAAGACAACTAATTAGACCTTAGTTGAAAAGCCACTACAAAAATCATTTTCCTCACTAAGCATTTTGACTGTATCTCTCCTTCCCATGAAGGACTTTACCAGTAAGTACCCTTGTAGCACCTTGCAACAAGGTAACTTTAGACTTCTGACAATTCTTAATATCTTCAACAACTTAAATCAAAATACTAAGGTTTACCTTGCCCATTGTTACTGCAGTTTCAACTCGAGCTGCCACATCATCAACCCTAGCACTCATTCTCAAGAACTTAATTGCTTACTTCTTCTGACAGATTGCATTTTCGGTGTGTATTCATGCAACTTCTATATTTCCCTTCTCAATAGCCTGTTTTTAACAGAGCAAATGTAAATAGTGATGTAAAACACCAAAAAGAAATACTGGGAGTGAAAGTACAGATATTTTAGAAATGGGAAAACAATGCTCAACTAACCAATTTTTTAAAATATTTAAGAGCTTTTACAATTAGTTTTTTTAGCAAATAAAAGGAGAATTTGGGAGCCATCCAGATATGGTGGAGGAATAGAATGGGGAGACCAATTTCTCCCCAAAAAATTCATCAAAAGATAATTTGAATGTTGTGCAACTTTCACAAAAAATTTTTTGAATGCTGGCAGGGGACACCAGGTACCCAGAAAGGCATCCCAATCTCTTTGAAAGGAGGTAGGATAAAATATAAAAGATGGAAACAGAGACAAAAGATTTAGGGATGGAGACTGTCCTGGAGAGGGTCTAATGAAGGAGGAGACGTTTCCACACAGTAGGAAACCCTCTCACAGACGTGTCTGTGGGAAGCTTTGGAATCTCAGAGGGCAAAATAAATTGGAGGAAAAAAACCCTCACAGAATACATGCCAAACTGCAACTACTAGCAGATAAGTGGTACAGCAGCGAGTGAGGGCTGGGTAGGAAGGCACAGGCTGCATAGTTGGTCCTTAGGGTAAGGACTGGGCCTAAATGCCCTGAGGACAATCTGAGGGAGCTAATGTGGGATAGTAACACAAGCTGTTGGATCACTAGAGACAAAAGGCTCTAACTCCTCACAGTGACCCCTGGTGCTCTCACAGAACAAAGTATTGAACGAATACCAAAGGAGAGCAACCCAGATGCCATATACGGTCCTCCCTCTCCAGAGGCAGAGAGGGAGATGTATGACAGCCAGAGCCAGAAGGCAAGGGGCTGCTGCCATCTTGGCCCCAGATACTGCATCTTCCTCCCAACTATGAGCAGGATGCCAGTTTCTAACCACATATTCCTGGGATCCTGGATGCTTCACATCTGCCAGGAGTGTCACAGCCTGAGATCAGCTTCCCAGAGGAGACACACAGCACACCTGAGACTACCCTCTGGGCACAGCAGGGAAACCAAGTGGCTGGGACTGGGTAGGTGCATAACACACATAGCCCATCTGGGTCAGTGCACTTGCCAAATACCTGGTCACCGGAATTGCTTGGACCTGGGAAGGGCAAAAATTGAACAGTCCATTGGGGTCTGTGCCCTTGCAGAGTACCGAAGCACCTGAGCAGCTTAGACCAGGGAAGGACACAAAATGCAGGGCACTCTTGGGACAGTGCCACTGCAGAGCAACCTGAAGCCTGAGCAGTGTAGACCTGGGAAGTACACACCGCCTTGGGCTGTGTCAAAACCAGTGTGGTCCATCCACTGCAAGCACTCCTCACACATGACAGTGGTATTTGTTTGCAATGTCCCTCCTTCCCCACAGCACAACTGAACTGCTGCTGCTAAGTAGCTTCAGTCATGTCCGACTCTGTACGACCCCATAGATGGCAGCCTACCAGGTTCCCATGTCCCTGGGGTTTTTTAGGCAAGAACACTGGAGTGGGTTGCCATTTACTTCCCCAATGCATGAAAGTGAAAAGTGAAAGTGAAGTTGCTCAGTCATGCCCGACTCTTAGTGACCCATGGACTGCAGCCTTCCAGGCTCCTTCCATGGGATTTTCCAGGCAAGAGTACTGGAGTGGATTGCCATTGCTTTCTCTGCACAACTGAACAGCTGAGCCTAAATAAGTGGCCACATTCACCCCTTGTGTCAAGGTGGAAATTAGATACTGAAGAGACTTGCAAACAGAAGAAGCCAAATTAAACAAACAAGGGGGAACTGCTCTGGAAGTAACAGGTGCAACAGACTAAGACCCTGAAGTTAATGCTGAGACTGTGCATGTAAGGAGCAACTGGAGACCTTGAGAACAAGTATAAGCTGGAACAAGGGGCTATCTGACACTGAATTGACCCAACACTGTCTCAAACGCTCCACAGAATTTCCTAGATATATTTTTGTTATTATCACTTCTTAACGTTTTTAAAACATTAGTTCTTTATTATGCCTTTAACTTTCATTTTATAGCCTACTATTACCTTTCAAAAAACCCCTATTTTAAAAAACAAATTCCATATATATATATATTTTTAATTTTTGTGATAGATTTTATTTTGTATTTTTATATTGTATTTTTAAGAGTCTAACCTCTATTCTAGGTTCTTAATCTTTGCTTCCCCATATTTTTAAATCAGTTTTGTACCTGATTGGAGTATCCATTTTCAGTATCCATTTTCACTTAGAGATTTGATTACTGGCTTGATTGCTTACTCCCCTTTTGATTCTCCCCTTTCTCCTCCAGGTCACATCTATCTCCTTCCTCCCTCTTCTCTTCTCTACATAATTCTGTGAAACTCTCTTGGTGTTATGGCCTATGGAGAGCACTTAGGGATTTGATTACTGACTTGATTGTTCCCTCCCCTTTTGATTCTAACTTTTCTCCTCCTGGTACCTCTGTCTCCCTCCTCCCTCCTCTCTTCTCTATATAACTCTATGAATCTCTGGGTGTCCCTGGTTGTGGAGAATTGTTTCACCATTAACCTATGGGTTTTATCTTCTGTGCTGTATGGTTGAGAATTCTTGAGGCTACTGTAATAGATGGACCAAAAGCCAGAGGCAGGAAACTTAACTCCAGAACTTTAGAACATCAGAGAACACCTGATAGCAGGGAACATTAATAGATAAGAGCTCACCCCCAATTCTCCATACCTACACTGAAACCAAGCTTCACCCAAGAGCCAACAAATTCCAGGGTAAGACACACCGTGCTTATTCTCCAGAAAAACTGGAGCACAACACTGAACATTAAAAGACAGGCTGCCCAAAGCCACGCCAAACCCATGGACACCTCAAAAGTCACTACATTGCACTCCAGAAAGAATAGATCCAGTTCTACCCACCAGAACACAGATGCAAGCTTCCCCAAACAGGAATCCTTGACAAGGCACTAGTCCAACTCCACCCACATGGAGCACACTCCACAATTAAGAGGAACCATGATTTTCCAGCCTGCATAAAGGGCACCCCAAACACAGAAACCTTAAAAAAAAACTGAAAAGGCATAGAAATATTCAGCAGGTGAAGGAACATGATAAAAACCCACAAAACCAAAACAAAGAGGAAGAGATAGGGAGTCTACCTGAAAAAAAAAAAATTCAGAATAATGATAGTAAAGATGATCCAAAACTTGAAAACAAAATGGAGTTACAGATATATAGACTAGAGACAAGGATTGAGAAGATGCAAGAAATGTTTAACAAGGACCTAGAATAAATGGAAACCCACTCCAGTATTTTTGCCTGGAGAGTCCCATGGACAGAGGAACCTGGTGGGATACAATCCATGGGGTCACGAAGACTCAGACACGACTGTGTGACTAACACACAGAAGAAATAAAGGAGAGTCAATCAATAATGAACAATGCAATAACTGAGATTAAAAGCACTCTGGAGGGAACCAACCATGGAACAACTCAGGCAGAAGAGAGGATAAGTGAGTTGGAAGATAGAATTGTGGAAATAAATGAAGCTGAGAGGAAAAAAGAATTAAAAGAAATGAGGACAACCTCAGAGACCTCTGGGACAATGTTAAGCACACCAACATTCAAGTGATAGGTGTCCTATAAGAAGGAGACAAAAATAAAGGGCATGAGAAAATACTTGAGGAGATAATAATCAAAAAGTCCCTAAAATGGAGAAGGAAATAGCCACCCAAGTCCAAGAAACCCAGAGAGTCCCAAATAGGATAAATGCAAGGCAAAACACTGCTAGACACATATTAATCAAAATAACAAAAATTAAACACAAAGAGCAAATATTAAAAGCTTGGGGCTGGTGCACTGGGACGACCCAGAGGGATGGTGTGGGGAGGGAGGAGGGAGGAGGGTTCAGGATGGGGAACACATGTATGCCTGTGGCGGATTCATTTTGATATTTGGCAAAACTAATATAATTAAGTAAAGTTTAAAAATAAAATAAAATTAAAAAAATAAATAAAAGCAGCAAGGGAAAAGCAACAAATAATAGACAAGGGGATCCCCATATGGATAACAGCTGATCTTTTAATAGAAACTCTTCAGACCAGAAGGGAATGGCAGGACATACTTAAAGTGATGAAAGAGAGAAACCTCAACAAATATTACTCTGCTGAGCAAGTATCTCATTCAGATATGAAGGAGAAACCAAAAGCTTTATAGACAACCAAAAGCTGAGAGAATTCAGCACCACCACAACAGCTCTTCAATAAATGCTAAGGGATGTTATCTAGACAGGAAACACAGAAAAAGTTTATAAAAATAGAGCTCAAAACAACAATGTAAATGGTAATGGGAACATACTTATCAATAATTACCTTAAATATAAATGGGTTAAATGGTCCAACCAAAAGACAAAGACTGGCTGAACGGATACAAAACAAGACCCATACATGAGCTGTCTACAATAGACACACAACAAACCTAGGGCACATGCAGACTGAAAGTGAGGGGTTGGAAAACAATATTTCATGTAAATGGAGACTAAAAGAAAGCAGAGTAGCAATACTCAGATAAAACAGACTGAAATCAAATCGTGAGAAGAGACAATGAAGGACATTACATAATGATCAAAGAATCAATCCAAGAGGATGTAAAAATAATAAATATATATGTGCCCAATATAGGCAAACCTCAATATATAAGGTAAAAGCTAACAAGTATAAAAGAGGAAATTAAGCATAACACAACAATAGTGGGGGACTTTAATACCCCACCTACACCTAAGGAATAGATTAACCAAACAGAAAATTAGCAAGGAAACACAAACTCTAAATGATACAATGGCCCAGTAAGACCTAACTAATATCTAGATGGCATTTCAACCAAAACAATGAATTTCAACTTTTTCTCATGTGCACATGGAACATTCTCCAGGATAGATCACATTCTGGGCCATAAATCTAGCAATGGTAAATTAAAAAAAAAAATACTGAAATACTTTTAAGCATCTTTTCTGATCACAATGAAGTAAGATTAGATGTTAACTACAGGGGGGAAAAAACTGTTAAAAACACAAACATACAGAAGCTAAAATACATTCTTCTGAATAACCAACAGATCATGGCAAAAATCAAAAAGTAAGTCAAAATATGCATAGAAACAACTGAAAATGAAAACATGACAATCAAAAACCTATGAAACTCAGTAAAAGCTGTGCTAAAAGGGAAGTTCATAGCAATACAAGTCTATCTCAAGAAACAAGAGAAACATCAAATAAACCTAACTTTACACCTAAAGCAACTAGAAAAAGCAGAAATGATTAACCCCATAGTTAGTAGAAGTAAAGAAATTATAAATATCAGAGCAGAAATAATTGGAAAAAAATGAAGGAGAGTATAGCACATATCAACAAAACTAAAAGTTCATTGTTTGAAAAGATAAAATAGACAAAGCATTAGCCAGACTCATCAAGAAAAAAAGGGAGAATAATCAAATCAATAAAAAATTAGAAATGAAAATGGAGAAATAACAATAGACAACAGAAATAAAAAATATCATGAGACTATTATGTGCAATTATATACCAATAAAATGGACAACTAGGAAGAAAAGGACAAATTCTTAGAAATGTATCAGTTCAGTTCAGTTCAGTCACTCAGTCGTGTCCGACACTTTGCGACCCAAAGAATCACAGCACGCCAGGCCTCCCTGTCCATCACCAAATCTCGGAGTTCAGACAAACTCACGTGCATTGAGTTGGTGATGCCATCCAACCATCTTATGCTCTGTCATCCCCTTCTCCTCCTGCCCCCAATCCCTCCCAGCATCAGAGTCTTTTCCAATGAGTCAACTCTTCGTATGAGGTGGCCAAAGTACTGGAGTTTCAGCTTTAGCATCATTCCTTCCAAAGAAATCCCAGGACTGATCTCCTTTAGGATGGACTGGTTGAATCTCCTTGCAGTCCAAGGGACTCTGAAGAGTCTTCTCCAATACCACAGTTCAAAAGCATCAATTCTTTGGTGCTCAGCCCTCTTCATAGTCCAACTCTCACATCCATACATGACCACAGGAAAAACCATAGCCTTGACTAGACGGACCTTTGTTGGCGACGTAATGTCTCTGCTTTTGAATATGCTATTTAGGTTGGTCATACTTTTCTTCCAAGGAGTAAGTGTCTTTTAATTTCATGGCTGAAATCACCATCTGCAGTGATTTTGGAGTCCCCCCCCCCCACAAAAGTCAGCCACTGCTTCCCCATCTATTTGCCATGAAGTGATGGGACCAGAGGCCGTGATCTTAGTTTTCTGAATGTTGAGCTTTAAGCCAACTTTTTCATTCTCCTCTTTCACTTTCATCAGGAGGCTTTTTAGTTCCTCTTCACTTTCTACCATAAGGGTGGTGTCATCTGCATATCTGAGGTAATTGATATTTCTCCCAGCAATATTGATTCCAGCTTGTGTTTCTTCCAGCCCAGGATTTCTCATGATGTACTCTGCATATAAGTTAAATAAGCAGGGTGACAATATACAGCCTTGACATACTCCTTTTCCTATTTGCAAACAGCCTGTTGTGTTATAACATTCCAAAATTCAATCAGGAAGAAATAGAAAATCTTAACAGATCCATCACAAGAACAGAAATCAAAACTGTAATAAACTGCCTTCCAACAAAAGTCCAGGACCAGTTGGCTTCACAGGTGAATTCTACCACAAATTTAGAGAAGAGCTAAAAACTATCCTACTCAAATTCTTTCTGAAATCTGCAGAGGAAGGTAAACTCCCAAACTCATTCTATGAGTCCACCATCAGTCAAACACCAAACACAAAGTTGCTACAAAAAAAAAAAAAAAGACTACAGACCAATATCACTGATGAACATAGATGCAAAAATCCTCAACAAAATTCTAGCAAACACAATTCAAGTACATATTAAAGGATTATTCATCTGACCAAGTGGGTTTTATCCCAGGGATGCAAGGATTCTTCCAATATTTACAAAACAGTAAATATGATATACCATATTAACAAACTGAAAGATAAAAACCATATTATTATCTCAACAGGTGAAAAGAAAGCCTTCAACAAAATTCAACACTCATTATCTTCAAAACTCTCCAGAAAGCAGGCATAGAAGGAACATAGCTCAACATAATAAAAGTCATATATGACAAACCCACAGCAAACATTATCCTCAGTGGTGAGAAATTGAAAGCATTTACTCTAAAGTCAGGAATAAGACAATGATGCCCACTCTTACCACTAATATTCAACATAGTTGTGGAAGTCCTAGCCACAGCAGAGAATAAAAAGAAATAAAAGGAATCCAGCTTAAAAAAGAAACAGTAAAATTCTCACTGTTTGCAGATGACATTATCCTCTACATAGAAAACCCCAAAGATACCACCATAAAATTACTAGAGCAAATCAATGAACATAGCAAACTTTAAAGATATCAAAATTAATGCACAGAAATCCCTTGTATTCCTATACTAACAATGAAAAACAGAAAGAGAAATTAAGGAAACAATCCCATTCATCAGTGCAACACAAAGAATACAGTAGTTAGGAATAAATTCATTTAAAGAAACAAAAGACCTATATATAGAAAACTATAAAACACTGATGAAAGAAATCAAAGATGACACAAATAGATGGAGAAATATACCATGTTTGTGGATTGGAAGGATCAACATAGTGAAAATGAGTATACAACCCAAAGCAATCTATAGATTCAACTCAATCATTATGAACTAACCAAACATATTTTTCACAGAACTAGAACAAATAATTTCACAATTCATATGGAAACATAAAAAACCTCAAATAGACATAACAATCTTCAGAAAGAAGAATGGAACTGGAGAAATCAACCTGCCTAACTTCAGACTATACTACAAATCTACAGTCATCCAGACAGCATAGTACTGGTATGAAGAGAGAAATATAGTTCAATTGAATGAATAGAAAGCCCAGAGATAAATCCATGCACCTATGGACAATTTATCTTTGACAAAGGAGGCAAGAATATACAATGGAGAAAAGACAATCTCTTTAACAAGTGGTGCTGGGAAAACTGATCAACCACCTGTAAAAGAGTGAAACTAGAACACTTTCTAACACCATACACAAAAATAAACCCAAAATGGATTAAAGATCTAAACGTAAGACCAGAAACTATAAACCTCTTAGAGGAAAACATAGGCAGAACATTCTCTGACATAAATCACAGCAAGATCCTCTCTGACCCACCTCCCTGAATAATGGAAATAAAAACAAAAATAAACAAATGAGACCTAATTAAACTTAAAAGCTTTTGCACAATGAAGGAAACACTAAACAAGGTGAAAAGGCAGCCTTCAGAATGGGAGAAAATAATAGCAAATGTAACAACTGATAATGAATTAATCTACAAAATATAAAAGTAACTCATGAAGTTCAATACCAGAAAAACTAACGGCCCGATCAAAAAGTGGGCTGAAGAACTAAACAGACAGTTCCCCAAAGAAGACATACAGGTGGCTAATAAACACATGAAAAGATGCTTAACATCAGAGAAATGCAAATCAAAACCACAACGAGGTACCATCTCACAGCAGTCAGAATGGCTGCCATCAAGCTGAGTACCAAAGAAATGATGCCTTTGAACTGTGGTGTTGCAGAAGACTTATGAGAGTCCCTTGAACTGCAAGGAGATCCAACCATTCCATCCTAAAGGAAATCAGTCCTGAATATTCATTGGAAGGACTGACACTGAAGCTGAAACTCCCATATTTTGGCCACCTGATGTGAAGAAATGACTCATTTGAAAAGACCCTGATGCTGGGAAAGATTGAAGGTGGGAGGAGAAGGGGATGACAGAGGATGAGATGGTTAGATGGCATCACCGACTCAGTGGACATGGTTTGAGTAAACTCCAGGAGTTGGTAATGGACAGGAAGGCCTGGCGTGCTGCAATCCATGGGGTCACAAAGAGTTGGATATGACTGAGCAACTGAACTGAACTGAAGTGAACTGAAAAAATCTACAAATAAATGCCAGAGAGGATGTGGAGAAAAGGGAATCCTCTTACACTGTTGGTGGGCATTAAAACTAGTATAGCCACTATGGAGAACTTTGTGGAGATTCCTTATAAAACTGGAAATAGAACTGCCATACAACCCATCAATCTCACTGCTGGGCATACACACTGAGGAAACCAGAATTGAAAGAGACACATGTACACCAATGTTCATTTCAGCACTGTCTACAGTAGCGAGGACACAGAAGCAACTTAGACGTCCACCGTCAGACGAATGGATCAGGAAGTTGTGGTACATATATACAATGGAATATTACTCAGCTATAGAAAATAACTCATTTAGTCATTTCTAATGAGGTGAGTGAAGTGAAGTGAAGTGAAAGTTGCTCAGTCGTGTCTGACTCTTTGTGACCCTATGGACTATACAGCCCATGGTATTCTCTAGGCCAGAATACTGGAGTGGGTAGCCTTTCCCTTCTCCAGGGGATCTTCCCAACCCAGGGATCGAACCCAGGTCTCCCGCACTGCAGGTGGATTCTTTACCAGATGAGCCACAAGGGAAGCCCAATGAGGTGAATAAAATTGGAGCCTATTATATACAGTGTAGTAAATCAGAAAGCGAAACACCAATATAGTATATTAACACATACACATGGAGTTTAGAAAAATGGTAACGACGATCCTATATCCAAGACAGCAAAAGAGGCACATACGTAAAAAAAGATTTTTGGACTATATGGGAGCAGGTGAGGTTGGGATGATTTGAGAGAATAACACTGAAACATGTATATTACCATTTGTAAAATAGATGACCAGTGCAAGTTTGATGCATGAAACAGGGCATTCAAAGCTGGTGTTCTGGGACAACCCAGAGGGATGGGGTGGGGACAGAGGTGAGAAGGGGATTCAGGATTGGGGAACATATGTGCATCCATGGCTGATTCATGTTAATATATGGCAAAAACCACCACAATATTGTAAAGTAATTAGCCTCCAATTAAAGTAAATAAATTTAAATTTTAAAAAGACTATATATATACTTAATTTTGCCTAAAATAGGAGAATTTATAGTTCTTTATTTTTATTTATGATTGAAAGTTATATGCTTGTTAACATTTTAAGAAATTAGAAGATAAAGTTCAAATTTTTAAATTTTTCCGATAATCTCTCAGCCACTACCACTTATTAATATTTTAGTGTAAAGTATTCCAAGTACATAAACCTATAAATTACAAAAGTACATGCATAAGAGCACACTGTTTTCTCACCTAATTAAAAACTTTTTAAGTCAATAAGTATATGACAACATCATATTTCTAGCAGCTGTCTTAAAAGGATATACCATTAACCAGGGCTTTTATTGTGTGGTAAAACTAATGATATAGTACATAAAATTATTATAGATATTACACAGACATAAGCATATTCATTTTAAGTATGTGTTTATTTAATTTTATATTGAAATGAATGTAACTAGTACAGATACATACTTCTTACTACACTGAAATAGCTACGACCAGAGGTAAAGTTAAAAATCAATTTAAAGAAAAATATTAAATATACCAGAATCAAAGGGTACATAAGTGCCTGAAATTAGAGAACATGAATCAGTTAAGATCCCTGATTGATGGGTATGCAGTTTGTTTCCAGTTCTTCAATAATATAAACAGCAATGTGATCAATATATTAGTACATGCAACCTCACTTTCCAAGGTTTTTTCTAGATAACATCCATAACCACACAGTTACAATTTTTTTCCTGTGATGAGAACTTTTAAGATCTAACTCTTAAAAGTGAAAGTGAAGTTCCTCAGTCCTGTCCGACTCTTTGTGACCCCATGGACTGTAGCCTACCAGGTTCCTCCATCAGTGGGATTCTCCAGGCAAGAATACTGGAGTGGGTTGCCATTTCCTTCTCCAGGAGACCTTCCTGACCCAGGGATTGAACCCAGGTCTCCCACATTGTAGGCAGATGCTTTACTGTTTGAGCCACCAGAGCAGTGCCACTTTCAAATACACAATACAGTATTAACTATAGTCACAATTCTGTGCATTATATCCCAAGGCCTCATTTCATAACTGAAAGTTTGTTCCTTTCGGCCATCTTCCTCCATTTCACACCTCAACCCTCTTCCTCTGGCAACTACAAATCTATCTTCTTTTTCCATGATTTTTTTTTTTTTTTGAGATTTCACATAATTTAGATCGCATGTCATTTGCCTGTCTCTGTCTGATTTATTTCACCTAGAAGATGCTCAAGATCCATCCATGTTGCTGCAAATTGCAGAATGTTCTTACTTTTTATCAGTGAATAATGAAAAGGCAGTGATAGGACACTGAAAGATGAACTCCCCAGGTCGGTAGGTGCCCAATATGCTACTGGAGATCAGTGGAGAAACAATGCCAGAAAGAATGAAGGGGTGGAGACAAAGCAAAAACAACACCCAGTTGTGAATGGGACTGGTGATGGAAGCAGGGTTTGTGCTGTAAAGAGCAATATTGCATAGGAACCTGGAATGTTAGGTCCATGAATCAAGGCAAATTGGAAGTGGTCAAACAGGAGATGATAAGAGTGAACAACAACATTCTAGAAATGAGTAAACTAAGATGGACTGGAATGGGTGAATTTAACTAAAATGACCATTATATCTACTACTGTGGACAGGAATCCCTTAGAAGAAATGGAGTAGCCATCATATTCAACAAAGGAGTCTGAAATACAGTATTTGGATGCAATCTTAAAAATGACAGAATGATCTCTGTTCGTTTCCAAGGCAGACCATTCAATATTACAGTAATCCAAGTATATGCCCCAACCAGTAATGCTGAAGAAGCTGAAGCTGAACAGGTCTATGAAGACCTACAAAACCTTCTAGAACGAACACCCAAAAAACATGTCCTTTTCATTATAGGGGACTGGAATGCAAAAGTAGGAAGTCAAGAAACACCTGGAGTAACAGGCAAATTTGGCCTTGGAATATGGAATGAAGCAGGGCAAAGACTAATAGAGTTCTGCCAAAAGAACGCAGTGGTCATAGCAAACACGCTCTTCCAACAACACAAGAGAAAACTCTACACATGGACATCACCAGATGGTTGACACCAAAATCAGAATGATTATATTCTTTGGAGCCAAAGATGGAGAAGCTCTATACAGTCAACAAAAACAAGACCAGGAGCTAACTGTGGCTCAGATCATGAACTCCTTATTGGCAAATTCAGACTGAAATTGAAGAAAGTAGGAAAACCACTAGACCATTCAGGTATGACCTAAATCAAATCCCTTATGATTATACAGTGGAAGTGAGAAATAGATTTAAGGGACTAGATCTGATAAATAGAGTGCCTGATGAACTATGGATGGAGGTTTATGACATTGTACAGGAGACAGGGATCAGGACCATCCCCAAGCAAAAGAAATGCAAAAAAGCAAAATGGCTGTCTGGGGAGGCCTTACAAATAGCTGTGAAAAGAAGGGAAGTTAAAAAGCAAAGGAAAAAAGAAAAGATATACCCATTTGAATGCAGAGTTCCAAAGAATAGCAAGGAGAGATAAGAAAGCATTCCTCAGTGATCAATGCAAAGAAATAGAGGAAAACAATAGAATGGGAAAGACTAGAGACCTCTTCAAGAAAATTAGAGATACCAAGGGAACATTTCATGCAAAGATGGGTTCAATAAAGGGCAGAGATGGTAGGGACCTAACAGAAGCAGAAGACGTTAAGAACAGGTGGCAAGAATACACAGAAAAACTGTACAAAAATGATTTTCATGACCCAGATAATCATGATGGTGTGATCACTCACCTAGAGCCAGACATCCTGGGATGCAAAGTCAAGTGGAAATTAGGAAACACCACTATGAACAAAGGTAGTTGAGGTGATGGAATTCCAGTTGAGCTATTTCAAATTTTAAAAGATGATGTTACGAAAGTGTTACACTCAATATGCCAGCAAATTTGGAAAACTCAGTAGTGGTAACGGGACTGGAAAATGTTGGTTTTCATTCCAGTCCCAAAGAAAGGTAGTGACAAAGAATGTTCAAACTACCTCACAATTGCACTCATCTCACACGATAGTAAAGTAATTCTCAAAATTCTCCAAGCCAGGCTTCAACAGCACGTGAACTGTGAACTTCCAGAAGTTCAAGCTGGTTTTAGAAAAGGCAGAGGAACTGGAGATCAAATCACCAACATCCAGTGAATCATCAAAAAAGCAAGAGAGTTCCAGGAAAAATAAATAAATAAATAAAACATCTATTTCTGCTTTATTGACTATGCCAAAGGTTTTGACTCTGTGGATAACAGCAAACTGTGGAACATTCTTAAAGAGATGGGAATATCAGACCACTTGACCTGCCTCTTGAGAAACCTGTAAGCAGGTCAGGAATCAACAGTTAGAACTGTATATGGAACAACAAACTGGTTCCAAATAGGAAAAGGAGTACCTCAAGGCTGTATATTGTCACCCTGCTTATTTAACTTATATGCAGAATACATCATGAGAAACATTGTGCTGGATGAAGCACAAGCTGGAATCAAGATTGCCAGGAGAAATATCAATAACCTCAGATATGCGGATAACACCACCCTTATGGCAGAAATCGAAGAACTAAAGAGCCTCTTGATGAAAGTGAAAGAAGAGAGTGAAAAAGTTGACTTAAAGCTCAACATTCAGAAAACAAAGATCAAGACATCTGGTCCCAGCACTTCAAGGTAAATAGATCAAGAAACAGTGGAAACAGTGGCAGACTTTATTTTTTTGCACCCCAAAATCGCTGCACATGGTGACTGCAGTCATGAATTAAAAGACGCTTACTCCTAGGAAGAAATTTTATGACCAATCTAGATAGCATGTTAAAAAGCAGCGACATTATTTTGTCAACAAAAGTCAGTCTAGTCAAGGCCATGGTTTTTCCTGTAGTCACGTATGGATGTGAGAGTTGGACTATAAAGAAAGCTAAGTGGCAAAGAACTGATGCTTTTGAAGTGTGGTGTTGGAGAAGATTCTTGAGAGTCCCTTGGACTGCAAAGATATCCAACCAGTCCATCCTAAAGGAAGTCACTCCTGAATATGTACTGGAAGGACTGATGTTGAAGCTGAAACTCCAATACTTTAGCCACCAGATGCAAAGAACTGACTCATTGGAAAAGACCCTGATGCTGAGAAAGAATGAAGGCAGAAGGAGAAGGGGACAACAGAGGATGAGATGGTTGGATGCCATCAGCAACTCAATGGAAATCAGTTTGAGTAAATACAGGAGTTGGTGATGAACAGGGAGGCCTGGCATGCTGCAGTCCATGGGGTGGCAAAGAGTCAGGCAGAACTAAGCAATTGAACCGAACTGAATTGATAGTGCAGTTTTCACATCCATACATGACTACTGGAAAACCATAATTTAGTTTACACAGACCTTTCTTGGAATAGCATTGCTTTTTAATATGCTGTCTAGGTTTGTCCTAGTTTTTCTTCCAAGGAGCAAACGTCTTTTACTTTTATGGCTGCAGTCAACATCTGCAGTGATTTTGGAGCCCAAGAAAACAGTCTGTCATGGTTTCCATTGTTTCTCCATCTATTTGACATGAAGTGATAGGACCAGATGCCATGATCTTAGTTTTTTGAATGTTGAGTTTTAAGCCAGCTTTTTCACTCTCCTCTTTCATCTTCATCAAGAGGCTCTTTCTTTACTCTATGCTTTCTGCATTTATGGTGTCATCATCTGCATGTCTAAGGTTACTGATATTTCTCCAAGTGATCTTGATTCCAGCTTATGCTTCATCCACCCTGGTATTTGACACTATGTACTCTGCATACAAGTTAAATAAGCACCTTTGGCTGATTCTTGTTAATGTACGGCAATGCTGTTGCTGCTAAGTCACTGCAGTTGTGTCCGACTCTGTGCGACCCCGTAGACGGCACCCCACCAGGCTTCCCCGTCCCTGGGATTCTCCTGGCAAGAACACAGGAGTGGGTTGCCATTTCCTTCCCCGATGCATGAAAGTGAAAAGTGAAAGTGAAGTCGCTCAGTCGTGTCCGACTCCTAGCGACCCCATGGACTGCAGCCTATCAGGCTCCTCCATCCATGGGATTTTCCAGGCAAGAGTACCGGAGTGGGGCGCCATTGCCTTCTCTGAATGTACGGCAATAAACTACCACAATATTGTAAAGTAATTAGCCTTCAACTAAAATAAATTAATTAGTTAAAAAATAAGCAGTATGACAATATATGGCCTTGATGTACTCCTTTCCCAATTTGGAGCCAGCCCGTTGTTCAATGTTCAATTCTAACTATTGCTTCTTGACCTGCATACAGGTTCCTCATGGGGCAGGTAAGGTAGTCTGGTATTCCTATCTCTTTAAGAATTTTCCGTACTTCGTTGTGATTCACACAGTCAAAGGCTTTATTGTATTCAGTGAAGCAATAGATGTTTGTTTTTTTTTTTTTTTTCTGAATTTCCCTTGCTTTTTCTATGATCAAATGGATTCGGCAGTTTGATCTCTGCTTCCTCTGCCTTTTCTAAATCCAGCCTGAACATCTGGAAGTTCTAGGTTCACTTAGTGTTGAAGCCTGGCTTGGAGAATTTTGAGCATCACTTTCCTAGCATGTGAAATGAGTGCAATTGTGAAATAGTTTGAATATTTTTTGGCAGTGCCCTTCTTTGGGATTGGAATGAAAAGTGACCTTTTCCAGTTCTGTGACCACTGCTGAGTGAAGTTCTAGGTTCACTTAGTGTTGAAGCCTGGCTTGGAGAATTTTGAGCATCACTTTCCTAGCATGTGAAATGAGTGCAATTGTGAAATAGTTTGAATATTTTTTGGCAGTGCCCTTCTTTGGGATTGGAATGAAAAGTGACCTTTTCCAGTTCTGTGACCACTGCTGAGTTTTCCAAATTTGCTGGCATATTGAGTGCAACTCTTTAATACCATCATACTTTAGGATTTGAAATAGCTCAGCTGGAATTCCATCACCTCCACTAGCATTGTTCGTAGTGATGATTCCTAAGATCCACTTAACTTCCCACTCCAAGATGTCTGGATTTAGGTGAGTGATCACACCATCATGGTTATCTGGGTCATTAATATCTTTTTTGTATAGTTCTTTTGTGTTTATTCTTGCCACCTCTTCAATAGCCTCTGTTTCTGTTAGGTCCATACTGTTTCTGTCCTTTATCATGCCCATCTTTGCATGGAATGTTCCCTTGGTATCTCTAATTTTCTTGAAGAGGTCTCTAGTCTTTCCCGTTCTATTGCTTTCCTCTATTTCTTTGCATTATTCACTTGGGAAGGCTTTCTTATCTTTCCTTGCTGTCCTTTGGAATTCTGCATTCAAGTGGGTATATTTTTCCTTTCTCCTTTGCCTTTAGCTTCTCTTCTTTTCTTAGCTAAAGAGCTAAGCCTTCCTCAGACAACCATTTTGCCTTTTTGCATATATTTTTCTTGGGGATGCTTTTGATCACTGCCTCCTGTCACGAACCTCCACCCATAGTTTTTCAGGCACTCTGTCTATCAGGTCTAATCTCTTGAATGTATTTGTCACTTCCACTGTATAATCATAAGGGATTTGATTTAGGTCATATCTGAATGGTCTAGTGGTTTTTTCTACTTTCTTCAATTTAAGCCTGAATTTTGCAATAAGGAGTTCATGATATGAGCCACAATCAGCTCCAGGTCTTGTTTTTGTTGATTGTATAGAGCTTGTCCATCTTCAGCTGCAAAGAATATCATCAATCTGATTTCAGTATTGACCATCTGGTGATGTCCATGTGTAGAGTTTTCTCTTGTGTTCTGCTGCTGCTGCTGCTAAGTAGCTTCAGTCATGTCTGACTCTGTGCAACCCCAGAGACAGCAGCCCACTAGGCTCCCCCATCCCTGGGATTCTCCAGGCAAGAACACTGGAGTGGGTTGCCATTTCCTTCTCCAATGCATTAAAGTGAAAAGTGAAAGGGAAGTCGCTCAGTTGTATCCGACTCTTTGCAACCCCATGCACTGCAGCCCACCAGGCTCCTCCGTCCACGGGATTCTCCAGGCAAGAACACTGGAGTGGACTGCCATTTCCTTCTCCATCTCTTGTGTTCTACCCTTTAGTAAAAGGCAAAATATACTGTAAGAAAAAGACCCTCAATTTTAAATTTATATATATATATATATATTTTTTAAAAAAAAAGGTATGTTTGTGTGTGTTTGCAGTGGGTGGGGGAGTGGGGACTTCCTTAGTGGCTCAGTGGTAAAGAATCCAGCCACCAGTGCAGGAGACATGGGTACAATTCCTGGTCCAGAGACATCCCACATACCAAGGAGCAACTAAGTTTGTGAGGTGTGACTATTGAGCCTGTGCTCTAGAGCCTGAAAGGCACAGCCACTGAGAGCCTCATGGCCTAGTGCCAGTGCCACACACTAAGAGAAGTCACTGCAAAGAGAAGTCTATGCACTGCAACTAGAGAATAGACTCCACTCACTATAACTTGAGAAAAGGCTATGTATCAATGAAGATTCAGAAAAGCCAAAAATAAATAAAATTATTTTTTAATTTTTTGTTTGTTTTTTTTAATTTTAATTTTATTATTATTATTATTTACTTTACAATATTGTATTGGTTTTGCCATACATCAACATGCATCCACCACGGGTGTACACATGTTCCCAATCCTGAACCCCCCTCCCACCTCTCTCCCCATACCATCCCTCTGGGTTGGGGCAGTGCACCAGCCCCAAGCTTCCTGTATCCTGCATCGAACCTGGACTGGCGATTCATTTCTTATATGATATTATACATGTTTTAATGCCATTCTCCCAAATCACCCCCCCACACACACACACACACAGAATCCAAAAGACTGTTCTATATATCTGTGTCGCTTTTGCTGTCTCGCATACAGGGTTGTCATTACCATCTTTCTAAATTCCATATATATGCGTTAGTATACTGTTTTGGTGTTTTTCTTTCTGGCTTACTTCACTCTGTATAATAAAATATATAGGGTTTTTTCTTTTTTTTTTTAGAAAAATAAACATATACTATACAGTTTAAAGGGCTGATTTTTGGTTTGATTATATTATTATCAGAAAATAAGAATTATTTGATTATTTATCGAAGCTAAACCATAAATTTAATCTTGTTCATCTCTCAGTAACTTCAGGATTTTAACACTTTACATTTATAGATAATAAGAGGAATGGCTTTGTTACATTGAGTATTTTTTGCAACAACAGATGTACCTAGAATTGCTAACAAAATAAGTATATGTGAATGAAATCTTGGTAGTTTTAATGTATCATATATTTTATGTTTTTTAATTTAAATTTATTTATTTTAATTAGAGGCTAATTACTTTACAATATTGTATTGGTTTTGCCATACATCAACATGAATCCGCCACAGGCGTACACGTGTTCCCAATCCTGAATCTCCCTCCCACTTTCCTCCCCATACCATCCCTCTGGGTCATCCCAGTGCACCAGCTCCAAGCTTCCTGTATCCTCCATCAAACCTGGACTGGCGATTCGTTTCTTATATGATATTATACATGTTTCAATGCCGTTCTCCCAAATCATCCCCCTCCCCTCTCCCACAGAGTCCAAAAGACTATTCTATACATCTGTGTCTCTTTTGCTGTCTCGCATACAGGGTTGTCATTACCATCTTTCTAAATTCCATATATATGCATTAGTATACTGTATTGGTGTTTTTCGTTCTGTACTTTATGTTTTAAAATAATAATTATCAAATTTAGCTAGATGACTGAGAAAATTATAGCTTCCTTTATGAATAGGGTTTTTCGGCCTAAGCACTATTGATATTTGGGGCTAGGTCATACTTTTTTGTGGGGGATGTCCCGTGTATTCCAGGAAGTTTATCAGCATTCTCTGCCTTTACCCACTAGAGAACACAAGCAATCCCCTCCCCATCCCTTGAATTGCAACAAATAAAAATGTCTTCAGACATTGTCAAATGTCACCTGAGGTGGGGGAGAGGCAAAATCAAACCCTGATGAGAATCTGAATCACTGATATACATGAAAATAAAGAAAGTAAATGAAATGAGTTTCTCATTTCTCAAATCATCTTCCAAATAGAATCGCTGTCTCTGTAGAAAAAGTCACTATAGTTAAAAGCTGGATTAAGAAGCCAAATATTTTAGATGAATCCACATAATTCATATATTCATTGCTGTTTCTAAAGAATGATTTAATTTTCCCTTAAAACTGAAATTTACTATAAACTGCAAATACTGAGGACTATAATATAATAATAATATAATAATATTGCTATTATTCAGTCACTAAGTCATGTCTGACTCTTTGCTACCCCATGTACTGCAGCACACCAGGCTTCCCTGTCCTTCACTATCTCCAGGAGTTTGCTCAAACTCATGTCCATTGAGTCAGTGATGCTAATCTAATCATATCATCCTCTGCTGCACTCTTCTCTTGCCCTTAATCTTTCCCAGCATCAAGGTCTTTTCCAGTGAGTTGGCTTTTGGCATTAGGTGGACAAAGTATTAGAGCTTCAGCATCAGTCATTCCAATGAATACTGAGAGTTTATTTCCTTTTGGATTGACTGGTGTGATCTCTAGGCAGTCCAAGGGACTCACAAGAGTCTTCTGCAACACCACAATTCAAAAGCATTATTTCTTTTCTACTCAGCCTTCTTTATGGGCCAACTCTCACATCCATACACGACTACTGGATAAGCCATAGCTTTGACTGTATGGACTTTGTGGGCAAAATGATGTCTCTGCTTTTTAATATGCTGTCTAGGTTTTGTTATAGCTTTACTTCCAAGAAGGAAGTGTATTTTAATTTTGTGGCTGCAGTTGAGAGGGTTAACAGGTAGGAAGGCCATAGGTCCCCAGGTTGCAGGAGGAAATAAACTGCAAGTGTCAGATTTTGTTGTTCCTTTTCTACACAAAATTAAAAGAGGCTTGCTTCTTTTAATTCTGTGTTGAGGAAGCCTGGTTCAGCCTGAACTTTTCTCAGACCTTGGGCTAATAAATGTGTTTTTCTTATGGACATGTTTTCTTAAGCTATGTTAATGAAACTATTTATTTGCTTTGGAATCTGCCTTTCTTCAAATTTGTTCTGCCTAAGACTAATTTTTTTTTTTCTTTTCTCAAACCTTGGGCTGATAATCACTCAACAAACCAGTATTCATGCCAATTGTTTTATGACCGAGGCACACATCTTGTGCCATTCTATCTCAAAATTGCATATTATGGGGGAAAGGACCTGGTGAAACTCCCTCAGCCTTGAGGTGTCTCTCGTATTTGATTAGCAGCTTGCTTGCTCCTTGGAAGAAAAGCTATGACCAACCGAGACAGCATATAAAAAAGCAGAGATATTACTTTACTGACAAAGGTCCGTCTAGTCAAAGCTATGGCTTTTCCAGTAGTCATGTATGGATGTGAGAGTTGGACCATAAAGAAAGCTGAGCACCAAAGAATTGATGGTTTTGAACTGTGTTGTTGGAGAAGACTCTTGAGAGTCCCTTGAACTGCAAGGAGATCCAACCAGTCCATCCTAAAGGAAGTCAGTCCTGAATCTTCATTAGAAGGACTGATGCTGAAGCTGAAACTCCAATACTCTGGCCACCTGATGCAAACAGCTGACTCGTTGGAAAAGACACTGATGCTGGGAAAGATTGAAGGTGGGAGGAGAAGGGGACAATAGAAGATGAGATGGTTGGATGACATCAGCAACTCAATGGACATGAGTTTAAGCAAGCTCTGGGAGTTGGTGATGGACAGGGAAGTCTGGCATGCTGCAGTCCATGGGGTCAAAAAGAGTCAAGACATGACTAAGGGACTCAACTGAACAGACATAAAATGCCTTCCTAAAAACTAGCAAGGGGGCATTCTTTCTGTGCCCTTCTGATGTCTATGTCAGAAGCTTTCTCTCTTTTATAATTTAATAAAAGTCTCATACACAAAAAGGTCCACATGGTCAAGTCTCATCTCTGGCCCTGGATCAAAATCCTCTCCTCCAGAAGTCACGAATCCTGGCATAGCACATGGCTCACAGCTGCAACCTTTCACAGTCACATCCACAGTGATTTTGGAGTTCAGGAATATAAAATCTCACTGTTTCCACTTTTTGACCATCTATTTGCCATGAAATGATGGGACAGGATGCCACAATCATAGTTTTTTGAACGTTGAGTTTTAAGCCAGCTTTTTCACTCTCCTCTTTCACCCCCCTGAAGAGGCTCTTTAGTTTTTCTTCATATTCTGCCATTAGAGTGGTATCATCTGCATATGTGAGGTTGCTGATATTTCTGCCAGTAATCTTGATTACAGCCTGTAATTCATCCAGCCCAGCATTTCACATGATGTACTCTGCATAAAGTTAAGGGTGACAATATACAGCCTTGATCTACTCCTGTCCCAATTTTAAACCAGTCACTTGTTCCATGTAAGGTTCTAACTGTTTCTTCTTGATCCACATAGAGGTTTATTAGGAGACAGGTAAGATAGTCTGGTATTCCCATGTCTTTTAAGAATTTTCTACAGTTTGTTGTGATCCAAGAAGTCAAAAGCTTTAGTGTAGTCAATGTAGCAGAGGTAGATGTATCTCTGGAATTCCCTTGCTTTCTCTATGATTCAACACATGTTGGAAATTTGATCTCTGGTTCCTCTGACTTTTCTAAATCCAGCTCATATATCTGGAAGTTCTCAGTTCATGTACTGCTAAAGCATGGCATGAAGGGTTTTGAGCATAACCTTCTTAGTGTGTGAAATGAACACAATTGTACAGTACTCTGAACATTCTTTGGCATTACCTTTCTTTGGGATTGGAATGAAAACTGACCTTTTCCAGTCTTGTGGCCACTGCTGAATTTTCCAAATTTGCTAACATATTGAGTGCAACACTTTAACAGCATCATCTTTTAGGGTTTGAAATAGCTCAGCTAGAATTCCATCACCTCTGCTAGTTTTGCTTGCAATAATGCTTCCTAAGTCTCACTTGTTTTCACACTCCAGAATGTCTGGCTCTAGGTGAGTGACCGTACCATTGTTAGCCAGGTGATTAAGATCTTTTTTATATAGTTCTTCTCTATGTTCTTGATACCTCTTCTTAGTCTCTTCTGTTTCTGTTAGGTTCTTATTGTTTCCATCCTTTATTGTGTCCATCCTTAAGTGTTGTTTCCACTTTGGCCCAGCCATTTCAGTCTTTTTGGAGCTATTAGTAATGGCCCTCTGCTCTTTCCCAGTAACATATTGGACACCTTCATATTGGGGGATGGGGGGAGCTCATTTCTGGTGTCATACCTTTTTGTCTTTACATATTGTTCATCAGGTTCTTGCAGCAAGAATGTTGGAGTGGTTTGCCAGTCCCTCCTCCAGTGGACGATGATTTGTCAGAACACTTCACTATGAATCACTCATGCCATGGTGCATAGCTTCACTGAGTTACACAAGCCCCTTCTGCACAACAAGGCTGTGATCCATGAAGGAGGAGGACTGACTACTGAATGCCTATTACAGCTGTCAACTAAGAAAAAAAAATATTCACAACCTAATAGTTGAGTTATGTTTTATTTGGCATGAATTTTTAGGACTTAAAGCCTAGGGGACAGCACCTCAAGTAACCATGAGAGAACCATTCCAAGGAAGTGAGGGGGGATCCAGGATATATAGAAGTTTTACAACAAAGGGCAGGTAGTCAGAACATTAAAACATTGCTGTTAACTAAAGAAAACCAGATATCCTAAGATAAGGAATTTGGCACTTTTCTATATATTGGAAGATACAAGAGTCTGGCTCAGTGAAATCATTTCTTTGATATGCACCTCAATTATCGGTGGCCAGTATCCCATGTTTTTACATCCTGAGTTTCCTCACAGCTCACCTTGGGAATGGATATAGCCTGATGGCTGCCAGATGTCAGATATTCTTTTCTTCCTGAGTTCTCTTAGGGCTTATCAGCTTACTATTGCAATGGCTGTAATTGCTGATGACTGTGACATCCTTTGTTTACTGATATGGCAGGCAATATTCCATTTATTATAGCCAACTCTAATCTAATATTAATAGTTGAGATTGATCATGGTATAAAATATTAGCCAAAAAAATTAATAGGAGATCCATTACAAAAGTCCATTTAATACCATCAAGCTTTCCCTCCCTTTATCCTAAAAAGACTTGAACCACTTCCATTATAATGGAGGCCCAGACATTTATAAAAACACATTGAAATATTGAATAAACTACAACAAATTCCCTTTTAAACACAGAGCTTAGATTGCAAAAGTGAAAGGAAAATCCTCAGGAGATAAATAGAAAGAAGAAAAGTAAATATGAGTAGTAGGTAAACACTGAAGCCACTGAAGACAAAGTCCCTATGGAGCACAAACAAGATGAGATGCTGGAACTGAATTGTCTTAATAAAGCTAGAACCTGTGAAGGCTACAATATTAACATAAGGATACAGCATAAAAAAGTCTTATCAGCTGATAAAGAAAGATGAGTTGGCATGGTTAACTGTCATTGTGGGCCTTGGCTCACAGCTAGAGGTGGAGCAAACTAAATAAAAAGAAAATTAGACAAAGCTGATGAGAAAATCAGCAAACTGACTATACATGTGCATAAAGATTGGAGTGGAAACAGGTTAATATCGAAGAGAAGAGAAGAAAAAAAATGAAAATAGAATAAAAAGGTCTAATGTCGAAATTGTGTGTTAGTTGCTCAGTTGTGTCTGACTCTTTGCGATTCCAACAGGCTCTTCTGTCCATGGAATTCTCCAGGCAAGAATACTGGAGTGGGTTGTCATTTCCTACTCCAGGGAGTCTTCCTGACTCAGGGACTGAACCCAGGTCTCCTGCATTGCAGGCAGATTCTTTACTATCTCAGCCACCTGGGAAGAATGTCTGGAATACCACAGACATAATAAGAGAATGTGTGAAATGATATATTCAAAGAGATAATACTTGAGAGTCTGCCATAACTGATGAAAGGAAGGAAATCCTTAGATTCAAGAAGCTGCCAACTTAAAAATCCACACAACATGAGAGTTGTGAGTTAAGTTTTATTTGGGACAAAGTGAAACTATAATCCAGGAAACAGAATCTCAGTACTCCTGAGAAACTGCTCCAAAGAGGTAGGGTGAAAGGTCGGTATGTATGTCATTTTGGTAAAGGGGGAGTACATGCAATCATGCACACATTTTTTTGCAGAAGGTTTATGCTAGTTTCATGAAGGTTACTTCTAGTCACGAGGAACAGACATCACCATGAAGGAGTTTAGTGTTTTTTTAGATAGGAGAAGATACAAGAATCAGGCTTATAAAATCATCTACTGAAGATAACTAGCCACCTGAAGACCTGTTCTGCCAGTTTTTTTCTGAGCATAGAAGGCCTCATTTCTGATCTACACCCTAAACTCCTTTCAGGGTCTATTGGAAGGGCAGCAGCTGCAGCAGTTCATGATTTAAACCTTATAGAGATAGATGGCAAGTGCCAATGGCAAGTGCCAACTTGTAGTTGACAAAGCACAAACAAACAAACAAACAAAAAACAATCTCAAGCAGGAAATATAAAATTAAACCTATACTTAGATATATCACAGTACACCTCAGAATATCAAATACTAAATATTTAAGACAGCCATAATGAAAATTCAGATTATTTATAAGAGTTAAAGATCAGACTGAGCAGAATTTCAAATGAAATGCTAATGTAACTTCCAAAGGATGTACAGTAGATTCACAATATTCATAGTAGTTATGCTTCATAAAATCACTGCGAACAGGGAATTAATGAGTACAGAAACACTGCTCCTAAGGAAAATACAGGGTTAAGTTCCTCTGAGTCTCTGGTCAAAACACTTGTCAACCTATGAATACATAACTTTGTTTTCTGTGTATTTTTCTTTTAACACATCTTACATAATATATATTGCTGAGCCATTAACATTGAATTCATGGCAAACAGCATTGTAACTCATGCATGAAAGAAGTATATCTAATCCATAAGGCACATCATAGGCCTGCAGTTTGGAACATTACACAGCACTTCAACATTACACTTGTAGATTCGTTATTGTTCAGTCACTCAGCTGTGTTTGACCCTTTGTGACCCCATGGACTGAAATACACCAGGCTGCCTTGCCCTTCACTATCTCTCTGAGTTTGCTCAAACTCATGTACATTGAGTCGGTGATGCCATCCAACCATTGCATCCTCTGTTGTCCCCACCTCCTGCCTTCAATCTTTCTAAGCATCAGGGTTTTTTCCAATGAGTCATTTCTCCCCATCAGGTGGCCAGAGTATTGGAGTTTCAGCTTCAGTATCAGTCCTTCCAATGAATATTCAGGGTTGATTTCCTTTAAGATTGACTGGTATGATTTCCTTGCTGTCCAGTAGGACTCTAAAGAGTCTTCTCCAGCATCACAGTTTGAAAGCATCAATTCTTCAGTGCTCAGCCTTCTTTAAGGTCCAACTCTCACAGCCACTCATGACTACTGGAAAAACCATAGCTTTAACTCAGTGGATCTTTGTCGACAAAGTGTTGTCTCTGCTTTTTAATAATCTGTCTAGGTTTGCCATAGTTTTTCTTCCAAGGAGCAAACATCTTTTAATTTCATGACTGCAGTTACTGTCCACAGTGACTTTGGAGCTCCCCAAAATAAAGCCTGTCACTGCTGGCATTCTTTTCCCATCTATTTTCCATGAAATGATGGGACAAGATGTTATTATCTTCCTTTTTGAATGTTGAGTTTTAAGCCAGCTTTCTCTTTCCTATTTCACTTTTATAATGAGGCTCTTTAGTTCCTCTTCATTTTCTGCCATACGGGTGGTGTCATCTGCATATCTGAGGTTATTGATATTTCTCCCTGCAATCTTGATTCCAGCTTGTGCATGATCCAACCTGGCATTTCAAATTATGTACACTGCACATAATTTAAATAATCAGGGTGACAATATACAGCCTTGACATACTCCTTTCCCAAATGTGAACCAGTCCGTTGTTCCATGTCTGGTTCTAAATGTTTCTTGACCTGCATACAGGTTTCTCAGGAGGTAGTTAAGGTGGTCTGGTATTCCCATCACTTTAAGAATATTCCACAGTTTGTTATGATCCACACAGTTAGAGGCTTTGGCATAGTCAGTGAAGTAGATTTTTAATTCCCTGGCTTTTTCTATGATCCAGCAGATTTTGGCAATTTGATCTCTGCTTCCTCTGTCTTTTCTAAATCCAGCTTGAACATCTAGAAGTCTCAGGCCATGTACTATTCAAGACTAGCTTGAAGGATTTTGAGCATTACCTTGCTAGCAGGTGAAATGAGTACAATTATGCAGTAGTTTGAACATTCTTTTTCATTGCTCTTCTTTGTGATTGGAATGAAAACTGACCTTTTCTAGTCCTGTGACCACTGCTGAGTTTTCCAAATTTGTTGGCATATTGAGGAAAGCACTTTAACAGCATCTTCTTTAGGATTTGAAATAGTTCAGCTAGAATTCCATCACCTCCACTAGCTTTGTTTGTAGTAGTGCTTCCTAAGGCCCACTTGACTTCACACTCCAGGATGTCTGGCTCTAGCTGAGTGATCACACCATGGCTGTTGTTTGGGTCATTAAGACCTTTTTCATATAGTTCTTCTGTGCATTCTTGCCTTCTCTTAACATCTTCTGTTACTGTTAGGTCCATACCATTTCTGTCCTTTGTTGTGTCCATCATTAAATGAAATGTTCCCTTGGTATCTCCAATTTTCTTCAAGAGAACTAGTATTTCCCATTCCATTGCTTTCCTGTTTCTTTGCATTGTTCACTTAAGACAGCTTCCTTATCTCTCCTTTCTATTTTTGGAACTCTGCATTCAGATGGGTATATCTTTTTTGCTTTTCTTCTTTTCTTAGTTATTTGTAAGGCATTCTCAGACTACCATTTTGCTTTTTTGCAGTTATTTTTCTTGGGGATGGTTTTGATCACTGCCTCCTGTAAATTAAAAACCTCTGTCCACAGTTCTTCAGGCCCTCTATCAGAACTAATCCCTTGAATCTACTTGTCACTTTCACCATATAATCATAAGGAATTTGATTTAGGCCATATTTTAATGGCCTAGAGGTATTCCCTACTTTCTTCAATTTAAATTTGAATTTTGTAATAAGGAATTCATGATCTGAGCTACAGTCAGCACCCCGTCTTGTTTTTGCTGACTGTATAGAGCTTCCCCATCTTCAGCTGCAAAGAATATAATCAATCTGATTTCTTTATTGGAGATTAGTGAAATCACCAACAAAAAGCACAAAAAAAATGCAAAAAAATGTTGCATTTGATGAAGTGAAAATAATGTTTGTTTATATTATGAGAGCTAAAATAAGAAGGAAGAACATCACACTGTTTACCCTCAATTGTGAACATGCTCCTTTGACCATTCAAATTTTTCACTGCCAGAGCATGTCCATGAATAACATTGAAAACACAGCAAGGACTAATTTAAGGCTAAAAACAGATTTTAGTAAGTGAATTTGCAAATACATAGTCTGTGAATGCTGCTGCTGCTGCTAAGTCACTTCAGTTGTGTCCGACTCTGTGCGACCCCAGAGACGGCAGCCCACCAGGCTCCCACATCCCTGGGATTCTCCAGGCAAGAACACTGGAATGGGTTGCCATTGCCTTCTCCAATGCATGAAAGTGAAAAGTCAAAGTGAAGTCACTCAGTCATGTCCGACTCTTAGCGACCCCATGGACTGCAGCCTACCAGGCTCCTCTGTCCATGGGATTCTTCAGGCAAGAGTACTGGAGTGGGGTGCCATTGCCTTCTCCTAGTCTGTGAATAATGATGACCAAATGTACCTTGCAAGAAACAAAATTAGGTCTGACATAATGAAAGCCTTAGTGAGCACAGAGACTGGTGAACACAGGTAAATCCAGAGAAGTGCTGAGTACAAGATAATCATAAGGTCTAATTCTGGAGGTGAAAAAGGGAGAACAAGTAAAAATTAGACAATAAACATCATATAAGATAGAGGATGGGGTGACAAGTTATATGTTTAAAAATCCAAGAAAAGAGTTTCTATTTAGACATTAAGTATGCATGTAAAAATGTGAAGGGTACTACTAAGGAAATAGCATGTATCTTCTAAAATAAGAGAGGAAAAACTGGGGTAAACCACTTAATAAATCCAAAAGAAGGTAGCAAAATTGAATCATTGAGAAAACAGAATAAACAGAAATCATAAAATAAAAAGAAACATCCCCAAAATATCAGGATATATTAAAAAATAATGAAACAAATTAAAAATATGTACTTTAGACAGGATTTTAAATTGTAACAACTGGTTGGATGTTAAAAGTCAGAAAAAATTGTGAACCCATGGGCTGTAGCCTGCCAGGCTTCTCTGTCCATAAAAACTAACCTAAGGAAACAGTTGTAGCTTTATCAATCAAAGCATACTATCTAAAAGTGCACTGGGACGACCCAGAGGGATGGTATGGGGAGGGAGGAGAGAGGAGGGTTCAGGATGGGGAATACATGTATACCTGTGGTGGATTCATTTTGATATTTGGCAAAACTAATACAATTATGTAAAGTTTAAAAATTAAATAAAATTTAAAAAAAAGAAAGAAAAAGGACCTAAAAAAATAAATAAAAGCATTAAAAAATTTTCAACAATGTGGGTCACTATAAAATGATAGAAAGTAAACTTACGAACTGAAATAATTCTAAACTTTCATGTTCCTCTGTGCTGTACTTAGTCACACAGACCCCATGGACTGTAACCTGCCAGGCTCCTCTGTCCATGGGGATTCTCCAGGGAAGAATACTGGAGTGGGTTGCCATGCCCTCCTCTAGGGGATCTTCCCAACCCAGGAATCAAACCGGGGGTCTCCTGCATTGCAGGTGATTCCTTATCAGCTGAGCTATCAGGGAAGCACTCATGTTCCTCCATATAGCCTCAAAGTGTGTTTGTATGGATATATATAAAACTGACAGAGGAAATTATTAACCTTGGTGGAATTTCATAAAATTCTCTCAGTACCTGACAAAACTAAGACTAAAGAAATTACAAAAGACCTGATTAAGTATCTTAATTTAAAAATTAACATATAGACAATTATAATGAAACCTGTGCCCATTAATTTGTGAATACACACCATTTATAAGCATACAACACATGAAGCTGATCATACACTGTGACATAAAGCAGATATAACACATATCAGACAAACCTACTGCCTAACCACAGTTCAATAATGAATTACTATGAGAATTTGCTTCAGAATTTTTTTGTAAGACTCTAAAACTGTTCTAAGAGTTAAAGTTTATTAAAAATACATATATAGGCATACATATATTTGGAAAAGACTATATGTATGAATTTAAGAAACTTTTTTAAAATTTATTTTTTTCTTTTTTTCCCTAGTTTTTTTTTTTTTTTTTTTTTTACAATAGTGTATTGGTTTTCCATACATTTAAATTTTAAAAGAGTTACAATTGAAAGACAAAGAAATAAGTGGAATGTGGCTTGTGGGATGTAAAGCTAATGTCAGACTTAGAATCTTCTATACTTAAAAACTCACTTTAGAAAGGAAGGGAACCTAAAAATTAACTCAATAAGCATTCCTCTCACAAAGTCAGCAAAAAGAGAGAATAAATCTGAAGGAGGTATAAGAAAATAATCTCAGAGGTAAAAAAAATAGAAATATAATAGAAAGGATCAAAAAGTTTAAAGTTGAGTTCTCTGTAAAGACTAATAATATACCTCTACAGAAAGTGATAAGGCATAAAAGACAAGGCATAAACAAAGTACAGAAATAAAAATAGAAAAGCAGCTGCAGATGAAGTTACTTTAAAATGATAAATTATGAACAGTATGCCAATAAATTTGAATTAGAAAAAATGGACATATCGTAGGACAATATTTCTGAAATAAACTAAAAACAGTTAAATAGTATTCTAAATTTTGATTAAATATGTTAAAACATATAAACAAATTAATTAACAACAGACACAGTACCAAATGGTTTTACTGGTACATTACTGGTACATTACATCAATCATTTGAGAAAAGAGCAATTCCCTATCTTAAACAAACTCTTCCAAAGAACAGAAAATATAAAGAACACTCCCAAACTTTTGATACCCAAAACAAAAAAAGGATACTACTATAAATGAATGGACAATTATAGACTAAACTCACTTGAAAACAGAGAGGCAAAAATACTGTACAAAAGATTATCAATGAAGCAATATTCCTCCTCATGCCCTATGGAATTTTTTCATGCACTTTTAATGAATGAACATAAGCCTGATCACTTCAGTTAATTACTCCAGTAGCTGCCAAGACTCTAAAAACATCATGGAACAATGCTTTAAAAACAGTTTTTTTCATCATTCAGAATCAAAGTGTGGGGATTGAGAAAAAAATTATTCAAGCAATGTATTAAAAGTACTTCATGATGGGTTTAGCCTAGAAATGTAAGCATAGTTTATTTTTATTTTATTTTATTTTTTTTCTCCTTTATTTTTTTATTTTTTTTCACTGAATAGTTATTTTAATATCTTATATATATAATTTATTGATACTAATCTATATATATTTTTTTGTTCCTTTATTTTTTTTTCTAATTTTATTTTATTTTTAAACTTTAAATAATTCTTTTAGTTTTGCCAAATATCAAAATGAATCCGCCACAGGTATACATGTGTTCACCATCCTGAACCCTCCTCCCTCCCCATACCATCCCTCTGGGTCATCCCAGTGCACTAGCCCCAAGCATCCAGTATCGTGCATCAAACCTGGACTGGCATCTCATTTCATACATGATATTTTACATGTTTCAATGCCATTCCCCCAAATCTTCCCACCCTCTCCCTCTCCCTCTCCCATAGAGTCCATAAGACTGTTCTATACATCAGTGTCTCTTTTGCTGTCTCGTACACAGGGTTATTGTTACCATCTTTCTAAATTCCATATATATGCGTTATTATACTGTATTGGTGTTTTTCCTTCTGGCTTACTTCACTCTGTATAATAGGCTCCAGTTTCATCCACCTCATTAGAACTGATTCAAATGTTTTCTTTTTAATGGCTGAGTAATACTCCATTGTGTATATGTACCATAGCTTTCTTATCCATTCATCTGCTGATGGACATCTAGGTTGCTTCCATGTCCTGGCTATTATAAATAGTGCTGCGATGAACATTGGGGTACACGTGTCTCTTTCCCTTCTAGTTTCCTCAGTGTGTATGCCCAGCAGTGGGATAGTTTAATATTTGAAAAATGGATGTATGTATTTTAACCATATTATGAGGTTAAAGAAAAAAACACAAATGATATCCTGAACATAAAGAGAAAAAACATTAGATAAAATCCAACACTTTATGTATTCAACAAACCAACTTTCAGATGAATGGTTCATGACCTAACATCTAGTAAACTAGGATGGGAAAACAAAACATCCATGAAAACTGAGGATCAACTAACAGATTTGCATATTCACAGATATAGATAGATATATAGATATCAAATTAAGCATTGTTCTGTATTTCTAGTACACATAAGAAAAATAAAAGGTATATACATTACAGTGGAAATCAACAAAGAATCATTACTTGAAAATACCTATAGTCGTTAACCCAGCAACCCCACTCAGGTATATTCCCTAGAGAAACTGTCGTCAGCTGACATAGGAAATATGTACAAGAATGACCATAGAACTATTGTTTGTAATGACAGAAAACTATGGAAACAGCCTAAATGTACATCAGTAAATAGAATGGATAAATTGTGTGATATTTCTACAATAAAAATCTATACTGAGGTGAAAGTGAAAATGACATAATGAATCAGAAGAATCATCTTTAATAAAAAAGAAAGCAACATGATACCATGCATATAAAATTGGAAAATATACAACATAAATTGTATCTTTTTTGAACTTATATTTAACTGGAGGATAATTGCTTTACAATGTTGTGTTGGTTTTTGCCATGTATCAACATGAATTAGTCATAGGTATACATATTTCCTGGAGAAGGCAATGGCACCCCACTCCAGTGTTCTTGCCTGGAGAATCCCAGGGATGGGGGAGCCTGGCGGGCTGCCATCTATGGGGTCACACAGAGTCAGACACGACTGAAGCGACTTAGCAGCAGCAGTAGCAGCATACACATTTCCTCTCCCTTTAGAATCTCTCTTCCACCTCTCACCGCATCCCATCCCTCTAGGTCATCACAAAGCACCAGGCTGAGCTCCCTGTGTTATATAACAATTTCCCATTAGCTAACAGTTTTTTTTTTTTTTAATTTTTATTTTTTTTTAATTTTATTTTTTAACTTTACAATATTGTATTGGTTTTGCCATATATCAACATGAATCTGCCACTTCACCCCAAAACAATGAATTTCAACTTTTTCTCCAGCTAAGTTTTACACATGATAATGTATGTGTTTCAAAGCTACTCTCAATTCTTCCTACCTTCTCCTTCCCCTGCTATGTCCACAAATCCCTCCTCTATGTCTGTGTTTTTATGCCTTCCCTGCAAATAAGTTAATCAGTAACATTTTTCTATCTTTCATATATATGCATTAACACACTATATTTTTCTCTTTCTGACTTACTTCACTCTGTATAACAGGCTCTAGGTTCATCCATCTCAGTTCACCTGACTCACATTAGCTCCTTTTTATGGCTGAGTAATATTCCCCAGCAAAGAGTTACTCATGGTTTTTCCCCACGTTCTGAGTTTTAGTGTGGAGAGCTGGGAAGAAAAACAAGACACCCAAATACTAATAACAACAAAAATAACAACAACAGTTGTCATAAAAAATTAAAGGATGAATTAACTGGTTTTAGGTAAGCACACCACACATGGTATGAAGTGATATGGGGTGGGAGGATCATTGGTTCTGATTCATCTTCACCTAGAGAAAATAAAACCTCATTTTGAAACTGTTTCACACATCCCTAATATAGTTAAAAATCTTATATACCTCAACATTTTTCCCTTCATATGTAAAGATACCGCTTTTCATCAAGAACACATAGCTTCCTTTGAAGACTGGGCAGGTGGATTTTGGCCACCAGAAGTTGGTGAGGAATTGGAGGGGGTAGGGGGTCCATGTGGTGAGCACAAATCTACGGACAGAGGAGTCCTGAGTCCCAGGAGGTCTGAGGCACCGAGGTTGTGGAGTCCTGGGGTCTGACTGGAGAACAGGCTGCTGAGTATGATCAGTTTCTAGTCACTGCTAGCAGCTAAAGTGAGGGGGTCTATTGACCACATACAATGCTCAGGAAAGAAAATCCACCTCTGTGTACCCACCCCAACTCTATGCTAGGGTGAGATGTAGCAGGAACCAGCCCAGCAATGCACCCGAGGCTGCCACTAGCAATAATCACTGTTGATTTAAAGCTTTATTTAGGCTTCATCTGTACCCTCATAGTCAATAAAGTTTTGCTACATTTTATTAGTGAGGTTGACTGAAGTATCATTTGTTTGTTCTGTCCCTTCCCCCAATATTAAACTATGAAATTTGTGATTTGTTTAAACTCTGGGTGAATCATAGCTTAGTTTGCATGCCCAGGGGCTCAGGCAATTCAGAAACTAGAGACAAGGTGTTTATCTTCAAGCACCAAATCCAGATTACAGGAGGGTAAACACACACCTATTTTTCCTCTTCAGTCTCACATTACCAGTAGTAGAATTTCCTCACTCTGCAAAGGACAGGAGTGCAAGCGGGTGAGGCCTGGGCTGGGTTTGGCAGGAAAACTTGGTGAGCGACAGGTATTGCTGCCTGGCTTTCTCAGAAACCCTGGCACCCACCTAGCCTCCTCTTCCCTCCCAGCTGCCCCCAGGACCCTGAGTGGGTGAAGGACCACACAACCCGTGCTGGGTTCTTCAGTCACACAAGAGAGTCTTGTCTGAGTAGAGTAGAAGAGCTGCCATCTGAGGGAGACAAGGAAAAACTGTGGGCAGACACTCAAAAGGAGACCTGGGTGGGGGTGGCTCAGATCTCCCAGGACAAATTGATGACCTACAAATAATAATAATACATAAACCAAAAAGAGGATGGGATCAGATATATGACATCTATGCATGTTTTCCATCAGTTCAGTTGCCAGGGGATTCTTCTCTGTCTGGAAACTGCAACAGTAATGGCA
Source organism: Bos javanicus (assembly GCF_032452875.1). Classification (NCBI taxonomy): domain Eukaryota; kingdom Metazoa; phylum Chordata; class Mammalia; order Artiodactyla; family Bovidae; genus Bos; species Bos javanicus. The sequence continues at coordinate 74,056,284 of NC_083897.1, read as the reverse complement.
TGTCTAATGCTGAGAGAGTAGAAACATGTACGAGATTGAAGCTAGAATCTTTCCTGGTTTTGGCTTGAACCAAATTGGAAACCTTCATCAACCACATTCTGCAATACACTGAGGACCAAATTACAGATCCACCATGTAGCAAACAGAATAAAACAAACAAAAAAAAGCATATTTGAGAAATGATCATCTTTTCCACATATCCTCTTGGAATTTACATGAAATTCACATCACTTTCTTCCAGTTATTGGCCACAGGTATCCAAGGGCATTTTTTTTTCCCTCTTGTTTCCAGCTCACAGAACAAACGTTACTATCACAGATTCACAAAAGCAAGCTCACACACACCAAGATAGAAGGTAAGGTTAATTCTTAAAAGGTCCTCTCCAAATAATTTATTAAAATATATCCTTTGTTTTTCAAAAAGTCATTTTGGGAACACACAACACCCAGGACAACTCCAACGGGCTTGTAAGTAGTTAAGGCACTCGAATAGCATGTGCTGCATCTCCGCACAGTCAAGGCTGCCCTTCTCTCTCTCTCTCTCTTTCTGTCCCCCAGATCACTGAAGGACACTAAGGATACCTCAGAAAACATAGATTCAGGACACTTTGCTCTGCTGGCTTTCATCTGTGGGCTTGGGGGCAGGCCAGGCAATCATTCCAGGCACAGGAGAAAGGCACCGTATGCAGCAGCCAGGAAAGGGTAGGTGGGCCTCTGGCTGGACAGCTTTAGCACATCCTGCATAAGGGGAGCTGGGCTCTTCTGGCCAGGGTCGCCCTGACATGCCAGCTCCTCGGGGCTGCCCTGGGAGCACTCCTGCCAGCCTTGACCTGGCTAGTGATGGTGGTCCAACCCACTGCCCTCTCCTCATGGTGGCCATGCTCTCCTGGCTCTGGGTGACTGCCATGTGGTTTCTGGCAAGGAGGCCCAAGTCCGCCTCACTCTCTGACATGTGGATGATGCCACTGTGGGTAAACTCATTCTTGCTGTCCTCCCTGGCCTCCCTTTCACTGTCCTTGTTGTGGTGCTCGGTATGCCGGGCCTTCTGGTGGACCCCTGGTGGCTCACCAGGCTGTGTTTCAAGGAAAAGGTCCACTAGCAGGTCTTGGACTTGTACAGCCTCTCTTCTATGTGCAACCTCATGTGCTGCATCAGGTCCTGCAAGGAACAGAACCTCTTGCAACACATGTTGCACATCTTCTTCCTTTTGTCTGCCTTGCTGGCTGTGCTCCTGGGGGAGCCTGTCTTTGACTTCTTGTTGTTGTCACTCTTCTCCAGGGACTTCTTCTCTGCAGCCCCCCACCCTATTCCTCCCCCCACATGGTCAGAGGGCCCCTTGACCTCCTTGTTCTGCTTATCTTCCAGGGCTTCAGGTCTGGCCTCCAACTTGGCCAGGGGCTCCAGGGTCTGGGGTTCAGCTGGCCTGGGCAGTGGCTCAGTGGTGGTCCCTTGGGCTCCCGGGAGACAGTGCTCTTGCCCCAGGCTCCTCGGGGCCCTGTGCCTTACAGAGGTGGCTGAGGGTCCCAAGGAACTTGAAGCTTTTCCCACACACGTGGTAGGCATGCTTGTGGTCCTGTACACCTGCTCCTACCTTCTCCTTGGCCAGCTTCAAGCTCATTACCTTGTTGGCAAGGTTGAGGTCCAGACTCTTGTTGCTGACCATGCCCTCCTCAGAGCCGTCAGCATCCTTATCCCACTACTCCCCAGTGTGGCCCTCCTCTTCCTCAGCCACCACTTGCTTCATCATGCCCTGCACTGCCACTGGGGCTCCTCCAGAACCAGGATGGGGACCAGGCTGGGCTTGGCAGCTCCTGCTCCCAGGTGATGAGGTCCAGCACTTAGCTGCTAGCCAATGAGGCCTCTGTGTCCGACTGGCTGTCAGTGTGGGTTAGTATGTGCCTCTGCAGTAGCTCCCAGCATCTTAATCATCCTTTGTATATGTATGGATTGTAGAGTTTGGAAACACAGAAACTCAAGATCTTCAAAATTGAAAGAAAACTTAGAGATCACTTGCCAACTTCCCTCATTTTACAAATGTGAAAACTGAAGCTCAGAGATGGATAATCAAGTAACTGATGAATAGAAGAACAGGAGGAAGGAAGAATTCAAAGCCAGCTCAACTATTATTTCTCTCTTGCATTCTAAATTTCATAGTGACTTTGAGTTGAGCTGGCATTGAATTCCTCCTTCCTCCTTGTTCTTCTATTCAGCAGTTAATTATCCATCTCTAGGCTTCAGTTTTCACATCTGTAAAATGAAAGAATTTGACAAGTTCATCAAATGATGAACCATAAGCAATCTTTACATGCAATACTTCTTATAAGATACATCTTCTACAAGTTAGCTAGGACATAAATCATAAGACTACTTTCAGGTGGTACTGAAAAACAAAATTTGAAATATTAATAATATTGTGGTTAAAAAATGTATTTGTCAATAATAGCAAAGCCTCAGAGACTCTGATATGTAATTCTGCTTTAGCATGTAAAGTCATTCACAATGGAGAGCATTTGTAAGGTAGCTGGCAACTTTTGCCTATAACACAGTCTCAACTTTTTAGGTGACTACAAAAGGAGACAATGATACCAGTCCAGTTCACAACATCCCTTTCTTTACTCTTATGTCCACAGTACCTATAATCTACTTCATTGATTCTCAACCTTTTCCAGGTTAGAGTCCCTTGCAGAAACAAATGTCAACAATAGACATTTTCCCCAGGAAAAGGCACATAGTAATATACAAAATTTTACATACAATTTCAAGCTTAGTAAGTCCATACATGGGATTAAGAACTGCTGTTTTAGCATTCATTTTCTTATGTGTCCTGGTTCAATTAAATCAAAGGTGCTTGAAATTGGGAATGGGTCCTATAAATCTCTGTACTGACATCCTAGATGCACTGCTCAGCCAACAGTAGAGACTCAATAAGTGTTAATTCTTAGCAGGTCATCTGCTCTTTTTTTTTTGCTCACTATGGGCCAAGTGCTGTGTGAGAAAATGAGGATTCAAAGAAAAAAGATAAGAACCCCATCCTCAAGGAACTCAGTCTAATGAAAGAGATAAGTAAACATATGATTATAAAGTTAAAAAAAGGGGGGTTCTTAAATGGAAAGGAAACTGATGGGTAAAGGAGGAAAGAATAGGGATTTGTGGGAAACTGTGCTTTCAGACAGAGAAGGCAATGGCATCCCATTCCAGTACTCTTGCCTGGAAAATCCCATGGATGGAGAAGCCCGGTAGGCTGTGGGTCACTAAGAGTCGGACACGACCGAGTGACTTCACTTTCACTTTTCACTTGCATGCATTGGAGAAGGAAATAGCAACCCACTCCAGTATTCTTGCCTGGAGAATCGCAGGGATGGGGTCGCACAGAGTTGGACATGACTGAAGTGACTTAGCAGCAGCAGCAGCAGCAGTGCTTTCATATTTGGTTTGTTGAGATGATGGGTTAGGAGATTAGGTAGATGACCTGGAAGGCTTCCTGGAAATGAATATGTTTTAACTAAGTCCAATAACAACAACAAAAAAACAAAAAATGTCAGAACATTTTCCTAACCTCAACCTCATTGCTTAAGGGATAACACAGTAGAGTGGTAGAAACTTAGAGAAGCAAAAAAGGAAAAAAAAGAACATTGGGGTACGGAAATATCCTTCAATTCTTTCCTTGTTTCATCAAGTATTACTCTTGAAACAATGTTCATATTGCACACATATTGCTATTAACTGTATACTTGTAAAACTTCTATATGAACACATTACAAAAAATAAATCTGGCTACTCCATCAAACTATTTAAAATGACACTGGATCTAATCTAACATGATTACTTCAGTGTATTTAACTGCCTGAAGACAGAATTCACAATTACCATGCTAATTCGATAGTGGTAGCACATTTATTCTTTTTGCATACTGCAACAATGAGATTTCTGCATTTTATATAGGTGACAAATAAATGTTACTCAAGTTTCAGTTTAAGTTATTTATTTATGAAAGATAGGTCTGAGTCCATGTCATTTTCTTCTTCCTCTACTCAAAGGAAAAGGTCCATTTCTAAAAAAAAAAAAAAAAAAAGAATCAAGAGAACTAATCACTGCCAGATGGTATGATTCAAGTTAAACCTCTTCACTTCCTTTGATGGACTGAAGAGTTGTTAGTAGTTCATTTTTGCTAGGTACTAAACTACTGATAATAGTATCATTAATTTAAATTATAGGCAGGCATACATACTTCACAGTGAAAGAAAATTAGTAACTATCTTATTAATGGAAATCACATAGCAAAGGCTTTTAGGTAGAGCAAAAGTAACCTGTATTATTAAAGTAGAAAATAAAAGCAGTGTTAGAGCTATTACCTCAAATTCTTCCAAAAGATCTGGGGAAAGAGACAGCAATTTGTACCCTACTTCTTAATGCTTAACATGTTTCAAAACTTTACAATTTGGTGAGCCCTTACCTTTCATTTTATCTTCACAAAAGCTTTAAAAGGTTGGCAGGTCAAAATGTTTACAGAGGAGTAAACATTACATGACAAAGACTCTATGACCTGTCTCAACACATGTTTCTTAAAAGGCAGAAATGAGACTGGAAATTGACTTTCTGACTCATAGTCCAGCGCTCTTTCTTTTATGATGGTTCTTTAAAAAAAAATTATCTAACACAACTACACTTCTGTAAATTATATCCTTTAAACTGAGCCTTTCAGTTACCTACTCTGTTCATGAAATGATCTATTTCTGCATCTCCACAAAGGTTCACATTTTATTCTTGGTTTATCTTGGTCAGTTCAGCACAAAATGTTACCAATATTCTCAGTATGGTTTACATTATTTAATCCTCTCACCAAATATCTTTCTATATTTCAGATTTACAAATTAATAAAGGTAAAATAGTTTTAATATGAGCTATCAAAGAATTACTCTGACCCACATTTTGTTATTTTGCAAAGTTTCATTCAATAGCAAGATGCCAAACTACTCTATTTCTGTGATAACAATTTCTGGAAGAAGAACATCCACATGGAAATTCTGTGATGGCATTTCAGTTGAGAAAAACAATCTCATCCTTCAATTCAGGGCTTCCCACAGGTTCGTTCCTAACCTCAACCTCATTGCTTAAGGGGTAACAAAGGTGGCACTGATGAATTTTCGTAGCTTTAGGAACTGTGGGTTTCCTCACGTGTTAAATCAGATTATTAAAAAGCAAGCACTCAACTTAGTTCAGAGGACTGCTATTAAGAACCGTAACTCATTACCAGTCACCTCCATCCAGAAAAAGGAAGAAGTACCACAAAAACTAAGTTCAGTTCACTCAATCATGTCTGGCTCTTTGTGACCCCATGGGCTGCAACACGCCAGGCTACACTGTCCACAAAAACTATTTGCCCTCATTATCTAATCAAAACCTATACCTCTGCCCCAAACCTCTGGCAAACTTCTGTCACCTGTTTCCACACCACCCTACTTCGATTTCTCAGGAGTGGATAAATTCACAGAAAAAAATAGGTAACAGTAGTCCTCAACAAGCAAGGGTTCACGTTCAGGAAGCTTCTCAAACCAGTCCCGCGACTCCTGACTCTAGCCAAAGCAGTCCCATTTCTCCTGATTCTAGGATGGATGCAGCTAACAGGGAAACAATAACAAACAAAACAAGCTGCCAGCGCTGTCCGAGCCCTCACACCTCCTCAACTAGACCTGTAAAGGTCTCCACTAGCCACTTTCAGGGCTCCCAGCCCTCCCCTTCCCTGCTTCCTTAAGCCATAGCAGCAGCTTTTCAAACAGGAAAGAATACTCTCTATATTCGATATGGTCCCATGACTTTCGTGGACTGCGACAGCCATTGGCAGCAGCAAGGATTTGAAGGCGCTCAGAGCGCGGTTCCAGTCCACAATTGCTACTCGCCCTGCTCCAAGGTTCGCAATTCAGCTTCCTTTTTCTGCACAGGTTGGGGGAGGAGCTGTCTGCGTCAGAGGGGCGTGGCTGGGGCAAAGTCAAAATGGCTGCCGTTCTGAGAAGCGGCAGTCACTTGGGGGCGTTAGGGGGCTCGAGGGCAAGAGGTCACGCCCCTCCCCCTCGTGTCTTTAGCGTGCCCAGCGCCTAACGGTTTTCCTCACTCAGCAGACATACTTCCTCTCGTCGTACTCCATACTCTGTTTAACCTTCTGCCACGCTTCTTTCCTCAGATTTCATACTATCCTTGACGCCTCACTTGTGTTCTCAGAGCTTAAGTCTTACGGACGAAAGAAAAAGGTATAGGAATTTTAAAGTACTTTTAAAAAATTATACTTGTATGAAATAAGGACCTGAGGGATTCGGGGCTCGTGATTTTGATTTGTTAGGTTAGACGGGGAGGACAAAAAAGTAAGCCTAGGAGTTTAAGAGATGAAGTTACTGTGAAATATATCTTAGTAATAGATTGTATTTTATAATAAATGGTGAAAAATAGGAAAGCTACTATGAAATCTATAGTGAGCGGGAGGTTGATAGAAATACTAAATAGTGATTAGCATTTATATGTGATTTATTAATATGCCCAAAGGTAATTTACTAGACGCTAAATCTCTAGATTTATGGGAAGGATCTTTGGCTTTGGCGTCGTGTTTCAATTCAGAACTCTTAGAAATTCCAGGAAAGCGCTAATATATATTACTTTAGGGGAAAAAATAGCCATATTAATTATATTTTTAGTGGGAAATTTTATGTGTGATGTTAACGTTTTTCTTATCTTTAATATTTAACTGTGTGGGGAAAATAATGAACAAATAATTTGATAAGCCTCTTTTTATCTTAAGGATCATTTCCTACTGAACCAAAATGGTTCAAAACGATACTGTTTATTCTTTTGTGTTGATGATTATTAGGCTTCAGACTGTTAACTAATTCTAAACCCATAATGCTGGAAAAACAGTCCTTTTTGTGTATAGTTCTGAGGAAGAATAATCTGTAAACCACTTCCATAGGTGAAACTGTACAAAGATTTTTATTTATATCTCTCCACATGTATGTATTTGGGATGCAAGATTTACTTCTCTGGAGACAAAACTTGGCAGATTTAATTATTATTTTATCACTTTACTTGCTAGATAAACAATTGTATTTCACAGTTTGAGGATTTTCTTGGTGAAAAAGTAAAAAAGAATGTTTCTAAAAATTCTTCGCTATGTTTTTAATACGTACTTATACAGTTCTTTCAGTAAATCCACATGTAGACCAGAACAATGCACCAAAGCTTAAGCATTTCTAAGTTTTATGTAAAGTACTTTAGTTATGGGGCTTCCTTTGAGGCTCAGCCAGTAAAGAAACCGCCTGCAATGTGGGAGACCTGGGTTCGATCCCTGGGTTGGGATGATCCCCTGGATAAGGGAAGGGCTACCCACTCCAGTATTTTGGCTTGGAGAATTCCATGGATTGTATAGTCTGCGGAGTTGCAGAGTTGGACACGACTGAGTGACTTTCACTTTCACTTTTCTTATGTTCTTCTAAAAAAGAGCAAATCTTTTTTTAAAAAAGTATTTTAAAAGTGTTTTTGCATATTGTGGATCTTCTTAAGAGAGGGATATAAGGATAGGATCAGGTTTTTGGTAAAAATAAGATCTGACGATATTTGTCCAGTTAGTAAGTTTGTTACTGTTGTCCATCTTAAGTTAAAAAAAAAAAAAAAAAAAAAACAGAGTTCTAAACTAATTTTGATTCCAAAAATTGCCCTTGTATTATCCTTGAATTTCTTTTTTTCTTAAAGTTAGATTTAGTATTTTTTTTTAAATCTTAGGCACAGTAATAGAACTATAAATACATGTGTTAGTCACTCAGTCATGTCTGACTCTGTGACTCCATGAATTGTAACTTGCCAAGCTCCTTTATCCATGGGATTCTCCAGGCAAGAATACTGGAGTGTGTAGCCATTCCCTTCTTCAGGGGATCTTCCTGACCAAGTGATTGGACCCAGGTCTCCTGCATTGATGGCAGATTCTTTACCATCTGAGCCACCAGCATATTCAGTAATAACTTCTGCTGTTGAGAACAAAGAACTGAAATCTGTTAATAATATACTTGTTTTATGGCAGAGCAAATATATTACAGAGAAAAGAAATACATGAAATTTTAATTTGTTTTAAACATCGAGTACCTGTAAAATAATATTTGTAAAACATGAGCACAGAACAACAAACTCCTGTGACTGAGTATCCATTATGAGAAAAGAAAATTACCATTTCCCATAAATTCTCTTGTGTAATCCTTTCCTAATCACATTCCTTTCCTTCCCTCTTTAGAGGCCACTGTTATCTCAACTTCATATATAGTATCCCTGTTTTTTTTTTTTTTTAAATAGTTTTACCATAGTATTTGCATTCCTAAACAGTATGTTCTTTAGTGTTATGTGTTTTTGAACTTTGTGTTGATGAAGTCATAACTACTTTTCCTTCTTCTTTGACTTGCTTTTGTAACTCATTATAATGTTCCTTATTTATTTTACTACATGTAACCATAGTTCATTCATTTTCACTGCAATAGAGTTTTCTGCTGTATAAATATATCAGGATTTATTCATGTACTGTCCTGAGGATGGTTATTTGGGTTGTTTCCAAATTAATATATTAATGTTATATTAACACATAATCCAATTAAACACTTAAGATCACTGGACTTATTGTATTCTCATAAACATGTTAGTATAAAATCTGGAAATGTTTAGTTAATCAATGTTACTGTTTTTAAAAGCTAGATGTAATCTTCAAAAATATAATTTTACACTCTAGGCACACCCTAGGCATAATTATTCATTCATTGTTCATTGTATTTAGTAATATTTCTTTTTGTTTTGGGTTATCTCAGATATTGGTTTTGTTTCTTCCACTCTACCAGATTTAGTAATACCTCCTACCCTGTCTAACCTAAATAGGCAACTGTGTTTTTCTTTTTTCATCCTTAGAACATGGCTAAAGTGATAAAGGTGATAAGTATAAGGCCTCCCAAACTGTTCTTTTGGGACTTTAAATAACAAGGTTTAACTGAAACAATGTAAGTCACATATTGATAAACTCAGATATGGTAAATTTCACCTATGAAACTTAGAGAGATGTGTTCTGAGATCTTGAATTTTTACTGGAATAATTGAGATATAAAGAACCAATATAGTCTCTTAACTCAGGAACTGTTGAATGTGTTAAGCTCTGGCATGAATAAAGCTAATATGGTAATTATAATTCCCCCAGGATATTGAGTTGTTTTCATAATTCTTCATTTTTAAGTTCTCTATTTTTCAATCCATTGTAATACAAAGAACAAGCTTTCCTTTTTAAAGTTAAAAGCATTTATCTGACAATTTCAGTTGAAATCTAAATTAATTTTTAAAATTTAATTGAGATTGTTTTGTGACAACACAACAGCATTTTAGTTGTATTTTAGCAAACAACTTAAAGATGATAAGAAAATTCAATGGTATAAAACAGTTAAACTTTCCTTGATGTAGAAAAAAAAGTATATGCCAGAAAAGATAATGATGTACTATTATATGTGAGTTAGTAGCTCAGTCGTGGAGAAGGCAATGGCACCCCACTCCAGTACTCTTGCCTGGAGAATCCCAGGGATGGGGGAGCCTGGTGGGCTGCCGTCTATGGGGTCACACAGAGTCGGACATGACTGAAGTGACTTAGCAGCAGCAGCAGCTCAGTCGTGTCTGACTCCTTGCAACCTCATTGTCTGTAGCCGGCCAGGCTCCTCTGTCCATGTGATTTGCCAGGCAAGAATACTGGAATGGGTAGTACCTCTCAAACTTTAGTGTTCTTGCTAAAAATACAGATGGTTGGGACTTGCCTCTGTAGATTCTGATAGAATAAGTTTGGAGCAGGCCTCAGAAGTCTGTATTTTGCCTCTGGTGTGTAATGGAAATGAACGTTCTAATATAGAGGAATAAAAATCTCATTATACTGCCTAAAATAACTCAATTTGGGTGGAACTTTATAGTTTAAAAAGTACTGCTTGTATATCATTTTGTTTGATACTTAGTAATCTGGGAAATAGATTTAAGGGACTAGATCTGATAGAGTGCCTGATGAACTATGGACAGAGCTTCATGACATTGTACAGGAGACAGGAATCAAGACCATCCCTATGGAAAATAAATGCAAAAAAGCAAAATGGCTGTCTGGGGAGGCCTTACAAATAGCTGTGAAAAGAAGAGAAGCGAAAAGCAAAGGAGAAAAGGAAAGATATAAGCATCTGAATGCAGAGTTCCAAAGAATAGCAATGAGAGGTAAGAAAGCCTTCCTTAGCGATCAATGCAAAGAAATAGAGGAAAACAATAGAATGGGAAAGCCTAGAGATCTCTTCAAGAAAATTAAAGATACCAAGGGAACATTTCATGCAAAGATAGGCTCGATAAAGGACAGAAATGGTATGGACCTAACAGAGGGAGAAGATATTAAGAGGTGGCAAGAATACACAGAAGAACTGTACAAAAAAGATCTTCACGACCCAGATAATCACCATGGTGTGATCACTCACCTAGAGCCAGACATCCTGGAATGTGAAGTCAAGTGGGCCTTAGAATGCATCACTATGAACAAAGCTAGTGGAGGTGATGGAATTCCAGTGGAGCTATTTCAAATCCCTAAAGATGATGCTGTGAAAGTGCTGCACTCAATTTGCCAGCAAATTTGGAAAACTCAGCAGTGGCCACAGGACTGGAAAAGGTCAGTTTTCATTCCAATCCCAAAGAAAGGCAATGCCAAAGAATGCTCAAACTACCGCACAATTGCACTCATCTCACACGCTAGTATAGTAATGCTCAAAATTCTCCAAGCCAGGCTTCAGCAGTACATGAACCGTGAACTTCCAGATGTTCAAGCTGGTTTTAGAAAAGGCAGAGGAACCAGAGATCAAATTGCCAACATCTGCTGGATCATGGAAAAAACAAGAGAGTTCCAGAAAACATCTGTTTCTGCTTTATTGACTATGCCAAAGCCTTTGACTGTGTGGATCACAATAAACTGTGGAAAATTCTTCAAGAGATGGGAATACCAGACCACCTGACCCGCCTCTTGAGAAACCTTTATGCAGGTCAGGAAGCAGCAGCTAGAACTGGACATGGAACAACAGCCTGGTTCCAAGCAGCAAAAGGAGTTTGTCAAGGCTGTATATTGTCACCCTGCTTATTTAACTTATATGCAGAGTACATCATGAGAAATGCTGAACTTGAAGAAACAAGCTGGAATCAAGATTTCCAGGAGAAATATCAATAACCTCAGATATGCAGATGACACCACCCTTATGGCAGAAAGTGAAGAGAAACTAAAAAGCCTCTTGATGAAAGTGAAAGAGGAGAATGAAAAAGTTGGTTTAAAGCTCAACATTCAGCAAACTAAGATCATGGCATCTGGTTCCATCAGTTCATGGGAAATAGATGGGGAAACAGTGGAAACCATGTCATACTCTATTTTTTGGGCTCCAAAATCACTGCAGGTGGTGATTGCAGCCATGAAATTAAAAGACGCTTACTCCTCGGAAGGAAATTTATGACCAACCTAGATAGCATATTGAAAAGCAGAGACATTACTTTGCCAACAAAGGTCCATCTAGTCAAGGCTATGGTTTTTCCAGTGGTCATGTATGGATGTGAGAATTGGAGTGTGAAGAAAGCTGAGTGCCAAAGAATTGATGCTTTTGAACTGTCGTGTTGGAGAAGACTCTTGAGAGTCCCTTAGACTGCAAAGGAGATCCAACCAGTGCATTCTAAAGATCAGTCCTGGGTGTTCATTGAAAGGACTGGTGCTAAAGCTGTAACTCCAATACTTTGGCTACCTCATGTGAAGAGTGGACTCATTGGAAAAGACTCTGATGTTGGGAGGGATTGGGGGCGGGAGGAGAAGGGGACGATAGAGGATGAGATGGCTGGATGGCATCACCGACTCGATGGACATGAGTTTGAGTGCACTCCGGGAGTTGGTGATGGACAGGGAGGCCCGGCGTGCTGCGATTCTTTGGGTCGCAAAGAGTCGGACACGACTGAGTGACTGAACTGAACTGAACTGAGTCTGAGGCAAACTGGCACGTATTATTATCCTCTTCTTACCAATTAAAAATAAAGACAAACAATCTCAGAAAGATTATATGATTTTCCCAAGCAAGTTTTAAGCAAATGGAGGCCCCTGATTCAATTCAAGATTCTGATTCCTCATTCACTACTTTCAAATGCACATAGCTGAATGGCAAGGAGGAATCATAAATAAGACCACTTCTGCTTCTTGTTTCTATAGTTCAGTTACCCATTTATCAGGTTAAAATGAAGAATTATTCCAGCTTGCACACAGTCTTTCTAATTTCTATAAGAAGAATGTTTGGTTTCCCGGAAATTGTAGTGTGGTATAAATGAGGGTCTTTCCTGTTTATAATGGAAAAATATTTTCACTAGGCAGACAGAGAACACCTTGCTGGTTTCATTGTTCTGCTGTTTTTTGTTTGATTTTCAAAAATTTGTACAAGTGAAAGGTGAAAGAGATTAGGGCTACAGATGAGGTAAAGCTCTTTTAGCTGGGGCAAATAGAAGATTAAGTGGGATTAGAAGTTTAAAGACAAAAAGAATGGGTTTAAGTGGCTGCCATAGGTGACTTAAAAATGTTTCCAATTTACACTGATAATTAGAAAGTGAGAGATGAGTAAAAGGAGACAAGATGAGAATCTGGATGCAAGGTTTAAGTGAACCAGAAAATAATGAAAAAATAGTCTTGAATAGTTAGGAAAAATACATCTACATATTTACCATTTCTATATGTGAAATTTCTAATATTTCACTATTACTTTAGTAAGAAGTGATAATATTTGGTGATTAAAATATATAGTTATCCAAAAGACCATTTCTCTAGAAACTTTTACTATGACAGAGCACTCAATACTTTAAAATTTATCTTTGCCAGGAAACCTTTTTAAAACTTGAATAATCAGGTGAGTTGATTGAGTCTTAAAGGATAACATTGTGAGAAAGAACAAAGCATTTGCTACTGTTAGAGATACTTTGCACTTCAGATGATATCGAAAGAGTTTTGAGAGTTGTAAGAGTCAGAAATTCTTTAATATAAGTGTAAGTGTTCATATAGAAACTTTTTAGTTTTCTTTTTTATTGAAGTTTAGGTGATAGTTTCAGAAGTACAACATAAGTGATTCAACATCTTTATATATTGTACTTCATTTAATGTTATAAAATATTGGCTATATTCCCTGTTCCATACATTACACCCTTGTAGGTTATTTTATACATAGTAGTTTTACTTCTTAATCTGCTACCCCATCCCTCTCCGCAGTGATAACCAATGCTTTGTTCTGCATATTTGTGAGACTTTCTATGTTTTGAAGATTCCATTCATTAATTGATGGACACTTAGTCTGCCTCCATATCATGGCTGTTGTAAATAATGCCCTTATGAACATTGGTGTACATATGTCTTTTTTGAATTGGTGTTCCTTTTTTTCAAATATTTACTCTGGGCTGGGATAGATGGATCATATGGTAGTTCTATTTTTAGTTTTTTGTGCAGCCTTCATATTATTTTCGATAGTGGCTGTAAGCAATTTATATTCCTATCAACATTATATCAGTGGTCCCTTTTCTCTATATCCTCTTGGACATTTGTTATTTGTTGTATTTTTGATGACAGTCATTCTGACAAATGTGAGGTCATATTTCATTGTTATTTTTATTTGCAGTTCTCTGATGATTAGAGGTGTGGAATATCTTTTTTTGTGGCTATTGGACATTTATATGAGTTTTTTTAAATGTCTATTTAGGTGTTCTCTCTTTAATTTTTGATATTAAGTTGTGCTGTTTATATATTTTGGATATAAATCCTTTATTAGACATTATCATTTACAAGTATTTTCTCCCATTCAGTAAGTTGTATTTTCATTTTGTTGATGGTTTCCTTTGTTGTGTAAAAGCTTTTAAGTTTGATTAGGTCTTATTTGTTTCTTTTTGTTTCTGTGTCCCTTGCTTTAGGAGACAGATTGCTAAGATTTTTGTCAAAGAGTGTACTGCCTGGTTTCTTCTAGGAGTTTTATGGTTTCCAGCCTTACATTTAGACTGTAAATCTATTTTGAGTTTATTTTTATATGATATGAGAAAATTTTCTAATTCTATTATTTTACATACAGTTATCTAGTTCTCCCAGCACCACTTATTGAAGAGATTGTCTTTTCTCCAGTATGTTCTCCAATATGATCTTGCCTCCTCGGTTGTTGATAATTGACTAAAATGGATGAGTTTACTTCTAGGCATTCAATTTTGTTTTATTGATCTATATGTTTGCTTTTGTGCTAGTTCCATGCTGTTTTGACTACTGTAGTTTTGTTATATAGAGTGAATGCAAGAGCATTATCCTTCTAGCTTTATTCTTTTTTTTTCCTCAAGATTGCTTTGGCAGTTCAGGTTCTTTGTGGTTCTTTATGAATTTTAGGATTACCTGTTCTAGTTCTGTGAAAAATACCATAGGTGTTTTGATAGGAATTGCTTAAATCTGTAGATTGCTTTGAGTAATATGGACATTTTATTTTATTTATTTTTTTTAATTTTATTTTATTTTTAAACTTTACAATATTGTATTAGTTTTGCCAAATATCGAAATGAATCCGCCACAGGTATACCCGCGTTCCCCATCCTGAACCCTCCTCCCTCCTCCCTCCTCTACCCTCCCTCTGGTCATTTTAATAATAACAATTCTTCCAATCATGAACACAGGATATCTTTCCATTTCTTTGTATCATCTTCAATTTCTTTCAGTGTTTTATAGTTTTTAGAGTGCAGGTCTCTCATCTTCTTGGTTAAGTTTATTCCTAGGTATATATATATATATATATATTTTTTTTTTTTCCTAATGCAATTTTAGATGGGGTTCTTTTCTTGCTTTCTCTTTCTGATAGTTCATTATTATTGTACATAAAAGCAATGGATTTCTGTGTAAAAATCATGTATCCTGCAACTTTACTGAATGCATTTATTAGTTCTAGTATATTTTTAGAGACTTCAGTTTTTCTATGTATAATATTATGTCATCTGCAAAAAGTGACAGTTTTACTTATTTCCTTCCATTTTGGATGTCCTTTATTTATTTTTCTTTTCTGATTGCTATAACTAGGACTTCCAGTACTATGTTAAATATATATGTTGAGAGTGGACATCCTTGTCTTATTCCTGATTTTAGAGGAAAACCTAAGAAGCTCATTTTAAATAAACCTTTTCCTTATCTCTCTTATTTTAGCATGTAGGAGCTATTTGAACAAACCCTTAAAAGAAGAAAAAGCAAAAAATAAGAGACTTTTATCATAAAAACAGATGAATGCAAGGCAAAAAGCAAACAAACAAAATACCTGCTCTTTTAACAACAACAACAACTCTCCTCTACTCATGTACCCTATTTTACTGGCCACAGAACCTATACACTTAGCTCCAGATACTGCTAATTTAGTATTACTTTCCTACTACTCTTCATCCCACATCAATTTTGGAATCTCAAGTCAAAATTCTAGCAAAATCTTTCACTGGTTTTAGAACTTTCAGTCAGTTCAGTTGCTCAGTCGTCTCCAACTCTTTGTGACCCCTTGGACTGCAGCACGCCAGGTCCCCCCTGTCTATCACCAACTCCTGGAGCTTGCTCAAGCTTGTGTCCATCAAGTCGATGATGCCATCCAACCATCTCAACCTCTGTTATCCCCTTCTCCTACTACTCAGTTTTTCCCAGCATCAGGGTCTTTTCCAATGAGTCAGTTTTTCACATCAGGTGGCCGAAGTATTGGAGTTTCAGCTTCAGTATCAGTCCTTCCAATGAATATTCAAGACTGATTTCCTTTAAGATGGACTGGTTGGCTCTCCTTGCAGTCCAAGGGACTCTCAAGAATCTTCTCCAACACCGCAATTCAAAAGCATCAATTTGTCAGCTTTCTTTATGGTTCAACTCTCACATCCATACGTGACTACTGGAAAAACCATAGCTTTGACTAGACACACCTTTGTTGGCAAAGTAATATCTCTGCTTTTTAATATGCTGTCTAGGTTTGTCATAGCTTTTCTTCCAAAGGTCAAACATTTTTAAATTTCATGGCTACAGTCATGATCTTCAGTGATTTTGGAGCCCCCCAAAAATAAAGTCTGTCACTGTTTCCATTGTTTCCCCATCTATTTGCCATGAAGTGTTGGGACTGGATGCCATGATCTTAGTTTTTTGAACGTTGAGTTTGAATGTAAAGTTTAGAACTGTAGTGAATGGTTAAAGCTGAGTTAGCATGCTTTGTAACATCCTCTATATTTTAATACATATATTATTTGATTTTTTAATATTGTTTTCTTCAAATTCAGCTATAATTGTGGTACACATTTCTTACCTCTAAATCAAAGTTTCTCAACCAGCATTGTAGACATTTTGGGCTGCGCAGTTATTTGAATTGGGCACTGTTCTATATGTTATAGGATGTTTAGTGGTATCCTTGACCTCTGTACTGTAGATACCTGTAAATCCCCTGCAACTTGTGATAACCAAAAATATCTCCAGAGATTGCTAAATATCCTATAGAGGCTAAGATCACCTCCAGTTATAAACTACCTCTGTAGCTCTAGAATTATCTAACACTACTTTTATATTAAACTGATAAACATACAACAGTAGCAACAAAAATAAGCTTACTCTTTTTCAGGAACAACCATAGTAAGATAAAAACAACAATATCTCTTAAGTTTTGAACCATTTTATTCTTAATATAATTAGTAAAATTAATGCCCAGTCAAGGATTTTTTTAAATTTTATTTTATTTTTAAACTTTACCAATTGTATTAGTTTTGCCAAATATCAAAATGAAGGATTTTTAAATTACTGCAACATTTTCACTTTGTAGGCAGTGGAAAGAGCAAGGCATTTGGAATCATTCAGAGCTAGGTTCAACTTTCTGATTCTTATACTGAATGGCTGCTCTTCTTGGACAAGTTATTTAACATCTTTACATGTCAATTTCCTCATTTGCAAAAACAGATAATAGCATTGATTTCCTAAGTTTATTGTGAGATTATCTTGAAAGTTATAAGAGTTAAAATAGAGGCACTCAGACAGTCAGACATAGTAGTTAAGTAATGTCTTCTCTAGCCGAAAAAAGATACCCCCCAAAAAAACCCCAAAGACAAAAATGAAAACAACACAAACAAAAAATACCTCAACAAAGAGGTAAATATCATCTAGAAAAGTACTTGAAACAAAAGAGAAAACTACAGTGTTGAGGTAAAAACATGTCCTTGGTACTTGGAAAAATTGGGGCATTTATGATAACCACTCCTTGAGAAAGAATTAATGTCAAAAGAGAGGCTAGAGGAGACAGTTACAAATACCAGAGGGACTTTTATAAGAATATACTGTTTAATATTCTTCTGCATAGAAAGAATGGGTAAATGTTGATTTAATCAGTTTATAAAATCAAGGAGCATATAGATAGAGTAGGGCTTCCAAGGTGGTGCTGTGCTGTGCTTAGTCGCTCAGTTCTGTGACTCTTTGTGACCCCATGGTCTATAGCCCACCAGGCTCCTCTCCATGGGGATTCTCCAGGGTCAAGAATACTGAAGTAGGTTGCCATGCCCTCCTCCAGGGGAATCTTCTCAACACAGGGGTTGAACTGAGGTCTTCCACATTGCAGGTGGATTCTTTACCATCTGAGCCACCAGGGAAGCCCAAGAATACTGGAATGGGTAGCCTATCTCTTCTCCAGGGAATCTTCCTAATCCAGGAATTGAACCAGAGTCTCCTGCATTGCAAGTGGATTCTTTACAAGCTAAGCTACCTGTTTGTAAAATCACAGAGTGTATAGGTAGAGTAGGGCTTCCCAGGTGGCACTAGTGGTAAAGAATCCACCTGCCAATGCAGGAGATACAAAAGATACGGGTTTTATCCCTGGGTTGGGAAGATCCCCTAGAGTAGAAAATGGCATCCTAATCCAGTATTCTTGCCTGACAAATTCCATAGACAGAGGAGCCTAGCAGGCTACATTCCATGGGACTATAGACATCTGGACATGTTTGAGCACGTGCATGTGCACATACACACACACACGTAGAGTAAATGTAAATTTGCTTCTAGAATCATTTTTTAATTAATTTTTAATTGGAGAATAATTTACAGTATTGTGATAGTTTTGGCTATACATCAACATGAACCAGCCACAGATATTCGTGTCCCCCCATCCTAAAACCCTCCCTCCTCCCTCCCATACTATTCTTCTGGGTTGTCCCAGAGCATTGGATTTTGGATGCCCTGATTCATGCATCAAACTTGCACTGGTCATCTGTTTTACATATGGTAATATACATGCTTCAATGCTATTTTCTCAAATCATCCCACCCTCACCTTCTCCTGGTTAGTCCAAATGCCTGTTCTTAACATTTATGTCTCCTTTGTTACCCTGCATGTATGATCATTGGTACTGTCTTTCTAAATTACATATATATATGCAGTAATATATAGTATTTGTCTTTCTTTTTCTGACTTACTTCACTCTGTATAATAGGTTCCAGGTTCATCCACCTCATTAAAACTGATTCAAATGGGTTCCTTTTTATAGCTAAGTAATATTCCATTGTGCATATGTACCACAACTTCTTATCCCATTCATCTGCTGATGGAAATCTAGGTTGCTTCCATGTCCTAGCTGTTGTAAATAGTTCTGCAATGAACATTAGGGTACATGTGTCTGTTTCAATTCTGGTTTCTGCAGGGTGTATACCCAGCAGTAGGATTTCTGGGTCATATAGCAGTGTCAGAAGATACCTCATTGTGATTTTGATTTCCATTTATCTAATAATGAGTGATATTGAGTATCTTTTCATATGTTTATTAGACATCTGTATGTCTTCTTTGGAGAAATATCTGTTTAGGTCTTTTGATCATTTTGTGATTGGGCTGTTCATTTTTCTGATATTGAGCTTCATGAGCTGCTTGTTTATTTTGGAGATTAATTCTTTGTGATTTGTTTGCTATTATTTTTTCCCATTCTAAGGGCTTTATTTTCACATTGCTTATAGTTTCCTTCATTGCACAAAACTTTTAAGTTTAATTAGGTCCCATTTGTTTATTTTTGTCTTTATTTCCTTTACTCTGGGAGGTGGGTCATAGAGGATCTTGCTGTGACTTATGTCATAGAGTGTTCTGCCTATGTTTTCCTCTAAGAGTTTTATAGTTTCTCATCTTACATTTAGGTCTTTAATCCATTTTGAGTTTATTTTAGTGTGTGGTGTTAGAAAGTTATTCTAGTTTCATTCTCTTACATGTAGTTGACCAGTTTTCCCAGCACTTGTGGAGACTGTCATTTCTCCATTGTATATTTTTGCTTCTTTTGTTGAAATAAATCGTTTATAGTTGCATGGATTTATCTCTGGGCTTTCTACTTTGTTTCATTGATCTATGTTTCTGCATTTGTGCCACTACCATACTGTCTTGATGACTTTATCTTTGTGATATAGTCTGAAGTCAAAAAGATTAATTACTCCAGTTCCATTCTTCTTTATCAAGATTGCTTTGACTACTCAGGTCTTTTGTGTTTCCACAGAAATTGTGAAATTATTTCTTCTAGTTCTGTGAAAAATACCATAAGTAGTTTGATAGGGATTGCATTGCATATAGACTACTTTGGGTAGTATTCTCATTTTCCCTATATTGATTATTCCAATACAAGAACATGGTGTATTTTTCCATCTATTTGTGTCATCTCTGATTTCTTTCATCAGTGTTTTATAGTTTTCTGTATACAGATCTTTTTTCTTTAGGTAAATTTGTTCCTAAATATTTTATTCTTTTTGTGGCAATGGTAAATGGGATTGTTTGCTTAATTTCTCTTTCTTATTTTTCTTTGTCAGTGTATATAAATGCAAGGGATTTATGTGTATTGATTTTATGTCTTGCAGTTTTACTATATTCATTGATTAGCTCTAGTAATTTTCCAGTGGCATCTTTAGGGTTTTCTATGTAGAGAATATAGAAGAAGTTGAGGTCTCCCTTGACCACACTAATCTTATTCTTTATACTCCCTCCTGAAAACAACTACTTTCATGAGGTACTGTGTCTACTTTTACATGCATAAATATACAGTCATGGGTAGTATACAATATTTTGTATGCATTCTTAATTTATATAAATATTGCACCTAGTATATGTCCAAGTTCTATTCTTTTTCCTCAGCTTTGTTTTTGAGACCTATTTGTGCTGATGTATGTACATTTGAATATATAATAACCCACTATATCAATATGCCACATTTTATTTATCTATTCCAATCGATGCACATTTATAAACTGCTTTCATTTTTTTTCAGTTATAGGCAGTGCTACTGTGACTCATTGTGTCTCACTGTACACGTTTGCAAGAGTTCTCTAAGGTCTATATTGGAATTGGAACTACTGGGACATTAGGGTAGAAATAGCTATTTTGAAATGAATAAGAGAAGTACCATTTTATATGTTAAAAGGTTTTGTATACTGAAAAAATGAAGATTCAGAAAGGAATTAACTTTGAATGCATTTTATGGAAGAGCTAGCTTTTCTTTGGAAATTGGTGCCTTAGAAATCACACATGTCTGCTTATTTCAAGAACAGTACAGTGAAATAAGATTGCCTACTGTGTGCTCAGTATTATAAAACTGATGTTATCAGTAACAGATTACTGAGCTGGATGGACTCTGAATCTGATCCAGAATGGCCTTTATTATGCTTTATTCAATTAGAAGGAAAAATTATCTACCGAACAAGATCAATGTATCAGGCAAAAGTCTACAAAGACTAAATATATCAGGTTAATTGCATATTTGATTTGCATAGCTCTGGTGTAGAATGTTTGTCAGGCACTTCCATCCTCTCTGAACTTCACAATTTTAAATACTATTGTTAGTTGTAGCTGAGCTATACTAACAATTAATATTTCCATGTATATGTTAATAACTCCTTCCTAAAATGGGGTATTGGGTAAGGCATGTGAAGATATATAGGAAAATATATATCACTTGATTCACAATAAAACTAGAATAAAAGAGGCAGCCAGTTTAAAAAAATTCTCATAAGAATATAAAGAAAAATAAGAATTTATGAAAAAAAGTCAAAGTATAAAAAGCCAATCCTATGGACACTCAAGACAGTAACTTGTTCAAATGGTATTAAACAGACTTTTCATAGAACTTTTCATTGAGATAACCACTCTGACTACAATATGTCTCAAATTTTGTATTTGGTTAAAAAAGAAGAAAACCCAAACAAACAAAAAAAAACTCTTATTATTCCAGACTTTGTGTATCTCAGTTGCCTGAAAACAAAACAGTGACTTTCAATGGCAACCAAATTCATCTGACCAACTTCCAAGTCAGGTCCTATGCCAAAGCTTAATCAGAACTGGCAATTGTCTGGATTACACAAAAATTAATTACTGTCTGTTTCTGTTTTTCAGATTTAATTCTTTGTGAAAAAGAGATCATCTGATATTTGACATCTATCTAACTGAAGTTTCACTAACGGAAGGTAAGATAGAAAGTTTAGAGAGATGCAAGTTTACAAATTAGAGGGAAAAAGAGCAGTTGTATAACTTGATAAATACTGTATATCAGTTTGGTATGAATTAAGCATTTCATTCTTTATTTTGTCCTTCAGATCACACATCATTTAAGATGCTTTTATGAACAGGGTAGAGGATCATCTTGAAAATTCCCTTTGATAATAATAATAAATAAAGTATGATTTTCATAAATAGTTGTTCAACTTTGGATAGAAGAAAGATTATAGATATACACTTGACAAGCATATGCTCCATTATATTATTCTTTTGCATTGCTTTTTTGTTTAAACTTATATTTCTCTATTAGTATCCCTTTCTCCTTTGTTATTAACTTTATCTATTTTTTTAAATTTTCATATTCATCCACAGTACAACTCTTTTGGATAATTCAAAAATTATGCTTGACCAAGGAATCTCAAGCTCAACCTAGCTTTTTATACTTTAAACCTGAAGGAATTTACTGGAACTCGTAGGATGCAGTGCACTTAAAATGAAGTTTTAGTTCATAGTCTTATGCCAAGTGCATGAGTGTATAAGTGTCCTAGAAGCCTATCAATTTCTGAAAAGATGCCATTAAAATTTAATATCAAACATTCAAAGTGATGTGGGTTTTCCATTTGGTGCTAGTGATAAAGAACGTGCCTGCCATTGCAGAAGACAAAAGAAACACAGTTCAGTCCCTAGGTCGAGAAGACCCCCTGGAGGAGGACATGGCAACCTACACAAGTATTCTTGCCTGGAGAATCTCCATGGACAGAGGAGCCTGGCAGGCTACAGTCCATAGGGTCGCAAAGAGTAGGACACGACTGAAGTGACTTAACACACATGCATTCAGAGTGATATAATCTCTCTGGTAATCACACTGGTAAACAAAGTTGGGTTACTACCTAATTTATTATTATTATTGTTTGTGTGTGTGCTTTTTTTTTTTTTTGTCACCAAGTTATGTGCGACTCTTTTGCAAACCCATGGATTGTAGCCTTCCAGGCTCTTCTGTCCATGGAATTTTCCAGACAAGAATACTGGAGTGGGTTGCCATTTCCTTCTCCAGGGAATCTTCCCAACCCAGGGATCAAACATGCATCTCTTGCATTAGGCAGATTCTTTACCACTGAACCACTCGGGAATACCTATGTGTGTATTAACTCTTCAATTAATTTATAATCTTCCTTAGAACCAGGTCATTTTATTCCTTATGTGACTTTGACCACTGGAACCAACTGATTTACTTGCACATAGTTGAAATTTATTTAGTACACTTTTAATGTTGATGAGGTTTTATTATTACTTTTAAAAATAGAATTGTTTATTCAGAGAGCTATCTTCATATCCTGTTACATTTCTTTTATTGAAAGAAATATGCAAATGTTTGAGAAGTAAGTTATTTATAACCGATAATTGCTGAAAAGAAAAGAGAAACTCTTAGGCAATTTTCAATAGCCAAAAATGTCTGTTAAAATCATCTTTCTGCTTAAGTGAACAGTATATCTAAAGTTGAGAACTGCTTGTTTAATACAAATAGCAGATGCTTTATATCTTAACATATTAGTTACTTTTGATACCAGTCAGTAACTGAGCATGAATCAACTTCCCACAGAATTAGCAGTGGAGCAGTGGAAAATACTCTCTTAATGAACCTTGGATGTCTTTGGGCTGATAGTGATAAAACAACATAATTTTGGTACTAGCAAAGCTGATCATGATTTTATGAATGATATAATTATAACTTAACTGACTGACGATCCTGCAACTTTATAGTTATTGAGTTCAGTCACTCAGTTGTGTCCAATTCTTTGCAACCCCATGGGCTGCAGCACGCCAGGCCTCCCTGTCCATCACCAACTCCCGGAGTTCACCCAAACTCATGTCCATTGAGTCAGTGATGCCATCCAACCATCTCATCCTCTGTCACCCCCTTCTCCTCCCTCCTTCAATCTTTCCCAGCATTAGGGTTTTTTCTTTTTCAAATGAATCAGCTCTTCACATCAGATGGCCAAAGTATTGGAGTTTTAGCTTCAACATCAGTCCTTCCAATGAATATTCAGGACTGATTTCCTTTAGGATGGACTGGTTGGATCTCCTTGCAGTCCAAGGGGCTCTCAAGAGTCTTATCCAACACCACAGTTCAAAAGCGTCAATTCTTCAGCACTCAGCTTTCTTTATAGTCCAACTCTCACATCCATACATGACTACTGCAAAAACCATATTCCATAAACCATATTCCAAATAAACCATATTCCAAAACCATTATAGTTATTAAATATCATATATTAAAGTGTCCTTCTGGTTACAGTTCCTTTCAAGAGAAATGTGTCCTCCGCAACCACAAAAAACAATATTCATTATGAGTAGCTAAAAAAGAAGACCCTGTCAAAATACCATGTAGTTACATGTTACAGCAAGGAAGCCAGCAAGTCCTATTTTATTATTATCTTAAACTATATATGAAGCAATGTACTGATATTTAATAGAAAGAAATGTGGTAAGAACTTTTAAGTACTGTCCCTCTCTAAAATGGAATAGATGAAGAGCTGTCTTCCAGCTTGTAATCATAAGAAAAATTGAGATCACACACTTCACAGAGAACACACTGATTTTATCACAACCAATAGTTTTCTCCATGAAGCAGACTATGGTTTTAATTACTCTAGGAATTTTTTCTTTGTAGATAGGCTTACCCTATAAAGTCTTTATACTAATGACATAATAGGGAATATCTTTGCTGAATTTAATTAATCAATTAGTACACTTTGATGGATACCTTCTATTTCCCCACACTCTGGGTGAAAAAGAAATGTAAGACATGAATTATGCCCTCAGGGAAGTTACAACGCAGTTGTAGGAATCAAGCCAGCATATGTTACATAATTAGATAGTATCAAATGTCAACTTCACAGCTCTGGCATAGAAGAGATTAATGTTGATCAGAATGATCAAGGCTTTATGCAAGACCTTATGCTTAAAGGATTAGGATACGCCAAGGGAAAAAGGAAAGTAATTCCAGAGTGGTAGAATGACAGTAATGAAAACAGAGAGGTAAGAATCAATACCTTTTCCACTCCAAGGGTATGCCTGTGTTGGTTTGGTCAGTAACTCCACCTTATATCCTAACTGGGAGACTATGAAACTCTAAGTTTTGTATAATATCTTAATAACATTTTCCCAGTTAATTCTGTTCTAAGTAGTAGAGATTAAAGATGGAAATCTTTAAAATATAGCTCAGAGCTGTATATTAAAATAGTTTTACACGTTTCAGAACCAGATGGGTGAGACTGAGAAATCCGTTGTCCCTTTCTTATCAGTTGATATTTATGGCATCATTACACTTGTATGCTTAGTCACTCAGTTATGTCTGACTATTTTCTACCCATTGGATTGTAACTCACCAAGCTCTTCTGCCCATGGGATTGCCCAGACAAGTATACTGGAATGGGTTGCTGTTTCTTTCTCTAGGGAATCTTCCCGACCCATGAATCAAACCCATGTCTCCTGCATTGGCAGGCAGAGTCTTTACTACTGAGCCACCAGAGAAGTCCATTTTACAGATAAGCAAACACAAACTGTTAGAGATTTTACTGTATTACCTATAGTTACATCAACATTTTTTTCACTTTTCAGTTAATATAACAGAAAACAATGATACCACAATAAGGTCCCATTATTACTAAAGAACTCAATGGCATAAAAATAATGAGATAGTTGACTAGATGTGAATAAAACTGAGGTTGTTAGTATTTAGAGATGGATTCTTTTTATCTATTCTCTTGAATAAATTTCAAATTAATACTATCTTATTAGATGGGATATCAACTACCACACAGTTTTAATAGAAGACTAAAGATGAACCCAATTTAGGCATTTGAAGCAAAAGAAATAACATTTGATTCAGGTATATTTGGAAAATATTTTGACAGTTTGAATCATTCATTTTAAAAATTGGTAGCCTTGGTTCCTGTTCAGACTGATAAACTATACAGATTTAAAGCAGAATTTTGGTGTAAACAAAATTAATTTTAGATTTGCTAAACTTCAACTAAAAAACTGGTTTTAGTAAATCATGATCTTTCCCCCTAAGTACAGAATAAAGTTCAACACAATTTCTTGGCCTTTGGAGGTTTAGGAGAATTGCAGATTGATGGTTGTACATGATAATTGGAGAAGAGTGGTGTGTGACATTTGATAGTTTGTGATCAGAGAGGTTACAGAGCAGTAGCTCAACTTCTCTGAATGTTTGAGATAAAGGTATGTATATTAGAAGAACCATTGATAATACTACATATTGGAACATAATTGAACATTTTAATAGCTCCAAGTCAAGCAAAGTAGTTTTGTAGAGTATCCTTGTTATTGCTTACCTGTATATGTAGAATGTGCTGTGCTTAGTCACTCAGTCATGTCCCAACTCTTTGTGACCCCATGGACTGTAGCCCGCCAGGCTCCTCTGTCCATGGGGATTCTCCAGGCAGGAATACTGGAGTGGGTTGCCATGCCCTCCTCCAGGGGACCTTCCCAATCCAGAGATCAGACCCAGGTCTCCCACATTACAGGTGGATTCTTTATCATCTGAGCCACTAGGGAAGCCCAAGAATACTGGAGTGGGTAGCCTATCTCTTCTCCAGGGGAACTTTCCAACCTAGGAATCAAACCAGGATCTCCTGCATTGCAAGCAGATTCTTTACCAACTGAGCTACTTGGGAAGCCCATATGTAGAATAGAACTATATAAAGTTTAAGATGCTAAGGCTTTTAATGATCTAGTTCAACCCTTTCATTTTACAGAGGAGGAGACTGAGGTACAAAGTGGTGAGGTGATTACCAAGTCTCACACTCAATATTAGGGTCAATATTAAAATATAGATATCCTCCCTTCCAATCTAGTCCTTTTTGTTTGTTCTATAACATATTGCCTATATGATACAGTATGATTGAAAGGTTGTTGTTAAAGATGCTAACCTCAGTAAATCCTATCATTGTTCCTCTCATACACCAGAAAATTTCAGTATCAGTAATTCTGTTTTAATATTCCCTAGAGAAATTAATGCTTCCCTGGTGGGTCAGATGGAAAAAAAATCTGCCTATGATGCAGGAGATCCAAATTAGATCCCTGGGTTGGGAAGCTCCCCTGGAGAGGGAGATGTCTACTCACTCCCGTATTCTTGGATGGATAATTTCATAGGCAGAGGAGCTGGGCAGGCTACAGTCCATCAAGTCTCAAAGAGTAGGACACGACTGAGTGACTAACATGCTTTTCAAAGAGAATAACATATAGCTAGCAACCACTGACCAAAGGCTTTCAGGAATCAAATCCTTTTTCCCCCTAGGAATAATGATTCATTACTTGCTAATTCAGTGTTTAGCAAATGAAACATAATTAATGCAAATAATGAGAATCAACTGTATGTATTCTTAACTGTATTTGTAGTGCTTTCAAATTCTGACAGGAAATGGGTCTTCTTTTCTGTATGGTTGTAAATTATTTCTTCCTGGCTGATTGATAACATATAGTTTCTCTGAATCTTTAGTACATCTGTTGAGTTATCTCTCCATTTTTTATTTTACATTCTCATTTAACAAATTTTTGATGATCACTTTATTCAGTATGTGTTTATTGTGGAATTAAATATAAATTGCCCCCAAATTTTTTAATTTACAATGTTATGTGACCATGTAAGTGAGCTGAGTTGTGTCAGATGCTTTTATTATTTCAGTGTCATATAATGTAAATACAACCTTTGAGCAAATGTCTAAAGCAGTAACAAAGCTCAGTCATATTTTTAAAGTAAGCATTCTAGTTCTCTTCTACTCTCTTCCTAGTAGAAGGCTTCCAGCATTCAAAGAGTTTTGTCTTGGCCTTCTTGATTCCCTCACATTTAGCTCTCTTTTGACAGTTTTCTACATCTAACTAGCTCTTTGTCAACTGAGCCTATCCCTCCTAGAACCTCTACCTTAAAAGAAAAAAATAATAAAACAGCTCTTTTTGGTCCAGGAGCTCCTTATTTCTTTCATTCAATCAAGAAATTCCAACAGCATTTGTTAAGGGATTATGAAATAAAACATAAATCAGCCAAATGCCTTAGATAATCCTTATTTGCAGTTAATAAGTCTCCGTGTCATCTTGTATTCATTGTCAGAAAAAAAGATAGCATTTCTAGATAAAGAAAATTATAAAAAGATAAACCTGAATGAAAATTTCAAACCTGTCTCAAGATGGATAACATATGGATAAACACAACATATTGTTATGTGAACCAATCTAGTCATTCAGTGAGATTTTCATTTTGCTTAAGCTGTTATTTAGTAGAAGCCATGTAATTTTGATCAGGAATTTTAGAGGTGTTAAAGAGTACTAAACCATTGGTAATACAGAGGGAAACATGGGTCTTTAAGATTCTTGTTTAATTTTTTAAAATTTTATTGGAGTATAGTTGATTTGCAATTTTGTGTTAGTTTCAGGTGAATAGCATAGTGATTCAGTTATACATATGCATATGTATTCATCCTTTTTCAGATTCTTTTCCCATATAGGTTTTCATAGAATATTGAGTAGAGTTCCTTGTGCTACAGAGTAGGTCCTTGTTGGTTATTAGACTTAAATTGAAGAAAGTGGGGAAAACCACCAGACCATTCAGGTATGACTTAAATCCCTTATGATGATACAGTGCAAGTGAGATAGATTTAAAGGGACTAGATCTGATAGACAGAGTACCTAATGTCACGGAGGTTCATGACATTGTACAGGAGACAGGTATCAAGACAATTCCCAAAAAAAGAAATGCAGAAAAGCAAAATGGCTGTCTGATAGGCCTTACAGATAGCTGTGAAAAGAAGAGAAGTGAAAAGCAAAGGAGAAAAGGAAAGATATACCCATTTGAATGCAGAGTGCCAAAGAATAGCAAGGAGAGATAAGAAAGCCTTCCTCAGCAATCAATGCAAAGAAATAGAGGAAAACAATAGAATGGGAAAGACTAGATACCTCTTTAAGAAAATTAGAGATACCAAGGGAACATTTCATGCAAAGATAGGTTCAATAAAGGACAGAAATGGTATGGACCTAACAGAAGCAGAAGATATTAAGAAGAGGTGGCAAGAATACACAGAAGAACTGTACAAAAAAGATCTTCACGACCCAGATAATCATGATGGTGTGATTACTCACATTCACCTAGAGCCAGACATCTTGCAATGTGAAGTCAAGTTGGCCTTAGGAAACATCACTACAAAAAAAGCTAATGGAGGTGATGAAATTCCAGTGGAGCTATTTCAAATCCTAAAAGTTGATGCTGTGAAAGTGCTGCACTCAATATGCCAGCAAATTTGGAAAACTCAGCAGTGGCCACAGGACTGGAAAAGGTCAGTTTTTATTCCAGTCCCAAAGACAGGCAATGCCAAAGAATGCTCAAACTACCACACAATTGCACTCATCTCACACGCTAGTAAAGTAATGCTTAAAATTCTCCAAGCCAGGCTTCAGCAATACGTGAACCATGAACTTCCAGATGTTCAAGCTGTTTTTAGAAAAGGCAGAGGAACCAGAGATCAAATTGCCAACGTCTGCTGGATCATTTCAAAAGCAAGAGAGCTCCAGAAAAACATCTATTTCTCCTTTATTGACTATGCCAAAACCTTTGACTGTGTGGATCACAATAAACTGTGGAAAATTCTGAAGGAGATTGGAAAACCAGACCACCTGACCTGCCTCTTGAGAAACCCGTGTGCAGGTCAGGAAGCAACAGTTAGAACTGGACACGGCACAACAGACTGGTTCTAAATAGGAAAGGGAGTCTGTCAAGGCTGTATATTGTCATCCTGCTTATTTAACTTATATGCAGAATAAATCATGAGAAATGCTGGGCTCGGGGAAGCACAAGCTGGAGTCAAGATTGCCGGGAGAAAAATCAATAACCTCAGATATGCAGATGACACCACCCTTATGGCATAAAATGAAGAAGGACTGAAGAGCCTCTTGATGAAAGTTTAAGTGGAGAGTGAAAAACTTTGCTTAAAGCTCAACATTCAGAAAACTAAGATCATGGCACCAGTTCCATCACTTTATGGCAGATAGATGGGGAAACAGTAGAAACAGTGGCTGACTTTATTTCTGGGGCTCTAAAATCACTGCAGATGGTGATTGCAGCCATGAACTCCTTGAAAGGAAAGTTATGACCAACCTAGACAGCATATTGAAAAGCAGAGACATTACTTTATCAACAAAGGTCCGTCTAATCAAGGCTATGGTTTTTCCAGTAGTCATGTATGGATGTGAGAGTTGGACCATAAAGAAAGCTGAGCATCAAATAATTGATGCTTTTGAACTGTGGTGTTGGAGAAGACTCTTGAGAGTCCCTTGGACTGCCAGGAAATCCAACCAGTCCATCCTAAAGGACATCATCTTGGGTGTTCATTGGAAGGACTGATGTTGAAGCTGAAACTCCAATACTTTGCCCACCTGATGAGAAAAGCTGACTCATTTGAAAAGACCCTGATGCTGGGAAAGACTGAGGGCAGGAGGAGAAGGGGATGACAGAGGATGAGATGGTTAGATGGCATCACCAACTCAATGGACATGGGTTTGGGTGGACTCTGGCAGTTGATTATGGACAGGGAGGCCTGGCGTGCTATGGTTCATGGGGTCACAAAGAGTCGGACACGACTGAGGGACTGAGGGACTGAACTGAACTGAACTGTTGGTTATCTATGTTATATATAGTAGCATGTAGTAGTATGTATATGTTAATCCCAAGCTCCTGATTTATCCCCCCATCCCCTGATATTTCCCTTTTGGTAACCATAAGTTCATTTTAAAAGCCTGAGAATCTGTTTCTGGTTTTTCAATAGATTCATTTATATGATACTTTTAGATTCCACATATACGTTATATCAGATGCTATTTGTCTTTCTCTGTCTGACTTATTTCACTTAGGATGATAATATCTAGGTTCATCCATGTTGCTGCAAATGGCATTATTGCTTCCTTTTTACAGCTGAGTAATACCCCATTGTATATATGTACCACATCTTTTTTTCAGATTAATTTTTATTGGCATATAATTGATTTACAATATTGCATTACTTTCTGCTATATAACAATTTAAATCAATTATAGCTATACATATATCCACTCTTTTTGGGTTCTTTTTCTATATAGATTGTTACAGTGTACTGAGTAGAGTTCCCTGTGCTATACAGTAGGTCCCCATTAGTCATCTATTGTATGTATGCTAAGTCATGTCAGTCGTGTCCAACTCTGTGCGACCCCATAGACGGCAGCCCAC
Source organism: Bos javanicus (assembly GCF_032452875.1). Classification (NCBI taxonomy): domain Eukaryota; kingdom Metazoa; phylum Chordata; class Mammalia; order Artiodactyla; family Bovidae; genus Bos; species Bos javanicus. The sequence goes on along the minus strand of NC_083897.1, from coordinate 74,025,467 downwards.
CAGGCTCCCCGTCCCTGGGATTTTCAAGGCAAGAACACTGGAGTGGGTTGCCATTTCCTTCTCCAATGAATGAAAGTGAAAAGTGAAAGTGAATTCGCTCAGTCGCGTTCGACTCTTCGCAACCCCATGGACTGCAGCCCACCAGGCTCCTCCATCCATGGGAGTTTCCAGGCAAGAGTACTGGAGTGGGTCGCCAGTGTATGTATAGTAGTGTGTATATATCAATCCAAATCTCTCAGTTTGTCCCTCCCTTCTCTCTCCCTTGGTAACCATAAGTTTGTTTTCTACATCTGTGACTATTTCTGTTTTGTAAATAAGTTCATTTGTATAATTTTTTAAAGATTTCATACATAAGTGATATCAAATGATATTTTCTTTGTCTGACTAACTGCACTCTGTGTGAGAATCTCTAGGTCTATCTCACTGGTGCTGCTAAGTTGCTTCGTGTCCAACTCTGTGCAACCTCATAGATGGCAGCCCACCAGGCTCCCCTGTCCCTGGGATTCTCTAGGCAAGAATACTGGAGTGGATTGCCATTTCCTTCTCCATATTGCTGCAAATAGCATTATTTCATTCTTTTTAATGGCTGAGTAATATTCCACTGTATATTTGTACCCCATTTTATCCTTTTGTCAGTTGACATTTAGATTGGTTCCATGTCTTGGTTATTGCAAATAGTGCTTCACTGAACATTGGGTGTGCGTGTATCTTAATCAATTATGATTTGCTCTGGATATATGCCCAGGAGTGGGATTACTGGATCATATTTATTGTTTAACCAGCTTTAGCATTGCTTTTCTGTTCTTGACAGAATAGGTACTTTGTTAATTAAATATTTTAAAATGCCATGACATTTTAATACATAATTATTAACTTCATGGTGCTGTGTATTCATAACTTCCAGCATTAACTTTTAATGCCTTGAATATAAAGTCAGAGTTTCTTGTTGTATTAATATCCTGAACACAAAATGGAGCATAATGGCCAGAGTTTGTTTGCTTCCTGTTTTTGTCAAGAAAGAAAACCTGTGTGTGGAGTTCGTGGCAAGTTCCTCACTTCTTGTGGCTACTTTTCTTTATTAGGAAGTCTTTGCTGTCTTCCTTCAGCCTGGCCTCATTTACCATATCAAACAAAAATTCCTCAAAGTTTATTTCTGATATTGTTCCAAAATTTCCAGGGTTAGACCTGTTTTTTATTTATTTATTTTAATTAGAAACTAATTACTTTACAATATTGTATTGGTTTTGCCATAAATTCATAAACATAAATCCGCCACGGGTGTACACGTGTTCCCAATACTGAAACTCCCTCCCACCTCCCTCCCCATTCCATCCCTCTGGGTCATCCCAGTGCACCAACCCCAAGCATCCTGTATCCTGCATCAAACCTGGACTGGCGATTCATTTCTTATATGATATTATACATGTTTCAGTGCCATTCTCCCAAATCATCCCCCCCACACACAGAGTCCAAAAGACTGTTCTATACATCTGTGTCTCTTTTGCTGACTCATATACAGGGTTATTGTTACCATCTTTCTAAATGCCATATATACAGGTTAGTATACTGTATTGGTGTTTTTCTTTCTGGCTTACTTCACTCTGTATAATAGGCTCCAGTTTCAACCACCTCATTAGAATTGATTCAAATGTATTCTTTTTAATGGCTGAGTAATACTCCATTGTGTATATGTACCACAGCTTTCCTATCCATTCATCTGCTGATGGACATCTAGGTTGCTTCCATGTCCTGGCTGTTATAAATAGTGCTGCGATGAACATTGGGGTACACATGTCTCTTTCAATTCTGGTTTCCTCTGTGTGTATGCCCAGCAGTGGGATTGCTGGGTCATAAGGCAGTTCTATTTCCAGTTTTTTAAGGAATCTCCACATTATTGTCCATAGTGGCTGTACTTGTTTGCATTCCCACCAACACTGTAAGAGGGTTCCCTTTTCTCCACACTCTCTCCAGCATTTATTGCTTTTGGATCGCAGCCATTCTGACTGGTGTGAAATGGTACCTCATTGTGGTTTTGATTTGCATTTCTCTGATAATGAGTGATGTTGAGCATCTTTTCATGTGTTTGTTGCCATCTATATGTCTTCTTTGGAGAAACGTCTATTTAGTTCTTTGGCCCATTTTTTGATTGGGTCATTTATTTATCTGGAATTGAGCTGCAGGAATTGCTTGTATATTTTTGAGATTATTTCCTTGTCAGTTTCTTCATTTGCTCTTATTTTCTCCCATTCTGAAGGCTGTCTTTTCACCTTGCTTATAGTTTCTTTTGTTGTGCAGAAGCTTTTAATTAGATCCCATTTGTTTATTTTTACTTTTATTTCCAATATTCTGGGAGGTGGGTCATAGAGGATCCTGCTGTGATGTATGTCGGAGAGTGTTTTGCCTATGTTCTCCTCTAAGAGTTTTATAGTTTCTGGTCTTTGTTTAGATCTTTAATATATTTTCAGTTTATTTTTGTGTATGGTGTTAGAAAGTGTTCCAGTTTCATTCTTTTACAAGTGGTTGACCAGTTTTCCCAGCACCACTTGTTAAAGAGATTGTCTTTTCTCCATAGTATATTCTTGCCTCCTTTGTCAAAGATAAGGCGTCCATAGGTGCATGGGTTTATCTCTGGGCTTTCTGTTTTGTTCCATTGATCGCTATTTCTGTCTTTGTGCCAGTACCATACTGTGTTGATGACCATGGCTTTGTAGTAGAGCCTGAAGTCAGGCAGGTTGATTCCTCCAGTTCCATTCTTCTTTCTCAAGATAGCTTTGGCTATTCGAGATTTTTTGTATTTCCATACAAATTGTGAAATTATTTTTTCTAGCTCTATAAAAAATGCCGTTGGTAGCTTGATAGGGATTGCATTGAATCTGTAGATTGCTTTGGGTAGTATATTCATTTTCACTATATTGATTCCTCTGATCCATGAACATGGTATATTTCTCCATCTATTAGTGTTGTCTTTGGTTTCTTTCACCAGTGTTTTATAGTTTTCTATATATAGGTCTTTAGTTTCTTTAGGTAGATATATTCCTAAGTATTTTATTCTTTTTGTTGCAATGGTGAATGGAATTGTTTCCTTAATTTCTCTTTCTATTTTCTCATTGTTAGTGTATAGGAATGCAAGGGATTTCTGTGTGTTGATTTTATATCCTGCAACTTTACTATATTCATTGATTAGCTCTGGTAATTTTCTGGTGGAGTCTTTAGGGTTTTCTATGTAGAGGATCATGTCATCTGCAAACAGTGAGAGTTTTACTTCTTCTTTTCCAATTTGGATTACTTTTATTTCTTTTTCTGCTCTGATTGCTGTGGCAAAAATTTCCAAAACTATATTGAATAGTAGTGGTGAGAGTGGGCACCCTTGTCTTGTTCCTGACTTTAGGGGAAATGCTTTCAATTTTTCACCATTGAGGATAATGCTTGCTGTGGGTTTGTCAAATATAGCTTTTATTTTGTTGAGGTATGTTCCTTCTATTCCTGCTTTCTGGAGATTTCTTATCATAAATGGATGTTGAATTTTGTTAAAGGCTTTCTCTGCATCTATTGAGATAATCATATGTCTTTTATTTTTCAATTTGTTGATGTGGTGCATTATATTGATTGATTTGCGGATATTGAAGAATCCCTGCATCCCTGGGATAAAGCCCACTTGGTCATGGTGTATGATCTGTTTACACCTAGTTTTTATACCCTGACTCTGGCACCTGTGACTTTTGGAAAGTTAATTTCCTCATCTATAAAATGAAGATAGTTATATTTTCTTCTTATAGTCGTAAAGATTAAATGAGATAGTATACTTTATAACATTTAACAGACCACAGGAAACAGTTAAAAATTTAATAAAAATCTAACATTTTATTATCAAGAGCAGCAGCAGTAGAATAATTTTAACAGTAGTAATTGTTGTTCTTGTTGCTATACTACCTTTTGTCATAGCAATATGTTGTATCATAGCAAATGTGCACATTTAGTTCACTGATTAATCCATGCCTCAAAATTAATTCTTAGGTCTATGCTGTTTGATAGTTTATCATGGTATTTTAAGAAAAGTTGAAAGTATTTTGACTTTCATTATTTATAAAACTAAATAGGTTGCTCTAATGATATGTGAGAGGGAGAGAGTGTGTGTGTGTATTTTTTATGGAACTTATTCCACAACTTTAATAATGAAAAAGTGTCATTTTTGAGAAAATAATACAACTGTTTTGTTTTTCTGGCACTTAATCTTTAACGTAGATCTTATGTTGTTTACTTTATAAACTAACTTTAAAATTTTGCTCTTTTATTACAGTGTACTTAAAGTAGTAATATTTTCACAAAAAAGTTAAACATGGTATTGTGGGCTGTAGTTTATTATTTTATTTTTTTTAATAAGGACTTTTTCAGTTATCCTTTGTCTTATAGAAGACATAAGAACTAATTATTTTTATAGTGTCATACCAGATATACACTTTTCTAAAAGCTATAGATTCCATTTAATTTTTAGGTAAGGTTAAGAAAATGGATATTTTATTGAATGCTCACTGTGTATTTTCTCATTTTATCATCAAATAAATATATGAAGCTTATTATCATCATTACTCCCGTTTCATAGGTAAGAAAACTAAAGTATAAATATCAAGTAACTTATTTATCATAATGTAGTTTATAAGTTATAGATACCAATTTAAGCCCTGGCATGTTAGGATTCTGAGACTGTCATATTCTTTTTCTACTATATCATGCTAGTTTTGTTATTTTACTGAAAAATCTATAATTTTTGAAGTACCATGCTGGGCATTTTCATAGTGCATTCTCTCATCTTAATTTTCATAGCATCCATGTGGAGATAAAGGTTATATGTTTTATAGATGAGAGACTTAAGAATTTAAGTAATTTAATCATGACTCCAAAAGGGAGAGGATAAATGTATACCTATGGCTGATTCATGTTGAAGTTTGACCGAAAACAGCAACATTCTGTAAAGCAATTATCCTTCAGTAAAAAATAAATAAATGTTTTAAAAACATTTATTAAAGAATTGAAGTAATATACTCATGATTCCATAGCTATTAAGTAGCAGACCTAGAATCTGAATTTATATCAGTTTAGCAATTCCAGAGCCTAAAATCTATCATGTTTCAACCCAGATAGCTAATAAGAAATCATCACAATCCAGTAATCTTTGTGTTGCTAACCATAATGTAACATGACCCTTTTATTGCAAATTTTATAATGTCTCTCACATTAGCAGTTCAAATCTGGTTAGAATTCTGATTTTATATTTCTTAGTTCATTTAACACAGTACAGAGATTAATAATACCTTAAGAAAAAAATGGTTTCAGGAGAATTCTCAAATATATCAAGAGGTTCTTTTGTCTTATAAAATGGTTTTATTATTTTAAAAGTCATTCAGTAATTTCCAGTGTTGTTAAATGTGTTATGTATTGTAGTCAAAATGACTTTATGCACAATGATGAAATACCCATTAAGTAAATCCACTATAAAAGTACAAAAAAGTCCAAAAAATATAGGGGAGAGAGAATGAATGAATGAATTCCTAATATGCTTTTTCTTTCCTGTCCTTGAAATTTGGAATCACAAAGTAAAAAAGGCTAAAAACATACCCCCCATAAACTCTTTTAACATGTTTTTCTTTTTATTACTGTGGATTTTAAGAGTCATTAGAATTTTCTAGACAGTCTATCTAAATGCTAAAATATATCTGGTGCACTGGTATATAATTAGTTTGTCACGCTTTCTGATATATTTGTTATTATTGTGTCACATGACATTTCCCTACCCAGTAATTTAATTTTGACATATAAAAAGATTGTTCAAGGTCAGATAGTCATTGAGGTATATGCTAATTTTCTGATACTCTCATTTTCTGATTAAGGAAAATTATTCTGTTTGATAGTACAATGTACACAATTACAAACATGATTATAACAGCTAATAATAATACCTAAAAATGGATTCTCAGACTAAATTTAAGCTTCTATAGCTGTATTTGTATTGGTTATAGTTATCATTTACTATGGATTTCTCATAAAGAGTGACAATGAAAGACTGAGGATACAAAGGATTTGAAGACTACACTTGCTAAAATAAGACTATCCTTAAAGAAGGAATAATATTTTTAAAATATTAATTTATTTATTTATGGTTGTGTTGGATCTTTGTTGCTGCACGTCAGCCCTTTGTAGTTGTGGAGAGCAGAAGCTAACTACTTGCAGTGTTCAGGCTTCTCACTATGGGGGCCTTGTCTTGTTGAAGAGCACAGGCTCTAGGGAGTGGGTGCTTCAGTAGGAGAGGGGTATTTTATTCATATTTTGTGAAAAGTACAGTCACCTAACAGTATTTTCAAAGTGGTAAATGATAGTAGAAAGATTGATAATGTCTAGAGAGCTCAAAAGATTTTAAATTAAAATTTCAAACTGATATCAGAGAATCCGCTTGGTACTAGAATAAGAAAAGATATGGTATTAATAGGAATCATGGGAAAGATTGAAAGCAAAAGAAGAGGGTGACAGAGGATGAGACGGTTAGATAGCATTACTGACTCAGCAGACATGAATTTGAGCAAACTTTGGGAGATAGTGAAGGACAGGGAAGCCTGGCATGTTGCAGTCCATGGGGTCACAAAGAATCAGATATGACTTAATGACTGAGCAACAAAAATCAAGAGGTAAACAAAGTATTCAGAAGTAGCTATGAGATTTTAGCCAAATATACCCATTAAGAAAATTAGAGATACCAAGGGAATATTTGATGCAAAGATGGGCTCAATAAAGGACAGAAATGGTATGGACCTAACAGAAGCAGAAGATATTAAGAAGAGGTGGCAAGAATACATAGAAGAACTGTACAAAAAAGATCTTCATGACCAAGATAATCACCATGGTGTGATCACTCACCTAGAGCCAGACATCCTGGAATGTGAAGTCAAGTGGGCCTTAAAAAGCATCACTACGAACAAAGCTAGTGGAGGTGATGGAATTCCAGTTGAGCTATTTCAAATCCTGGAAGATGATGGTGTGAAAGTGTTGCACTCAATATGC